>NC_135498.1:136210520-136510520 GCF_052857255.1 Amblyomma americanum | reverse complement strand
TTGACCGCCTTAGTCGTAAATTTAGGCACGCGCAACGGTCCATCATAGGTCTTTGTTAAGGGAGAGATGGTTTTGCCGGACCAAGCCATGGGTGCAGGAGTTCATATCGTGGCTGAGAAAAAAATGTATAGGGGTGGTGGTTAGCAGACATGACAGGAGTAATGTGTCGAAACTTGTTGCACAGGTCTCAGATGTAGGTGGTAGCATTATGGTTGAACGGCTAGGTCGGAGGCGAGAATTATCAACGAAGCGCAATGAAACATTGTAGACTAATTAAGCAAAACAGCACTCCAGAGCAGCCTTCAGTGAAGAACGAATGCCCAGATGGACGAGGCGATTGTGTTCGCACCAGCGTTCTGTTGGCTGATGAGTGGTGAGGGCAGCCTTCAGTTATCAGTGGAGTAGCTCCAACTTGCCAGTCACCGCAGAATAGCAGGCGGTCGTTGCGCAGGGCGGCTGCTAGCTCTTCAATGTCGACTTGTGGTTGGGACGCCAGAGCATTCACGTGGGACACCGCATCAGCAGAAGCATTTTCTGGCCCAAAGACATTACTGTAAATTCGGAGATGCAGCACAGTTGGCGGATCTGAACTGCAGTGTATGTGCGGTGATTCATTTCGAAGGCAAACGTCAATGCCTCATAGTCTTTATCCTCATGAGAATGCTTGATGGTGACCTACGCGTAGAACGCGATGAATGTGCTGTGCTTAGCCTTAAGGGGTCCCAACTTTTGTGGAAAAAAATCGAGAGGCTGCCAACCAGAGGCGCTATAATAACAAGAACGCATCTCAGCCTGTTACTTTCCTTGCTCGTTACTCCCATCGGTCCAGCGCGTACGTACACCTTAGAAAATTCTAAACAACCGTCACTCTTTTCTCGTCATGAATATTTGCTAATCCTTCGCCAACTTTCAAAGTCCGTAATTTACAATTCCTCTATACCTACAGGCGCATTTTGTTGTCAACTCATTCGCATTCGTGTTAAACTTCTGAGGCGCATTATTTCTATTGTTATAATATATATCGAGACTAATTGATATTAATTGATTTCCAAAATGATTTTCGTCGCAGGTCGCTACCGTAATACCACTCGCAGAATTTGTCCAGAGTTTTAACAGTTCCCTTGATACAGGAGAGCAGTTCCTTCGAGCAGTTCTCTCGACCAGTTTTCTCTAGAAGTTCTCTTCAAAAGGTTGTAGCCAATTTAATGAACGTTTTATTGGCGTATGGCATGACTTTTCACCGTACACTAACGCATAAGCTGTGTGCCATATTAAGGCAGTCTGCGCGGTTAACAAATCACCAAATATTTTTGCCGGCATACTCAATAGGAACGCTATTACTAGACCAACTCATTTGTTATTGTTTCGTATGGAACGCCCCAATGTTCAGCCTGGGTCCCTTTTTTTCATGCTGTGTATTAATAATTTACTCCTTGACACTTTAACAAAGAGAGCCATTTATGCGACTGTCTGAATTTTTTACCGCTCCATTAACAGAGCAGTCGATCACACTATGAATAACGATTAATTCCCTGATTTGTGCTAATGGTTCGAGACCCGGCGAATAAAAATGAACATTCCTAAGACCGTCTTTATCGAATTTTGACGACTTTCATGGCAGCCCTCTGTTACAGGTACATTCATTGCGATGGATTTACAAAGTGTACGAATATAAACATCTTGGTGTCCTGCTCACCCACGACATGTGGTCAAAATATATTGATGGGATCTGTAACAATGTTTTTAGAAGGCTACCGCACACACATCCTGTTCGGAGGTCCTGAAGAAACTAAACATTTAACTTATGACACACTCAATCCCTCCTTCGTCGACTATGGTTGTGTTGTTTCTAATCTTTATGTTGCAACTTCACGTGTGTTTTGAAGTGCGCGCACCTGTTATCGCCTTATCTGGCGATCTTTCAGAGCTTCGGACTATCACTACTAAGATGAGCTCCTTCCTATCTTCCTCCCACTTGGCTACTTAAAAGTACGCTCAACACCTGTGAATAAATGTGCATTTTTGATTGTACTGAAGACGCTGCAGCTGCCCTGGTCTGGCGTTACTGCGAGCAAGCCATGGCTATGATAAAGTGGCGACGAGGACGGACATCGAGCATGCAGTGAAAGTCGACACTGAACAGGAACCCACGCAGAGCCGAGCAATTAAGGCCATCATGGCTCACCACCTTCCGGACGTTGGAGAAGGCAAAGATAAGTGGCTGTCGTACAAAGTAGAAGCATACTTCCAAGCGAATGCGATTGAAGACTCGACTAAGAAAATAGCATTGTTGTTTGCCGCGTTAAATACGAATACGATCCAAGTGCTGGCAGGGAAGGTGGCTCCGCGCAAACCAAATGTGTTGACGCATGAAGAAGTCGTCAATGTTTTGAGTGAGAATTACAGTCAGAAGAGACACGACATTACCGAGAGCTACAAGTTCTTTAGTTCTGGTCAAGCGGAGGGTGAGCCGATGAATGAATTCCTGGTAGAGATTCGCCAGATAGCTGACAATTGCAATTTTGGCAGTGCTTTGGATCGCATGCTACGAGATCGCATTGTGTGTGGTATACGGTCAGGTGCCCTGAAGAAGCAGCTACTGGCAAAGCAGGAATTAACGCTACAAAAACTTGAGACAATGGCCCTCGCAGCTGAAGCTGCGGATAGTAACGTAAAACGCTTGATCGGGCCGGCATGGACACCCGTGTTAAAAGCACAGGCGTATCAGAAGGAAACTCTGCTGAATGAGAGGAGGGCTGCCCCACACCAAGAATGCAGAAGGTGTGTAGTACAAAACATAATGACACATGTTGCTCCTGGTCTAACGCTGTTTGTTACCGCTGTATACGATATGTTCACCTCGCAAGGAAATGTCGAAGCCGCAGGGCTCGACAACAAAGCACGGCAAGGACGGCACAAACTAACTCCCTCTTGAGTACGGAAACCTCAGAAGACGAGGAACACGAAGCCGCCCACATTTGGACTTTGGTATCACAACAAAAAGGCTGTCTGGAACCGCCGATCCGTCGAACATTTGCTTGGGGCGGTGTGCAGCTGAGCATGGAAGCCGATACCGGGTCGCCCGTTTGTCTCATTCCGCGTCAACTGTACGATAAGCATCGCGGGCAATGGCCAAAACTGAAACCGTTCAGTCTGAATTTATCCTCTTACACAGGACGCCTTTCAGAATTTGGGGAGCCTGAGCCCCAGGTTTGTCATAAAGGGGCGACAGTAAAGTGTGCGCTGACCGTGTTGGACTGTTCGGGACCAAGCCTCTGCGGTCGCGATGTTATCCAGCAGCTGAAGAGCGCAGGTGTTCCGGTGGTTCGTTTGTCGAGGACTCAGCGTCAATAATAGAAGCACGCGAATCCAGCCTGAACAGTATATTCTATGACTACCACGACGTGTTCTCCGAGGTACTGGGACTCCGCGAAAATCGGGTAAATCCCCAGAAGAGCTGTTTTTAGGCTATCAAACACGCTCACGCTTGGACACATGCTTTCGGCCAGAACCTCCGGGACCAAAAAAGAACAACGATGACTGGCTGTCCATACTTGGAAATGAGGTGTATACCCACGATTGCGGTGCGGGGAGCAAGTGGACGCCCGGCCTTGCGAGGGCGATGTCTTCAGGGAGAATGTTCCCCGTGGAAATGTCGGACGGTGTCGTCCAGCGGCACGTCGACAAGGTGCGCCCGTGACCAGAAGCACTAGGGGATAACCCGGCAGTAAATACAACCACAACACATCGCAGTGAGCCAGACCAAGCAACACATATACAGAATCCAGAAACAGTGAGCCTGGAAGAAGGCATATCTGCTCGGCGACCCTCAAATGGCACCAGTTCCCCAGATTTTCCAGCACCAGATATTCCGGTGGCCCAGTTGAACGCGAACCTGACCCTGAACCCGATAGAACGCGAGCCTGACTACTGACTACGCTGCTGCTTCCCTGGTCTGGCGTTACTGCGAGCATGCCATGGCTATGCTACACTTCATAAAGAATGTAATGGTAACAAATCAAAGTGGAATGTCTATTGAAAAAGCAGCGCCTTTGTTTAGAGAAGATTGGACAGATATTTCAAGCCGTCTCCATTTGTGCTCGCACTAGACGTCCCTGAATGTGCTGCTGCGTTGTCGTCTCGAATACGTAGAATTCATGTACAGTTTGGTCAGTTCACCTCGCGTCTCGTCGCTAAATAACTGTCTAAGATTTTCCAAGGTTTCATGTAAAAGGAGCTATCACGATTTAAACATTTCCTCATGCTGCCCACGCACCAACTTGCTTACAGCATTTCCACTCTCTTAATTCAAGTTGGGAACTGCTTAGCATAGAACACCACTCGAATTTTTGTCAGAAGAATTATTGCAAGCCCTTCCAAATGTTTATGAGTGTTGACTTTCTTTTTTTATTTCTACTGTCCCCACTTTTTCAATATCCATGATGAGGCTGCAGTATGTGCAAGTAAAGAAAAAATTTAAAAATGAATCGCGAATGCGAAATAAATATGGAGCGTTAGCTAAGTTGTTTTCACCTATGCTATCGACTGTTCTTTATTACTAACAATGATTATTAACGTGCCCCTTATTATTAACGTATATCCAAATTTCACTCCAAGGTTCCAAATTCGGATATCAAAGTGTACATTACGAAAGTACGATTGCTTTGGTATCACCCGTATCTCTCTGCGACCAGTGGGTCGCCGCTATTACAGATTCGAGGACCAAAGAATGTCAGTACATATCCCTTACACACCAGGGATCAACTCGAATAAAAGCTATGTTCACCGAATCCCGCCGATGCGTTTGCCACCATACAGAATCTTTTGCGCCGAACGGGTGGGCCACAATTTTATCACCGATTGCGACCCGAAGTCGCACCAGTCAGGGCACCCGCTCCGCTCAGACGGTACATACATATATATATATATATATATATATATATATATATATATATATATATATATATATATATATATATATATATATATATATATATATATATATATATTGTTATCTTGAACAGGGATGACTATATAGCAGAAGGCATCCGACAGCTTTCTGACAACCATTTTTATAAACAACTGCATGGCGACCCCACCGACGAGCACTCAAAAGCTATATCTGACATTCTCCTCGACCTCATAAAACACAATGAAATCTCCCCGAAACTATGCAAGGCACTCACGGCTACCCATCCTTCTCCTGGGCGTTTCTACATGCTCCCTAAATTACATAAAGCCGGTATTCCTGGACGGCCAATAATTTCAGGAATCGGCACTCTCACAGAACCAATATCAAAGTACATTGACACTCTAATTAGCCACATTCCAGCCACACATCCATCCTACATCAAAGATACAAACCACTTTCTCCGCCAGATAGACAATATAACATTACCAGAAGGAGCCTTTCTTGTGACCATGGATGTAACATCTTTATACACAAACATTCCCCATGCCGACGGCATTGCAGCCCTTTTAGAATCTTATGAACAGCAGAAACCTCATGAATCTCCAAGCCCAAACGTGTTAGGAACACTAGCCAAAATTGTGTTAGAATATAATAGCTTCGAATTTGATCTTCAATATTATCTGCAAGTAAGTGGCACCGCTATGGGAACAAGAATGGCCCCAAATTATGCCAATATCTTCATGCATCATATAGAGTCAAAATTTCTTTCTTCTTGTACAATTCAGCCGTATTTTTACAAGCGCTATTTGGATGATATTTTTATAATATGGACAAACACAGAACAACAACTTATCCATTTCATTGACAGTTTCAACTCCGTGCACCCAAACATAAAGTTTACGCACACCTACTCAGCCAGTCAAATCAATTTTCTTGATGTTGACATTCTGGTGGACAAGGGGTCAGTTCGTACAACCGTTTATAGAAAACCAACCGACTCACAAAAATATCTACATTTTCAAAGGGCCCATCCCCGTCACTGCAAAACCAGCATCCCTTATTCGCAGGCCCATCGTTTTCGAAGAATCTGCTCTAACGACCTAGACTTTCATGAAAACTCCGAACACATGCGCAACGTGCTCTTAACACAGCGCTATCCACGTTCCCTTATTGATGACGCCATAAGCAGAGCTTCAAATCTTAACCGTAGTAAAATACTCCAGGGGCACCAAATAGATAACCGAAATGACTACACTACAAACCTTATCCTCACATTTAACAGTAACGCACCGAACATAAACAGAATTCTTAATAAGCACTTTAACATTCTCCAGCAAAGTCAACGACTATCGAAAATATTTACATGCGCACCCCGCGTGATTTACAGGCGTGCCAAAAACATTCAGAACCACCTAGTCCACTCCAAGGAACACAAAACCCCAAAATATGGATGCCAGCCCTGTGGTAAGGGTCGCTGCAAAGTTTGCAAGCACATGCAGACTACGTGTTCCGCAACTAGTACGAGGTCAGTTTTCCAGCATTCAATCAACGGTAACTTTGACTGCGACTCATCAAACATTATTTACCTTCTTGAATGCACTTTGTGTAACCAGCAATACATAGGACAGACAAACACTGCATTCCGCATTCGATTTAACAATCACCGCGCACACGCCAAGTCTCTCCCAAACCTTCCCCTATCCAAGCATGTAAACGCAGAAGGACACCCATTTGACCAACTAAAAGTAACAATTATTCAAGGGGGCTTCAAAAACAGGCGAGAACGTGAACAGCGTGAATCCTATTTTATCCACAAGTTTAATACTATTCAAGAAGGTCTTAACAAAAAGCCTGGTACCCTTTCTTTTATTCACGACCTCCAAACAAAATAATACTACACTTCTCGTTAATTGGCTAACTCAGATATACCTTTTATAACTCCTAGTGTATATCCCAGGAAATCATACCCCTCCTTACTTACACTATCCTGCCTCGTGCAGTATTGATAAGTTTTTGACGTTCTTTCCTTACATTTTCCGACAATCTGAAATCTTTGCACACAGCTAGCCCAGCCCTCCTTCCCTACAAACAAGTATTCCCGGCGAGGTCGGTTCAACGACCTACCCACGGAGAGGGGTGCACCGTTCAGTGAAACCCAGACCCCGTGAGTAAGTTCTTAGACATGTGCTCGTTAACGTAGCCCACTCCTTCCTTAACGTTCTAGCCCTCGGCTCACCGGAAATTAGTGAGACCCCCAAAAGGCGCCTGGTTTGGCCTGTTAGTCACTGCCAGTGTCATTTGCGCAGCGGCTCCTCTTTGGCCACGCATCTGCAGCGGCGCCCTTTGAGTTTGTGCATTTTGTTTGTGTGTTTTGTGTCCGTGCTGCCCATGTCCCCCGCACCGTCTTCCTCTCCCTTTCTCTCGTTTCGCCATCTCCTTTTGTACCCCACCCTTCCTTACTATACTAGTTTTCCCCCCTTTTTTTCTTTTATTTCTATTTTTTTGCTTCCTCCCCCAATATTGTCCCGGTCTGCTCCCCGCACCCCCATCTTTATTTTCTTTTTTTCAGTTTTTTGAACCGTTGTTGCTATTTGCGTGTTACACTCCTTTCTCCCTCCTCTTGAGCTCACAAACTTAAAACGTCCATCTGACGCGAGACCACTACAGTCCTGAAGAAGACCGCACCGCGGTCGAAACGTTGATAAATAAAAGTGTCTTTGTAGAAGTGCCCACTTCTCTTAAATCTTTATTCTGCGGAGCCAATGCAACCTACGTTCGTAACATTCTCTACAATGGCTCCTGCTCGCACTTCATCAAGACACGTCCTTTGGAAATTCCCCGTCGAGAGCCCAACTACCGCCATCATCGGGGACTCTCAAGTTAAATACTTACATCAGCACTTTGATCCTGCAATCCTGCACACCCCAGCATTTATCTGCCAACCTGGTGCCAAAATTGAAGACATCCCCAACCTCCTGGATTGGGTACCACGAGGTGTGTCGGACATCGTCCTTCACGTCGGAAGCAACGACGTCGCAATCATGGATGCCGCCACCGCCGCAGACCGGTACGTGCAACTAATACATCAAATCAGAATAAGAAGACCGGATATCATTAACATTTTTGCAACGCTCGTGCTTCCTCGGGCTCCAAATTTGCGAAGGAATTCAACCAACAGGCCTCAAGTGGTAAAGATCAACCAGAAGGCCCAGACCTTTAATGCCCTTCTTGTAGACATCTGCCGACGAGAGCAGAACACCTTCTTCGTAGACCACCAAATGGAAATGTTCCACCCTAGCACAGTTCTGTCTGCAGATGGCGTGCACCCCAGCTTCGGTGGAGTCTCGCTGCTGTCATGGAATATCTATAATTTACTCCTCCAAATTCGCCACCTCACATTGGGGCAATGGAGAGACTACGCGCCACAACATCCACAGCCTCGGCAGCAACAAAATTCGATGAGTACTCCAGAGCCTCGAACATTTGCACAAATCGTAGGCCAAAATGCTATGTCTACTAGACAAGCAGCAGCCAGCCGTCCAGACATCACCACCAGGCTACCACTCAACTCCCGGACATCGAGGGGACACTGCAGCGCCGCACTAAAACAGCCACACCAGACCACCAGTGGCACAGCAACAGCACATTCCCCTACAGCAAGCACCTCAGCCCAGGCGAGCACATCAAACAAGCCATCGTGTCGAGAGGCAAGCCCGAAGAGAGGTATGCAACCGAGGCAAAAACCTGCCGTGGATTCTACACCAGAACAGCAACCCATCACCTGCAGCCCGTCATATAACTGTGGACTGATCCCCAGCACCCCTGTTTTATCATATGACCTCCGGAAGCGTTGTGGTTCCGCCCAGCGAGTGCGCCGGGACTGATACACAGGCCGCGTGAGTACTCCGCCTCCCTTGTTCTCATATCACCGGCAGCCCTGTTTCAAATCTTCAGCTTTTCTTAAATTACGAAAAATAATTGATAAGCGGCTTAGACATGACCTTCATGTTAAAACCTTAAAAACGTACCTTCGGGCTAATATCGTACCGAAAGGTCTACAAGTGAAGCTGATACCAGCAATGAATAATCTATCAGAAGGAGACAAAAAGCAATGGAACGACATATTAAAATCAGCTTCCCTAGAGTTACTCAAAATCACAATTCGGCACTCTGAGAAAGCTTCGGTGATACTGGGAACAGAGGAGCGTCGGGCTCGGAATAATCTTCTTGTTTCCGCGCTGGAGGCCGAGGAACTAGAACGTTTCAAAACAAAAAAAACTTCAGAAATTGGCATAATCAAAATTAGAAAATTTACACGGGACAAAGTTCCCCATGACGAATGGATGAAAGAAGTACTAAGTGCGGTTGGATCGAATTCTCCCAACCCCGATATCACTCAGTCAAAGGTCAGCCAAGGGCAAACACTCTCAAAACAGGGCCATCACAGTGTAGACAACATCACCAATCTATCTCTAACACCGCTCACAGAGTATGAGCGAGCCGTCCTATCTAGAGGGCTGACTTTTTGCCCCCGCACAGGCAAATTCAATGAATTCCAACTCCTGAAAGATCTTGACGACTTCGCCCGAAAACTTCGCCTGAGAGAATACTTTTTTGATAAGCCCGGAAACCCCCACCAAAACACGGACTTCCACCCAGCAAACCAAAATTGGACTCCCAACATCGGGCGGGAAAAACACTTGGATATCTATATTAAGGCAGTTCAAAATGACATTGTTGAAAATTTTAAGAACCGCAGGTTAGGACCAGACAATCTTTCTAAAAGAGAACGTACTGCTCTCGAGGCGCTCAGCAACCGTACCGACATCGTCATAAAGCCAGCTGATAAGGGCGGAGGCATTGTTATCTTGAACAGGGATGACTATATAGCAGAAGGCATCCGACAGCTTTCTGACAACCATTTTTATAAACAACTGCATGGCGACCCCACCGACGAGCACTCAAAAGCTATATCTGACATTCTCCTCGACCTCATAAAACACAATGAAATCTCCCCGAAACTATGCAAGGCACTTACGGCTACCCATCCTTCTCCTGGGCGTTTCTACATGCTCCCTAAATTACATAAAGCCGGTATTCCTGGACGGCCAATAATTTCAGGAATCGGCACTCTCACAGAACCAATATCAAAGTACATTGACACTCAAATTAGCCACATTCCAGCCACACATCCATCCTACATCAAAGATACAAACCACTTTCTCCGCCAGATAGACAATATAACATTACCAGAAGGAGCCTTTCTTGTGACCATGGATGTAACATCTTTATACACAAACATTCCCCATGCCGACGGCATTGCAGCCCTTTTAGAATCTTATGAACAGCAGAAACCTCATGAATCTCCAAGCCCAAACGTGTTAGGAACACTAGCCAAAATTGTGTTAGAATATAATAGCTTCGAATTTGATCTTCAATATTATCTGCAAGTAAGTGGCACCGCTATGGGAACAAGAATGGCCCCAAATTATGCCAATATCTTCATGCATCATATAGAGTCAAAATTTCTTTCTTCTTGTACAATTCAGCCGTACTTTTACAAGCGCTATTTGGATGATATTTTTATAATATGGACAAACACAGAACAACAACTTATCCATTTCATTGACAGTTTCAACTCCGTGCACCCAAACATAAAGTTTACGCACACCTACTCAGCCAGTCAAATCAATTTTCTTGATGTTGACATTCTGGTGGACAAGGGGTCAGTTCGTACAACCGTTTATAGAAAACCAACCGACTCACAAAAATATCTACATTTTCAAAGCGCCCATCCCCGTCACTGCAAAACCAGCATCCCTTATTCGCAGGCCCATCGTTTTCGAAGAATCTGCTCTAACGACCTAGACTTTCATGAAAACTCCGAACACATGCGCAACGTGCTCTTAACACAGCGCTATCCACGTTCCCTTATTGATGACGCCATAAGCAGAGC
Source organism: Amblyomma americanum (assembly GCF_052857255.1). Taxonomy (NCBI): domain Eukaryota; kingdom Metazoa; phylum Arthropoda; class Arachnida; order Ixodida; family Ixodidae; genus Amblyomma; species Amblyomma americanum. Next base: position 136,499,652 of record NC_135498.1, on the reverse strand, counting down.
TTCAAATCTTAACCGTAGTAAAATACTCCAGGGGCACCAAATAGATAACCGAAATGACTACACTACAAACCTTATCCTCACATTTAACAGTAACGCACCGAACATAAACAGAATTCTTAATAAGCACTTTAACATTCTCCAGCAAAGTCAACGACTATCGAAAATATTTACATGCGCACCCCGCGTGATTTACAGGCGTGCCAAAAACATTCAGAACCACCTAGTCCACTCCAAGGAACACAAAACCCCAAAATATGGATGCCAGCCCTGTGGTAAGGGTCGCTGCAAAGTTTGCAAGCACATGCAGACTACGTGTTCCGCAACTAGTACGAGGTCAGTTTTCCAGCATTCAATCAACGGTAACTTTGACTGCGACTCATCAAACATTATTTACCTTCTTGAATGCACTTTGTGTAACCAGCAATACATAGGACAGACAAACACTGCATTCCGCATTCGATTTAACAATCACCGCGCACACGCCAAGTCTCTCCCAAACCTTCCCCTATCCAAGCATGTAAACGCAGAAGGACACCCATTTGACCAACTAAAAGTAACAATTATTCAAGGGGGCTTCAAAAACAGGCGAGAACGTGAACAGCGTGAATCCTATTTTATCCACAAGTTTAATACTACTCAAGAAGGTCTTAACGAAAAGCCTGGTACCCTTTTTTTTATTCACGACCTCCAAACAAAATAATACTACACTTCTCGTTAATTGGCTAACTCAGATATACCTTTTATAACTCCTAGTGTATATCCCAGGAAATCATACCCCTCCTTACTTACACTATCCTGCCTCGTGCAGTATTGATAAGTTTTTGACGTTCTTTCCTTACATTTTCCGACAATCTGAAATCTTTGCACACAGCTAGCCCAGCCCTCCTTCCCTACAAACAAGTATTCCCGGCGAGGTCGGTTCAACGACCTACCCACGGAGAGGGGTGCACCGTTCAGTGAAACCCAGACCCCGTGAGTAAGTTCTTAGACATGTGCTCGTTAACGTAGCCCACTCCTTCCTTAACGTTCTAGCCCTCGGCTCACCGGAAATTAGTGAGACCCCCAAAAGGCGCCTGGTTTGGCCTGTTAGTCACTGCCAGTGTCATTTGCGCAGCGGCTCCTCTTTGGCCACGCATCTGCAGCGGCGCCCTTTGAGTTTGTGCATTTTGTTTGTGTGTTTTGTGTCCGTGCTGCCCATGTCCCCCGCACCGTCTTCCTCTCCCTTTCTCTCGTTTCGCCATCTCCTTTTGTACCCCACCCTTCCTTACTATACTAGTTTTCCCCCCTTTTTTTCTTTTATTTCTATTTTTTTGCTTCCTCCCCCAATATTGTCCCGGTCTGCTCCCCGCACCCCCATCTTTATTTTCTTTTTTTCAGTTTTTTGAACCGTTGTTGCTATTTGCGTGTTACACTCCTTTCTCCCTCCTCTTGAGCTCACAAACTTAAAACGTCCATCTGACGCGAGACCACTACAGTCCTGAAGAAGACCGCACCGCGGTCGAAACGTTGATAAATAAAAGTGTCTTTGTAGAAGTGCCCACTTCTCTTAAATCTTTATTCTGCGGAGCCAATGCAACCTACGTTCGTAACATTCTCTACAATGGCTCCTGCTCGCACTTCATCAAGACACGTCCTTTGGAAATTCCCCGTCGAGAGCCCAACTACCGCCATCATCGGGGACTCTCAAGTTAAATACTTACATCAGCACTTTGATCCTGCAATCCTGCACACCCCAGCATTTATCTGCCAACCTGGTGCCAAAATTGAAGACATCCCCAACCTCCTGGATTGGGTACCACGAGGTGTGTCGGACATCGTCCTTCACGTCGGAAGCAACGACGTCGCAATCATGGATGCCGCCACCGCCGCAGACCGGTACGTGCAACTAATACATCAAATCAGAATAAGAAGACCGGATATCATTAACATTTTTGCAACGCTCGTGCTTCCTCGGGCTCCAAATTTGCGAAGGAATTCAACCAACAGGCCTCAAGTGGTAAAGATCAACCAGAAGGCCCAGACCTTTAATGCCCTTCTTGTAGACATCTGCCGACGAGAGCAGAACACCTTCTTCGTAGACCACCAAATGGAAATGTTCCACCCTAGCACAGTTCTGTCTGCAGATGGCGTGCACCCCAGCTTCGGTGGAGTCTCGCTGCTGTCATGGAATATCTATAATTTACTCCTCCAAATTCGCCACCTCACATTGGGGCAATGGAGAGACTACGCGCCACAACATCCACAGCCTCGGCAGCAACAAAATTCGATGAGTACTCCAGAGCCTCGAACATTTGCACAAATCGTAGGCCAAAATGCTATGTCTACTAGACAAGCAGCAGCCAGCCGTCCAGACATCACCACCAGGCTACCACTCAACTCCCGGACATCGAGGGGACACTGCAGCGCCGCACTAAAACAGCCACACCAGACCACCAGTGGCACAGCAACAGCACATTCCCCTACAGCAAGCACCTCAGCCCAGGCGAGCACATCAAACAAGCCATCGTGTCGAGAGGCAAGCCCGAAGAGAGGTATGCAACCGAGGCAAAAACCTGCCGTGGATTCTACACCAGAACAGCAACCCATCACCTGCAGCCCGTCATATAACTGTGGACTGATCCCCAGCACCCCTGTTTTATCATATGACCTCCGGAAGCGTTGTGGTTCCGCCCAGCGAGTGCGCCGGGACTGATACACAGGCCGCGTGAGTACTCCGCCTCCCTTGTTCTCATATCACCGGCAGCCCTGTTTCAAATCTTCAGCTTTTCTTAAATTACGAAAAATAATTGATAAGCGGCTTAGACATGACCTTCATGTTAAAACCTTAAAAACGTACCTTCGGGCTAATATCGTACCGAAAGGTCTACAAGTGAAGCTGATACCAGCAATGAATAATCTATCAGAAGGAGACAAAAAGCAATGGAACGACATATTAAAATCAGCTTCCCTAGAGTTACTCAAAATCACAATTCGGCACTCTGAGAAAGCTTCGGTGATACTGGGAACAGAGGAGCGTCGGGCTCGGAATAATCTTCTTGTTTCCGCGCTGGAGGCCGAGGAACTAGAACGTTTCAAAACAAAAAAAACTTCAGAAATTGGCATAATCAAAATTAGAAAATTTACACGGGACAAAGTTCCCCATGACGAATGGATGAAAGAAGTACTAAGTGCGGTTGGATCGAATTCTCCCAACCCCGATATCACTCAGTCAAAGGTCAGCCAAGGGCAAACACTCTCAAAACAGGGCCATCACAGTGTAGACAACATCACCAATCTATCTCTAACACCGCTCACAGAGTATGAGCGAGCCGTCCTATCTAGAGGGCTGACTTTTTGCCCCCGCACAGGCAAATTCAATGAATTCCAACTCCTGAAAGATCTTGACGACTTCGCCCGAAAACTTCGCCTGAGAGAATACTTTTTTGATAAGCCCGGAAACCCCCACCAAAACACGGACTTCCACCCAGCAAACCAAAATTGGACTCCCAACATCGGGCGGGAAAAACACTTGGATATCTATATTAAGGCAGTTCAAAATGACATTGTTGAAAATTTTAAGAACCGCAGGTTAGGACCAGACAATCTTTCTAAAAGAGAACGTACTGCTCTCGAGGCGCTCAGCAACCGTACCGACATCGTCATAAAGCCAGCTGATAAGGGCGGAGGCATTGTTATCTTGAACAGGGATGACTATATAGCAGAAGGCATCCGACAGCTTTCTGACAACCATTTTTATAAACAACTGCATGGCGACCCCACCGACGAGCACTCAAAAGCTATATCTGACATTCTCCTCGACCTCATAAAACACAATGAAATCTCCCCGAAACTATGCAAGGCACTCACGGCTACCCATCCTTCTCCTGGGCGTTTCTACATGCTCCCTAAATTACATAAAGCCGGTATTCCTGGACGGCCAATAATTTCAGGAATCGGCACTCTCACAGAACCAATATCAAAGTACATTGACACTCAAATTAGCCACATTCCAGCCACACATCCATCCTACATCAAAGATACAAACCACTTTCTCCGCCAGATAGACAATATAACATTACCAGAAGGAGCCTTTCTTGTGACCATGGATGTAACATCTTTATACACAAACATTCCCCATGCCGACGGCATTGCAGCCCTTTTAGAATCTTATGAACAGCAGAAACCTCATGAATCTCCAAGCCCAAACGTGTTAGGAACACTAGCCAAAATTGTGTTAGAATATAATAGCTTCGAATTTGATCTTCAATATTATCTGCAAGTAAGTGGCACCGCTATGGGAACAAGAATGGCCCCAAATTATGCCAATATCTTCATGCATCATATAGAGTCAAAATTTCTTTCTTCTTGTACAATTCAGCCGTACTTTTACAAGCGCTATTTGGATGATATTTTTATAATATGGACAAACACAGAACAACAACTTATCCATTTCATTGACAGTTTCAACTCCGTGCACCCAAACATAAAGTTTACGCACACCTACTCAGCCAGTCAAATCAATTTTCTTGATGTTGACATTCTGGTGGACAAGGGGTCAGTTCGTACAACCGTTTATAGAAAACCAACCGACTCACAAAAATATCTACATTTTCAAAGCGCCCATCCCCGTCACTGCAAAACCAGCATCCCTTATTCGCAGGCCCATCGTTTTCGAAGAATCTGCTCTAACGACCTAGACTTTCATGAAAACTCCGAACACATGCGCAACGTGCTCTTAACACAGCGCTATCCACGTTCCCTTATTGATGACGCCATAAGCAGAGCTTCAAATCTTAACCGTAGTAAAATACTCCAGGGGCACCAAATAGATAACCGAAATGACTACACTACAAACCTTATCCTCACATTTAACAGTAACGCACCGAACATAAACAGAATTCTTAATAAGCACTTTAACATTCTCCAGCAAAGTCAACGACTATCGAAAATATTTACATGCGCACCCCGCGTGATTTACAGGCGTGCCAAAAACATTCAGAACCACCTAGTCCACTCCAAGGAACACAAAACCCCAAAATATGGATGCCAGCCCTGTGGTAAGGGTCGCTGCAAAGTTTGCAAGCACATGCAGACTACGTGTTCCGCAACTAGTACGAGGTCAGTTTTCCAGCATTCAATCAACGGTAACTTTGACTGCGACTCATCAAACATTATTTACCTTCTTGAATGCACTTTGTGTAACCAGCAATACATAGGACAGACAAACACTGCATTCCGCATTCGATTTAACAATCACCGCGCACACGCCAAGTCTCTCCCAAACCTTCCCCTATCCAAGCATGTAAACGCAGAAGGACACCCATTTGACCAACTAAAAGTAACAATTATTCAAGGGGGCTTCAAAAACAGGCGAGAACGTGAACAGCGTGAATCCTATTTTATCCACAAGTTTAATACTACTCAAGAAGGTCTTAACGAAAAGCCTGGTACCCTTTCTTTTATTCACGACCTCCAAACAAAATAATACTACACTTCTCGTTAATTGGCTAACTCAGATATACCTTTTATAACTCCTAGTGTATATCCCAGGCAATCATACCCCTCCTTACTTACACTATCCTGCCTCGTGCAGTATTGATAAGTTTTTGACGTTCTTTCCTTACATTTTCCGACAATCTGAAATCTTTGCACACAGCTAGCCCAGCCCTCCTTCCCTACAAACAAGTATTCCCGGCGAGGTCGGTTCAACGACCTACCCACGGAGAGGGGTGCACCGTTCAGTGAAACCCAGACCCCGTGAGTAAGTTCTTAGACATGTGCTCGTTAACGTAGCCCACTCCTTCCTTAACGTTCTAGCCCTCGGCTCACCGGAAATTAGTGAGACCCCCAAAAGGCGCCTGGTTTGGCCTGTTCGTCACTGCCAGTGTCATTTGCGCAGCGGCTCCTCTTTGGCCACGCATCTGCAGCGGCGCCCTTTGTGTTTGTGCATTTTGTTTGTATGTTTTGTTTCCGTGCTGCCCATGTCCCCCGCACCGTCTTCCTCTCCCTTTCTCTCGTTTCGCCATCTCCTTTTGTACCCCACCCTTCCTTACTATACTAGTTTTCCCCCCTTTTTTTCTTTTATTTCTATTTTTTTGCTTCCTCCCCCAATATTGTCCCGGTCTGCTCCCCGCACCCCCATCTTTATTTTCTTTTTTTCAGTTTTTTGAACCGTTGTTGCTATTTGCGTGTTACACTCCTTTCTCCCTCCTCTTGAGCTCACAAACTTAAAACGTCCATCTGACGCGAGACCACTACAGTCCTGAAGAAGACCGCACCGCGGTCGAAACGTTGATAAATAAAAGTGTCTTTGTAGAAGTGCCCACTTCTCTTAAATCTTTATTCTGCGGAGCCAATGCAACCTACGTTCGTAACATATATATATATATATATATATATATATATATATATAGCAGAACACCAGCCTGAGGGGTGAACCGGTCGCCATGCAGACCCGACGACTGCGGTCGCGTAGTGACGTGAGGGGGGTCACATATTGCACGATGCTGCAGCCATGCAAGAATAAAAAACTAGCAGGGAGCATGACGTCACGTGCTCAGCCTCCGCAAGCTGTCCTCCTCTAACACCGCTGCTAACTTTTGGGAAATAGGCCCTCCACAGTTACCTAACTACCAACCATCTTGGATCGCGGTGCTTTATAGTGAACGTGAGTGCTCCGCAACGCAGTGAGAGAGCGACACCGAAACCGAAATTCGGCTAGGAGCTACGGCAGCTTTGTCACGTAAGGGCCTATTTCGCATGATGCTTTGCATTATATTTTTTATGACTAGCTTCAAGATTACTACGTCACGCTGTCCCGTAGTTTTTTTTTTTCCTCCATGGCTGCAGCAGTCTGATCACATGGTGCCGGCTCCTACCCCACGAGCGGCCGACACCATGCGTACATATGCATATATGCAGCCGAAATAGCTCTGTGGTGCCGGGTACCACCGGGCAAGGCGCTCCGCGTGCGGTGGCGCCTTCAAGGAGCTCTGACCGCAATCGACGCCAGCTTGCGCGGCCTTGGTCTGTCGCTGAGCGTGGGCAAATCGGTGGCCACGGCCTCCGTTTCGCGCTCGCGCGCGCACCTTGCGTCACTGTCACTGGGCAGGACTCCAATTATTTGGCTTAAATCGATGCGCTACCTTGGACTGGACATCGACTGCCGCCTTTCCTTCCAACCTGCGGCGACCAAGGCCTGTCTGCAGGTGAAGAGGATCACCGCCGCCGTGTACAAGCTCACCGCTCGAGGCCAGTGCATCTCCCAGGAGGCCGCGATGCGGCTATACAATGCCGCCCCTTTTAGGGCGGTGCTCTATGCGTTGCCGCTCGTCCCGGTGCGCAAGCAGGGCTAGAAGAGCTCGAGGTCCACCACCGCAAGTCCCTGCGCCTGTGCCTAGGCCTGCCCAAAAACTCGCAGAGCGCCGCAACGTTGCCCGAGGCAGGAGCGTGGCCGTTTGAGCTCCAAGCAGCGCGCATGGCACTGATTCACATCGACCGGCTTCACCGCGCACCGGACTGCTTCTCGCTGCAGCAACGTATGCGCTCGCACCCGCGCTCACGAATGGGCGCGGCGCTGCTCGAGTTTGAGCAATTAACTCAAGGCCCACCCCTACGGCTCCTGCCCGCCCTGGCCTGCTGCCTCGGAGGTACAGCGAGAGATCGTCGGCATCGCGGGAAAGCGGAGCACACCCCTCTGTGCTGTGCAGCAGCTGGCCAGAGCCATCATACACGAGGAGCTCCAGGACCATCTCCTACTGTACACCGGCGGCTCAGTGGCCCGGTACAGCTGCTCCCATGGAGCGGCGGCTACCATCCCCGCCCTGCGACTGCACAGCCTACAACACGCAACCTACCCGGGCTTCTCCACCACGGAGGAGTTGATGGGGATCCGGCTCGGGCTGGACCTGCTGCTCACCATCGGCCCTGCGCCACACAGGAGTGCTCTGCTGTGCGACTCCCGCACCGTCCTCAGCCGTCTGCAATCCAACGGCCGCGATACCCCACTAGTGCTGGACATTCGCTCGCGCGTCGAGCGCCTCGCCCAGAGAAGATGCGCCGTGCGTGCACAGTGGGTGCCCGGTAACTGCGGCATCACCGGCAACGAAAAAGCTGACGACCTAGCGACCTCTGCACACCAACTACTTGCCAGCGATCTGCCCCTTGCGCTAGAGGATGTGCGTGCGGCCATCCACGTCTTTCTCCGAAAGCACCACCCTGACCTACGCATCGCAGGAGGTGAGCGCATTGTCAACATCACCGGCGGTCGCGCACTTACCCGGTCGCAACGTGCAATGATCCTCCGCGCCCGCATTGGCTGCGTGTGTCCCGGGGAACGAAGGGAACGTCACGAAATCGCGACGTGTGATGTTTGTGACGGATGCGGTGCAGTGGAAACCAGAGCACCTGCTGCTTCACTGTGCTGCGTTCGCCGATGCTCGTCGCGATATGCTTGCGGCCTGTAGAGCGCTGGGCATACTACCAGACTCCCCCAAGACGCTATTGTGGCCGCAGGGCAGTGCGCTCACTCTCGAGCGCACCTTGGTTAGCATCTGTGCGTACCTCGAACAGACGGGCTGGACGTCCCGTCTGTTCTCCGCAAGGTAGTTACACGCACTGACCGAACGCTCCGCGAGTTCTACTTCGGACGCCCCACTCCATTTGTAGTCAACATAGCGCGTAAGTTGTAATTGCTCCATCATGAACTAATTACGCGAACAACCTGGACACACTTGTTATTGTGTAAAACTTTTTGTATATTACATCCATCCCTATCCTCTCTTCCTGTTTCCTCAACTCTTTCATTTCTTTTCTCCAATCTGCCTGTTATGTTTTATTTCCGCTGCCCCAGCTCAGGTGCTTAGTATCGATGGCAGATGCCGGGGTTAGCAAAAATCTTTCCTTCTTTTTTATTATTATTCTAATAAAACCACTTACTACTGCTACAGAACGGCCGCCATCTTGAAATATCGGACGGACAAGAAACGTTCGAATACGAATAGTTATAGTTAACGCTCTTAAAATTGATCAGGCATCTTGCCAATGGCTACAAAATATAAGACCAAGAAAATGATTGAAGTTAAAACATCTTTGTAAGCATATTTCGTAAAATGCCGTTACCGTATGTATTGTTGTTTGTTATGTCGAAATGCTATAGACAAACAAAAGTGGTTGGGGTTTAGAGTAGTTAAACCCTTTAGACCTGTGAAATCCTGTGTTTAGCCTGATTGGCTCATGGTTGTGCTGTGCTGTGTCGTCAGCACGTATGCCGAGGATATTACACTCAGATTAAGCTCTGATCGAGGATACTCTCGTCTGATCTGTTTGCGCCGCAGACCGAATTTAATGAAGACGACGATATGAAACGCACTGTGCGAGAGTGTGTCGCAGTTTAACCAAAGGCCTGATCGGCTGCGGCGATAGCATAGTGCTCTCGTGTAGTGGCCAGCGAAGCTGCTTCGTCCACGCCGCCGCGTTCTCGGATTCCAGGCGCGGCAACATTTTTATATTCATTTATTTATTCTTTCAAAATCAAGGTAAAGGCTTGAGCGATGGTCCGGCTTTTGCAGCTTCTGCCTTGATCGAGAGCTTTAGCTGTAAATGTGCATGTTATGATGGCTGAGAGCGATGGATGTGTTTTCCAATGAGACGGATGGGGTCTATACTTCTTAAGGCACAGCTTACTTTCGACGTTGTCCAGTGCCTGCAAAAATGGCCGCTTCTTTGCGGGGCATCGGTGTGGGCTACGGTTAAAACAGCTCGCAAGCAACCGCGCTAGAAACGATGCGCTGCTTTTTCTAACATTTTTTGTGCACCGTTTTGCCCACGTGGCTCTTACTAATTGATTCTGGGCATTGTGATCAATATAGGCTGGGCGTTCGATAAGTCGATAGTGGAGGGTGTGCGCGGTCAGTGCGTCCTCCATCATTTTACTCAAGTTCATTGTTGTATGTGTTTGAAAACCATAAAGGGGCATCATTAATAGCGCTTTTATGTTTACTACCGCAAAAGGTCAAAACCAGCAAGCGAAAAAAGAGTAAATAGCACTTCCTTTCTGTTGGAGAAAAAAATATATTTGTTGGATAGCTCTAACATATCCTAAATGTTCATTTCCTGGGCACTACCTGGACCCCCACCTCACGTTTTATATTGGGGACGCAGAAGTAAATAGCCTAAACCGTTGCTTCGAATTATTCTGTTCCTACCCGTTTTTTATTTTATCATTAGGAGGAACTGTAAGCTCTAGCTCAGAAGGTTTTTTGGAGATAAAATATACCATGATCCTGTCCTAATAGCTCATATTCTTATATCAGAGGGCCGGGGCTGCATGACACGAAATCTGGCTATCGGTGATGACAAAGACATGGCTGCATGAACCTCTTGTCGTATGAACTTGCTTCTCGATGCTACCGAAAGCCAGCAGCGCAAATAAAATAACCGAGTTATAGCCATTTCTCAGCCTGCTTTATACCACTATGGATCATCTACAAGCGGTAAAGACATATGTTATAGTGTTTACATTCCGCATGCGGTGCAAGCTGCAATCGATATTCGAATGAGTTGCATGCGCTCAGAGCAGAAAACGCTAAGCGCGAACCAAAAATAGCTTTATTCGCATAAATTACCTATTAAGCAGTCAAAGGGCATGATCTCGGCAAAGAGAAAAAAAGATAACGGGACCATCCTACTTCTGATTAGACAATTATGCGAACGAAGTTAGACTTATCCCCGCCGATTATTTTGAAGCATTCACTCTGCTGAATGTGTCTACTATATGCCGAGGTTTCACACACGCGAAAGGATTTTGCCGGAGGGTGAAGGTGGACGGTGGTCGGTAGAGAGTGGCAATAGGTGGTTGAGGAGCATTGTACAGAGGGTGGTTGGGTTGGAGGAAAAGGCGACGGTTGGGTGGCGCTTAGGGGTGGCCAGGTTCCTTTCCCTCTGCGTCCTAGAATCGGATTTCGCCGCCTCTTTTTGTGCCGCAGCTGCTTTTGCTTCTAGTGAGTGGAGGCCTTATGCAGTGTGGTGGAGCTGGTAAGGTATCGGTTGGCGCTTCTGAAGATTCAAGGCAGGCAGGGATGCGGCAAGGCGGTAGATAGAGGGTTGTGAGGTGATGGCCAGCGCCCAATGAAGGCAGTGTGATTGATAGGCTCCTTGCTGCTGGGTGGGGCTTCTGAAAGCGGGGGGGAGGAGGAGGGAAGCTGGGGTGCCTTGACAGAGCTAGTGGCTTCACTTCAAAATACATGATTCCGGAGAGGTGGTATAGAGAAGCCTTGCTTCCACACAAAGGAATATATAGTTTATAATTTCACGTGAAAGAATCATTTGCCTGTTTCGTTGCCAGTTTGAGGCAAATCTACTTGACGTTTTTTTAATTAACCGCTAATTTGGCTACTGCAATCGAAAGCGCAAAAGTAAACTTTCTTACGGTTATGACCATAGGGTTAAATGAAAAAGTGAAACCTTTGTTAGGGCACCAAAATTGATGCTTAACTTGTACTGTTGTTTTTATGACATTAGAAGAGATGTTACTGCGCACCTGGAGTTGTAGGCGCGGAAGTCCGTCCGGAAGAGTTCTTTTTGATTCAGCAATACAGAACAAAGAAAAGAGCGGAGAGGAGCTTGCCTTGGATAGCACTACCTCCGGTGAACAGTATGTAAATATTCCTACTAAATTATCGGTGTTTGGGTTGTGACTTGAAATCCTTGAATCTAGCAGAGATGAAATTAAGGAACTAAAATACTTATCTGGACAAGGCGCTGATAATGCGCTACACGCGTGACCAAACCTAAAACCTGCGGAAACGCAAACTAACCACTGAAGATTCCATGAAAAAGGAGTGACGTGAAGCCTTCTGCTCTCGTAGCAGCTGCACAGGGGGCAGTGAAAATAGGATACCAATGATTCTTCTGTGTTCGTGCCTACACCGCGTTGCAGACACGCAACGGCACAAGACGCATTACGGACGAAACAAAAAGCATTCGTGCGCATTTTCGTAAAGTACAATCCAATTGTTTCTAATTTTCAATATCCTGATCAGCCCGTGGTGCCGCCGTACTTTTAAGCAAGTCAGTGCAGTGATATCGGGGAAACTTTTCGTTACTGTTTAGCTAAGTCGAGTGACATAGTATGGACTCATTTCCGACCTCTTTATGAGGCGTTGTACTGTTTCAGCAATGCAGCAATACATACGGATTCGAAGCCTATCACAAAGTTTATGAAGTCGCCGCGGTGGCTCAGTGGTTAGGGCACTCGGCTGCTGTCCCGGAGTACCCGGGTTCGAACCCGACCGCGGCGGCCGCGTTTCGATGGAGGCGAAACGCAAAGGCGGCCGTGTGCTGTGCGATGTCAGTGTACGTTGAAGATCCTCTGTGGTCTAAATTATTCCGGAGCTCTCCTCTCCAGCACCTCTTTGTTCTTTTAGTTCCTGCTTTATCCCTTCCATTACGGCGCAGTTCAGGTGTCCGCCGGTATGTGAGACAGATACTGCGCCATTTCCTTTCCCAAAAATTATTTTTCATTTCATTTTAACTTCAATGCCAAAACTGGAAAGTCACCTATGGCGTTCGTCATTAGCAAGTCGGTTTGGGACGTTAAACCTTATATACCAAATCATTATCCCATTATACAAAGATGTGCTTGTTTTCTTCTTTATAAACGTTTTTTTTTTGGGGTGAGCACTATATTGTGTACGCTTCATAAAAAAAACTGTTCTGCGTCACACAACACTGATTTACGTGATTTCAAGCCGTCCAAACAGCTCGAAGCACTGTAGTACCATATATCTCGTTCACAATTTAAGTTGTAAAAAAACACTTCATGTTTTATTTTCATTCATTTTAAGCCTTGTTAATGTGATACGCGTCCTCCTAAGGAGTCCCATGCAACACAGTCGTTCAGATACCTGCTCTTTTCTGAGTACCTACCATATCATTGCAGTACGGGCTAGATTGGTACGTACTGTCGCTGAAGGATTCCCTAAGGCCATGAGATGTCTGAGGTTTGAGACAAAGTCGAGCGCAGGATCATTTCTAAATCCGTACTGCATTCCAATTTGTTGCAAGGCAGCCGCACAACTAAAGTTGGTTGACTATGTAAGGTATCTCGTCTTATCTCACGTGCATGTGCAACAACAAAAAAAAACAGCGTGAGAGGTCCGAATGAGCACTTGTGCGGCGTATTTCAGATTACTGTGCAATCAGCAAGCTGAATGCATTTGTGTATGTTCAGGCAACTTGCAATGGAGATCTAAAACAAGTTTTTGTCTTCAGCGAAATGGTTACATTTTACAGGTAAATGTGTCACACAAAGCATTGAAACTTGATTTCGAAAGAGCTTTGTAGTCGTCTGGGAAAAAAATCTGTTTTGTAAACTTGCATTCTTACAACCTTGGAGCCCATATTAGGATACGAAAACTGTAAAATCTGAACTTTATATACATAAATATACCAAAAGATTTCACTCTTGATTAAACCCGGAAAGCTTCAGAATGCTATTTTCGGTGAAAAAAACTCACAAATATTGCTCTTTGAAAGTGTGTTAAATCAAAAACAATTTTATTACGTTCAAGGGAGAATAAAGAGCGTAGGCATATACCTAAAGCGTTTTCTCAAAATTCTTCAAACGCATCAATCCCTGTCACAAAAAATTGCTTTTCATGGCGTTTTTATAGCTTTGTTGTGACATCTTTGGATTTTGTAGGCATCTACGATTTACATTAAAAACAAATTTTCCCGATTCTCTCAGTGCTTCTGCTAAATTACACTAAATTCTTTTTTTGAGGAGTTCTTCGGGAGGAATTCAAAGTGTAGAGGTCAGCTATTTATGTCACTGCTTGAGAGGAAAAAAAATGAAAATCGGTTTTTGGGCCAATGAAATGGCCCAGTATATGTCTCAAATATCGGCAGACAGCTGAACCGCGCCGTAAGAGAGAGGAGCACGTTGATTTTCAGTTCACGTCAGTTCTACCTGTTAGACGCGCGTTTTATTGCCACCTGCAAAGTTGAGACAATTATTGATTTTTGTTATCACTGCTCCTCGTGGTATGTGCTTAAAATTTCGATTTTTTTACAGTTATTTTCTATTCAACGTTTTTTTCTTTAGCTTGATAGCGGAAAAAATATCAGCGGGGCATTAATTGTTGCTCAATTCCTCAGTCATTTCAAGCAATATAAAAAACTCCTTTTTAAATGAATATTTGGCTCCGAACAATTGATAAATCTTGCATGCTCCTTGTTCTATTGGCTTCCAGTGCGGATACAAAACCTGAAACTGTTTCATTTCTCTGTGTAATAGTTAACGGGAACAACCCGCCTCTATGCCGGAAGGCAGATGCATTAACTAACAAACACTATAATTCACATAAAATTCACATAAGAAATTGTTTTAAATATTGCTTTTTGCCTAGGACAGTAAAAGAATAAAATAACTAATATCGAATTTACTGAATCTTCCTTCTTTTATTTCTTGCAGATATCACTTATCTCTGTTTCAAGGTGAAATATCTTTTTTCTTCAATTTTTACTTTCGTACCACTTTGTATTGATTGATGACGTTTCTGTTCTAATTTGAAGCAGTGTATTTTTCCTTCATTTTATTTCTTTTCCTGAAATTATGTTCAGAGAAGTTGTATTTCCATGGTGCTTAAATGCTTTTTGTCTACTGGTTTGTCTGTGAATAAAAAATAAAATAAAAAATTGCTGGCGCCTCCCGCTAACTTCTTCGCTATCAGATGAGGCGCTTTGTGGAACAACACTACGCCAAACGCCTCGAAACGCGCACTCAGGCAACATTACGAATTGACTTAATGACGCAGCATCCGGCCAGCATGTGCAGATCCAGGCACACCAGTTATTATGACAGAGAAGCAAGCAGTAACACAGCACATAAGACATGTTAGTGGAGGGCCATAGACGTAGCCGAGGTTGAGCGTCGTGCCTGAACGCTACACGCATGCGGGTGGCAAGAGCCTCAAACATTAAATGTCGAATAGAGATCAACCGCTTTCAGTGCGGTGAAATCAAATGAATGATATGAAATTAGTTTTTGGGGAACGGAAATGGCGCCGTCTCTCTCACATATCGGCGGACACCTGAACTGTGCCGCAAGAGAAGGGATAAAGGAGGGAGTGTCTGTCTGTCTGTTGTTGCAAGGAAGAAAGAAAAGGAAAGTGCACAGGCCTGCTCACTGGCTCAAGCCGAGCCAGAATCGCTACCACGTGCAGATAGTAGGAGAGTTGAAAGACGGGATAGTAAAGACGAGCTAAAGGCAAGGCCGATCCCGGAGGTAATGCAATACCGGGCCAACCGGTGGCGGGAGTGAAGCATGCTTCAAACTCTCCGCCACATTGCCAAAAATAAGTCCAATTGGACCCGTAACAGATACTTTACGGGGTCCGGAGATTCGCTGTATCGGAGTAAGAGTAGAAATAGGTAGGTTGTTGGAGTGAGAGAAGAAATAGGTACCGCAGTGGAGGCCTCCGGAATATTTTCGTACACCTGGGTAACTTTAACGTGCACTGGCATCGCACAGCACACCTACGACATTTCAGGGGCGGTGTCCTCAAATGCGCTGCTCAGGACGGTCGTCCTGCGACGAGGAATCCCGACGAGTGATGTGTGTGACGGATGCGGTGCAGTGGAAACACTTGAACATCTGCTCCTTCACTGTGCCGCGTTCGCCGATGCTCGTCGCGATATGCTTGCTGCCTATAGGGCGCTGAGCGTACTTACAGACTCCCTCAAGACGCTATTGTGGCCACATGACAGTGCGCGCACTCTTCAGCGCACCTTGGTGAGCCTGGTGCATTCCTCGAACACACAGGCTTGACATCCCGTCTGTTCTCCGTCAGGTAGTTACTCGCAGTGACCAAACGCTCCGCGAGTTCTACCTTGAATGATTAATAACTGGACGCCCGACTCCAGTTGTAGCCAACACAGTGCTGTGCGCGTGTTTTAATTGCTGTGTGCGTTTGTTTTAATTCCTCCAAAATGATCTTATCACGCGTACAACCTGGACACATTTATGATTGTGTAAATAGTTTGTATATACTACCTCTCCCCCTATCCTGTCTTCCTGTCCTCTCACCTCATTCATTTCATTTCTCCATTCAGCCTGCTATCCTTATTTCCGCTGCCTCAGCTCAGGTGCTTCGGTATCGATGGCAGATGCCGGGGCTAGAAAAAATCTTTTCCTTCCTTTTTGCTATTATTTTAATAAACAACCGCTACCACCACCAGTACGGGCGTCCGTGACTTCACAGTACTAGCATCACAAAGGATTCGCTGTAATGCTGGCGAAACCAAAACGCAATCGACGTCCGCACATGAATGGCAGCTGCTGCTGCTACGGCTACTGCTGTCAAGAAGAAGGAAAAAGAAAGTACACGGTCCGGTCCACTGGCTCAAAATGAGCCACAACCGCTGCCACGTGCTGAAAGTAGAAGCGTTGAAAGATAGGAGGACCCGCCGTGGTGGCTCAGTGGTTAGGGCGCTCGGCTACTGATCCGGAGTTGCCGGGTTCGAACCCGACCGCGGCGGCTGCGTTTTTATGGAGGCGAAACGCTAAGGCGCCCGTGTGCTGTGCAATATCAGTGCACGTTAAAGATTCCAGGTGGTCGAAATTACTCCGGAGCCCTCCACTACGGCACCTCTCTCTTCCTTTCTTCTTTCACTCCCTCCTTTATTCCTTCCTTTACGGCGCGGTTCAGGTGTCCAACGATGTTTGAGACAGATACTGCGCCGTTCCCTTTCCCCGAAAACCAATTATTATTATTATTAATAAGATAGGAGAGGAAAGATAACGAAAGACGCGTGCGTGCTAATATGCATAGAAAAGGAACCAGCGAAAATAGACGCAAGACAAGAACAAAGGAGGCACACACCACAACGCTGGTGGTGTGTGCCTCCTTTGTTCTTGTCTTGCGTCTATTTTCGCTGGTTCCTTTTCTATGCAATATGAACCAACTAGCCCAGCAGTTTGCACTCCTGTGCTAATATGTCCCGGGCCGATCCCGGAGGCAGTGCGATACCGGGCCTACCCGTGCCGGAGTGCGTTAAGTACTACGCCATTTTTGCAAAAATAAATTTATTATCTTGGGCCCAAATGGGACCCGTAGCTGATATTAAATCAGAACCAACCCACCACCAGAAGCACTCAAAGCAAAAGCAACAATATCAAAGGGACGAAGTGGACCAGCTGAGCTGATAACCTGCATGAACCCGGTAAACGTCAATACTATTTTTCTGGAGGACATCTCAATGACGGCCGGAGTTAAAGCTCAGTGGTTGTTTTAATTCAAATCAATTAGTTTGGTAAAAAGCAGGCTGCCGACGAGGTGGCTCAACGGTTATGGAGCCCGGCTGCTATACCCGAAGGATGCGGGTTCGAACCCGGCCGAGCAGTTGTATTTCACTGGAGGAGAAATTCCAGAGGCCCGTTTACTGTGCAAAATCAGTGGCTGTTAGAGATCTTCAGGTGGCCGAAATTGCCGGAGCCCTATACTGCTGCATTCCTCATAGCCCGAGTCGCTTTGGGACGTTAAACCCCCATAAGTAATAAACCATAAACCAACTTCGCTTTAACGTTCACTGACATTGGACAGCACACGGGCGCCTTAGCGTGTTGCCTCGATGGAGGCGAAACGCTAAGGCACCAGTGTGCTGAACGATGTCAGTGCAGGTTAAAGATCCCCAGGTGGTCGATATTATTCCGTAGCCCTCAACTACAGCACCTCTTTCTTCCTTTGTTCTCACAGTTCCTCCTTTAGCCATTCCCTTACGGCGCTGTTCAAGTGTCCGCCGATATGTGAGACAGATACTGCGCTATTTCCTTTCGTCAAAAACCAATTTAATTTCACTTAGCAATCAATGTAGTGCATAGGTTCTCATTTCTGTGTGCTGTGTTTGTTTCGCTTGAATTCTGGAATCGACAAGATTGTTCTGTATTTTTTATATGTTGCAACACAAAAGTTTTTTGACAAGTGGAAGGTGTAGGACTGTTTCTCTCTTCCGCCAAGCAGTACTTATACTATCGGGCGTTTCGTTGTGGTAGTGTCATATTTCATGCGTCAAGAGTCTCGTTCAGCAGAAAACCGGGCGTTACCTTAGTGACAAGAAAATCCAGATTGGTCGAGAGGGTCGCGACGTCGCAACCGCATTACTTCAGGCGGGTAATTCAAGAATCCCGCAAAGATCACACAGCAAACAGTGATAACCTCAATACACAATTTCTCACTGAATTATCTTATCGTGACGTCACTCCACCACCATTACGTAGCTCCTCCGAAGCAAGAAAAAGAATTTAGCAGAACTGAAAAATGGTCGAGCCAGGATTCCGACCACTGTTGTTTAGGTCGCGACATAGGCGCGTTAACCCTCGTCAACTGAGGACGTTCGTTTGAATTGGATGAAGGGACACCTTAATTGTGTGTCTTGTGTTGGAAAAAAATATATAATGTTAAAAATTAACTGAAAAGCAACAATGTGCATGTCTGCGAAGTAATATGCAAAGAAGACCCCAGGCTGCTACATGTAACACATTAATGCTAATGCATTATACCCTTAAGGTGTCCCCAGACTTCCTGACAAGCCTTAGCCGCCACCGTCTCAATCTTTATTTGTAGATTTCACGTTCATTGAGACTTCGAACCTGACAACTTTTAAGGTCATCATCCAGTGGCGAAAGAAAAGACTTTTCCATCTGACCTCTCAAAGACCAACAGAGCCGTCTGCTGTAGCCCGAGAAGCCGGTGCAGCAATCAGATTAGAAGACCGAGGATCTGCCTGCTGACGTCCTTTCGTCAATGCCAGTGTTTGCTCCCCGCAGCAGTTCCATGGCCCAGTCATTTAAGAATTATTCCTTATTTCCCCTGCATTCCACACTTTTTGTCTGCGCTCTTGTTGTAGCTATAGACGGCACTGGTGTCCGAGCTAGAGTTTCGGGAAAAGGTTCATGGCTCCTGCCAGCGAGTGGTCATTTTTCCATTCTTGATGGGATTATAGTTCATAGCTTGTTTTAGTTCTCTGGTTCTATGAAAGCCTGCCTGCCGGAGAGTCGCTGGCAATATTTGCTGCGTTACAATTGTTTTCACGGAATAATTGCGATCTAATCTAAGCATCTATTCTGTCCTCAACAGTACGGCTTTCAGGCCGGTAAATCAAACCAGTCAGCTCTGTTAGATAATAAAAACCCTATATTTACAATTTTGAGAATAGGCTTTTTTCTGTTGGAATGTTTCTTGATATGTGCAAAGCCTTCGATTCTGTGAACCATTCAATACTTCTTCATAAATTAGAGACTTATAAGATCCGTGGAGTAGCAAATGCACTTTTGGAGACTTACCTAACTTCACTTATCCAGTACACTCAGATTCACGATGCAAAATCTACTTTTGGTATGAAAAATGTCCGTGTCCCTCAGGGTTCAATTTTAGGACCACTTTTATTCATTTCATAGATTATTGACATTGTTAACATTCCATTAACTCCTAATATTATGATATATACCTATAATACTAATGTCTTTTTTTCTTGCTCCAATCTTCAAGTACTTGAACAGCAATCGAATGCCTGGCTTAAGAAGTTTGCGGTTTGGCTCTCTGTTAATCAACTTCAGTTAAACGTCAAGAAAACAAATGTTATGCTCTTTCATTCTAAAAACGAACCCTTAGATCATCGCGTCAAACTAGCTTTTAATGACTTGAACATCGAGCAAGTTTATAGTTGCCGCTTTCTAGGTGTTATTTTCGTAGTGATACGGGGTAGAAAGATCACGCAAACTGCGTTAGACTAAAAATGGCCAGGTCTATTTGTGTTATCGATCGCATTAGGCATCTACTTCCACTACAGGTTAGACGACAATTAATCTTTGCCCTTTTTCATTCCCATCTTGTATACTGCAACCTGGTGTGGGGAACTTGCAACAAAACCGATTCGTATAAATTGTTTTCCTTTCTGAAAAGAGCTCTACGCTCATCATATACGAGCCCAGTTGTCGATAATAATCTTTT
Organism: Amblyomma americanum; assembly: GCF_052857255.1. Taxonomy (NCBI): domain Eukaryota; kingdom Metazoa; phylum Arthropoda; class Arachnida; order Ixodida; family Ixodidae; genus Amblyomma; species Amblyomma americanum. The sequence continues at coordinate 136,479,664 of NC_135498.1, read as the reverse complement.
CGAAAGATTTCATGTTCGCAATTTCTCTCATTCTTACAATTTGAATTTGGCTGCTCACATTTTTTTATAAAGCAAAGCATAATTTCAGGTATTTCAAAAATGCTTAAAATTCAAGAAATGTTACGTATGGTTCACGTGCGGTCGCCTTATCCACTGAAAGACCTAGAAGAAACTATGAAAAATAAACTATAGATAACCAAATTGTAACATTGTGTAATACCTATCAGTCTCTAATAAAAATCGCCGTAGAAAGTCATACTGTATCTGGTTTTCAGAAAAACTGAAGATTCTTTTTCCTGTATAAATTTAGCTAACTTTGTATATTTTGTCTTTTGCGTTCCTTCTTTTACTGCCGAGTGTTCATGTCATATTTTCAGCCAATTGCTGTTTATTATCTTTGCGTCGTTTTTCAGTGTTTGCTATTTCTCTCGTATAAATTTTGTTGCTTATTTTGAAGTTGTCTTTTTTTTGCCATGCGGCCGCTGCTCGATGTATTATTCGGAGTGTAGGCCTCGTCAGGAGGTTTGCCTCGTCTTCCTTCTTTTGCCTTACCTCGAGGGTTTATTGTATTATATGGCCAAATAAAAATACTACAACTACTACTACTACTGTGTTGATGATGATGTACGACATCATCAGCAGTGTAGCTCTTCCATATTTTGTGATGGGGGTGGTGATGACACATAGAGTATAACGTCCCAAAGGGAAATGGACGGTTAGGGATGTCATAGTGGAGGGCTCCAGGTTAATTTTGACCACCCTGGGGTCATTAACGTGCACTTACATCGCGCCTTACACGGGCGTCTTGCGTTCGCCTGTACCTAAAAGGGCCTCCGCAGCGTGGATCGAAGCCGCTTCCTCGCGCTCGGCAGTTGAGCGTTCTGTCAAGTGAGCATCCGCGCCGGACGCTTACATGCTTGCATATTTATTTGTGTCATGCTGGGGGACACTCCCAAACCCCAACCACTGTTTGTCGTTTCGAACACTATACCGTAGTCTCGTACTGCTCCTACTGCGTAGATTTCATTTCTTTGCGGTTAGGGACAAAATATAAAGCTAAATCAGAGAGAGCTCTGACGGTTCTGTGCACCTGTATATACTAATGAAGTAGGGTGTTACGTTAGTTAATAACTAAACAAGCAGGACAGAAAATTAATTTTAATCGTCACCTTTGACTTCGCATAATGAAATTTTGCATCCTGCGTTTGTAACAAAAGTCGCGATTGGTCGGGAGACGTCACGAGACCTCGCGACATCAACGAAACCTGCCCGCTATGAACGGTGACAAATAAATAATTCAAGTAAAGGAAATTAAATTTTCACATACTCACCATGGAACTGAACATAATACCGTTTTGTGCCCTGCGTTAGTCACAAAAGTAGCTGAATTGCCGAGAGAGCTGCCAGAACAAGAGGTCACGTGACCAGGGCTCGAACAACAAACACTGAAAATAATGGGGAAGCACACAACTAGGCAAAAGCGAGCCGAGCAGTTTGCAACAGGTTCTCGGCGGATACACAGTGTGTATGATTTTTCGCGTGGAAATAAAGATACAAAGACAGTGACAACATTTTGTATGGGGTGTTATAACTGACACAGACACATCAAAATGTAGCTGGCTCGTTGAATCTAAATCAGTCACATTCCACGCTTACGTGACTTTAGCGAACGCATAATTTTTATTTGTGGTTCTTTATCTGGTTTGGACAAGCGCGATGTCTTAGCGGGAAAAATGGGTAAAACGACGCACGCTAATACAGAATGCAGGCACAAAACCTGGGCCACACATCTCGCCTACTGCTTTGGCTTCGACACCATGAGCGCTTCGATACGTCACGTTCGCGCGCACTGATATAACTGCAAGAATTATATAACTCATTAAGATAAGGACACCTTGATGGGGGTCTCAAAAAGCATCAGTGATGCTTGTCATATAACCTGCTGATGGTTTGTTTTGACTTTTTTCGTCGCTTTTCAATAAACGCATAAATAAAGTCTGCGAATGCGCAAACAATAACCTATTCTTTATCGCGATCACATGTAAGAGCTGCGATATTTGAACTATAGGAATTTGTTTATTTGTACAATTTCAGATCGCAATAATAAATTCTAATTAAATTTATTTACCATATGCCAACAAATGTATTTTCATTGAGTGTTCCAGGACTACCAAGGAAACTACATAGCTCAATTTTCTTCAGAGTTTAGGACTTCAGACGAAGTTTCACCTTTCAATTTAAGTGTTAGTGAGTTCGAACCTCGACCCCATCTTTCCTTCGTGCGCACACAGATTTTCTATCAATCTGTTCCAGACGAAGACACGTCATCTTGTCGAAACATCACCTACGTACACTGAGGCTCGACCCTTACTTGTTCACTTTGTCTTGCCAAGAAAGATGTCCTCCTGCCTTCTCTCCCCCCTCCCTAGATACAGACCGTCTAAACTGGCGGCGCGTACATAAAAATGTAGCAGATAGTTTGCGCCACACTTGACCGCAAAATACAGCTTTGTTATTCGCTGTCCTAATCATGTTATACTCTGCCCTTCATTCCTTGACTAGACCTATTTCACTGCACGGCTACGGTGGGAGCACTGCTGCCCGCGGCTATTTGGAAGCGCATAGAAATAGGAGAAATATGGACAAGACGACGATGATGATGAAGATGAATGCAAAAGGCATAATGGCAGCTTTGGTAAGATCACCCCGTAGTACAGCGTAGTACAGCATTTTCCAAGAATTTCATCACTGGGAAGACAAACATCCGGGAAACCTTGTGCCCATGGGAAACCGGTGACTCCTCGGTGACGCTGCGGGCCGAACTTAGCATCTTCCCCACACGGGGCAAGCACTCACAGAAGTATGCCATAGTTGCGCTATGCGAGTGAAGTGGATATTTTACAATAGAGTGACAGAATACCACTAATCATAATTTGTTTTCGGGGAAAAGAAAATGGCGCAGTATCTGTCTCATTTATCGTTGGACACCTGTACAATGCCGTAAGGGAAGGAATAAAGGAGGGAGTGAAAGAAGAAGGGAAGAAATAGGTGCCGTATTGCAGGGCTCCGGAATAAATTCGACCACCTGGGGATCTTTAACGCGCACTGATCTCGCACAGCACACGAGCGTCATAGCGTTTTCCCCCATAAAAACGCAGCCGCCGCGGTCGGGTTCGCAACCGGGAACTCCGGATCAGTAGACGAGCGCCGTAACCACTGAGGCACCGCGGCGGGTTTGAATATCACTACAATTCATAGTTTCAGATGACGCGGGCAGGGTAGAGTAGAGTGAGGGATCGGGAAAGCAAGCTTCCTTGTTTGTGCAGGCAATGATTCGAACTGTGCACTCGACGGATGTTTTGTTCTTGTCCGTATCAGTGAGAGAGAAAATTTCGTCATCATCATCATCCTGACCATGCTCACAGCTGGACAAAGGCCTCTCCTATGTCTCGGCGGCCGCCGTATCCTCGCAAGTTTCGTAATCTCATCCGCCCCCCGAACCTTCTGCCACCCCATCCTACGCTTTCCTTCTCTTGGAATCCTCTCCGTTACCCTATTTCGCGAAATTGTTGCTGAGTAATAGTGTGGAAATGCTCGATTTCATTATCGTCTTCATATCTGACCTCGTGATTGCGCTGACTTAATGACGAGACTTGCCGAAATTTGCAGAGAGGGGGACCTCAAAGCATTTAGTTAGTGATGAGCAAAAAAGGATCTCTATTCATACCTTTGAGACCCTCTATCCGGCCGAGGAATGTCCACACGAACTCGATGTGTATCAAGTTTGTAGTCTTTTCAACGAAACTGTCATCTATATTTTCCTTCATTTCTTCATGCCTGTGTGCGTGTGTTACTGAGCTACATAAGCAAATATGCATTGTATTTAACTCTTGCCATTAGAAGAAGCAAATTAAGGAAGGAGCATGCGGAATTCTTCGTTTAAACAAAATCTAGCCACTTCTTAAGGAAGAAGTAGACAGCTGAGGTCATCAGCGCCTGCGTGCTTCCGAGACCGAACTGGAGTGTAATTTCACTAGCTGGTAATGCACCGCAGGAAAGCCGAGGTACACTAAAAACAAGTTCAATTTTTCAGGTCGTCTTGAGCGCAAAACTAATGGTGAGCAAGTCGGCTTTTGTTATTTTCTTCTTAAATGTATTTACTGATTGCAGGATAGTCTAGAGCTTTTATGTTTTTCTTGCAACGCAATCTTCCACATAGTAATTCCGTTCATATGCTACCTCGTCAACTAATGTCTTTCGTTTTGTGCACAAAATTAATTGACACAGGGCAACATAGATTATATTGGGTCAAAAAAAAAGAAATCAGAAAATATGTCCGGGCCCGGACATAAGGCAACAGTATACAGGCGATGGTGGTTAGTCCTTGCGTGCGTCGTTTCTTGTAGTACTCCTCGTAATTATCGGCAAGCCTGTATTCGCCGTAAGCGTTTGTTGTGAAGAAATGCGGAAACAATAGTGCAACTGTACGACTTGTACCTATGTGCTAAAATAACCCCAGTCAATTTGCTTATGTAGAAGAGCAGTGGTCCATATGCGGAACCAATCGCGCCGTCCCGTCAGTACCTTGAGCTCAATGACCAGCATTTGTAGATTGTCAAGGTGGCACAGGTTTTATGGGCACGTAATCATTGTAATGGCTGCTTGCAGAAAGACGATAATGCTGCAATATGAACAAATTTTTAACAGCAAGTAGTTGGGATTGCCATGATAAAATGCTTAAAGAATTGCCTTTAAAAGTGATGCCTGTAAATAGGACCCGTAAATTCAAATAGGGCAGAAGCAGTAAATGAAAAGCGGGAAATATCTTTACCCATTAGGTATTGACGAAATAAAGATCACAATAGGTTTCACTATGATGAACTAAACAAATGCATTTCATAGCAAATTAGGCCGCTGAGAAAGCAGCAAAGAGATTTTTTATTCCTTTTCGGATGTCCAAAGTTTCCGCTTTCAAATCTCCGATAATAAACTATTCCTACAGTATTGTGCTTTGCATACAGGTCACCGTATTTTATTGCTCCCAGAAACATTTTGTAATGGCTTTTGGAAGTAAATAGCAAAAACTTCAATCAAGGAGAATTATTTTCCACATTCATATTCAGAAAGAGCTTAAGTATTATGGTCTATAAATAAATTGGACACATGGGAGATATTTAATGCTTCTTATATCAACCGTTGATCGATATTCTGTTTTTGAGAGTCTGCACCACGAGGGCTCTTCCAACAATCCACGGAAATTGATATGCCAAACTGTTTCGTTTTCTATGCTGAAAGCTGCTTGCAGCCCCCGTCTTTATGAAGGATTCGCGCCGGGCATGACGGTGTTGCTCATACATAGTGCTGTCAGTTTTGATGGGCACAGCGTTATTCTGATATGCCTGGTGCCCCACGTAGACTGATGCTTTTGCTCCGCGAGGTGTGCTCTGTTGATGTTTTCTCGCTAGCAGTTGAGCACGCTGAACTTGAAGGGAAAAATAAAAATTAGAAAGGCAATGGCGCAGTATCTGTCTCGCATCTTGGCGGACACCTGAAGCGAGGTGCAAGAAAACGGATAAATGAGGGACTGAGAGAAAAAGGAAGAAAGAGAGTGGAGAGCTCCGGTATAATTTCGACCATCTGGGGATTTTTAGAGTGCACTTAAATCGCGCAGCACACGAGCGACTTTTGCGTTTCGCCTCCTTTGAAACGCGGCCGCCGCGGTCTGGTTCGAAACCGGGCACTCCAGATGTGTAGCTGAGCGCACTAACCGCTGAGCCACCGCAGCGGGTCAACTCTGAACTTCGCGTAATTCGATTATATTTTATGCGAATGAAAAAGGGTCTGATCTTCTTTTAATTTACTGCATTCTGGTTTTATAACGCTGCCTGGAATCTAACTGCCAGGAACTTTCATCTCACTAAGTGTTAAACAACCACTGGAAAGAAATATCCGGCGAAAATTTTGCAAGGCAGTCAACAGTGCAGACATTTTTGGTTATCTTCAGCTGACAATATTTTTTCTCTGTTACTCAGTGCAGTATTTAGAAGGATAAGTTCCGTTAACCGAGAGTGGTGAATAGGCTGGAATATGTGCGGATAAATGAGAGAAACAGCAGTAAATAATTCTTTTCGAGCTTTCTGAGAAAAAGTATTCATGTCGCCTGTTGTCGAGCTGTCATTTTTTTTTCTATACGCTCTTTCTCCCCACGGCACTCCTAACGATTTCGAATCTGCTAGCATCCCACGACTTCCTCATGCAATCGCTTTTTAGTTGTTTCTTGTTACAGCTCTAAGTTAGACGTCGGGCTTTTTTCTGCGAATCGTGTACATGCTGTGCTTTCGTGTCATGTCAACATCAACGTACAGGAATGTCCACGCATCATACGCACGCAAATGAGACGACAAATGAGAATTCAAGGGTCCGATGAGCGACTGAAAGGAATATAGATTGCCCTTACAGGCGCCTCAATAGATCAGATTGACATCTGAGGCACGTCGCCCAACTCCATTTGAATGAAGAATTTCGGAACCGTCGTCGCGAACATATCCGTCAGCAAATGAGCCGACGGCGGGAAGGCCATGAGGTCCGGCAGTCCTGCGCTGCAGATTTAAAGTGTTGCCGGTAAAATTGTCCAGAAATGAGAGCCCACAAAGCCGCCGAGAAATCACCGGCTATACCGCCTAATGACACAGGCCTGATGCGAGCGAAAATGCTAGCTCCAGATGGCAAGCAAGTGACGCTTTCCAAGTTCTGTCCACCAGTTTAGGCAAGCCAGATGCAAAAGAAATGAAAACGGCCAGTGGTGATACTCGTCTTTTCGAATGTCAACTCAACTTCAGCTGAACCACCCTTGCGTTTTTAGCCTGAGACACAATCTCAAGAGTGTTAATTTTCAAAAAGAATCTAAGAGTCGTAGGTGCTAAACTTGTAGGCGAAACTCGGTGATCTTCAGGTTTCTCCTCACGGCATCGAGTATCGCAAAGAAGGACGGCGATAACGTCGTTGTAGCTCAGATTTTAGATCTCCGCAGCCTTCTTCCACATCCCATTGGGCGTCGTGCGATGCCGGTAAAGAAAGCTTTGCGGGCTTACTTTCTTTGGCGCTGGATTTTTTTCCTGCGAGAAAACGTTTCTGCGCAGGAAGTTTAACATCACCGCATGTGAAAAAACCATAGTTACTTCTGCCTGCCGCTGCGCGCTGATTTATACGGCAATTGTCATCGTTTAAAATACTCGCAGAAAACAATTTCGCATGTTTAAACTCCAAATCCCGCAGGCGGTACCCATTACATAGAAAAGGAACCAGCGAAAATAGACGCAAGACAAGAACAAAGGAGGCACACACCACAACGCTGGACTTACAACTGATTTATTTCGATGAAGAATCGCTCATTAAAAAGGAATTTCCTGCCTGCACACCCACCCTACAGACAATACACTTCGCGCACCACATGATGACATGCCTACTATAACGATAAAAACTTGTACTCCTTTTCAGTGATAATCACAGACGGCTCGCTGACGCATATCTGCTTATTCTTTCTGATCATGAATGCCTCCAATAGCTCACGCTCACGTTTAGATTTCCCCCGCCCGATAATGCTGGCAATGTGAAAACTAGGAGAACATTTGCAGTCCTTTACATGTAAGGCTAGATTGCTGCCTCTGCCTGTGCCCAAAGTTGTGCGATGTTGCCTCAGAGCTCTACCGACAGGTCTGACACTTGAGGGAATGGATGCGACTTATGTGCCTTCAAGCCGGACAATCTTGGGCGGCTGCAAGCAGGCTTCGGGAGCATCTTCGTCTCGCTTCACTACTCACTGAAGCCTACTGGAATGACTTTCGGCGATTTCTGCCCAGGAAAAGGATACAAAAAGCAACTGGTACAGCTGTCACGTACCTGGGCGAAGCCTCTCTTCCCTCAGTTTTCGACGACATCCTGAAGCGCGGACCTAAGTTCTCCCTTGAACCAAGGTCCCGCAAGCACGAGCTTCTGGAAGTGGTTCACAGAGTGGCTGATAAGGCCCCTTTTGAGGAGAAAGCTCGTTGCGTCTCAGAGGGTGTTGACTGTCTCATGAGAACCTGGACAGGCTGACGTCAACCAAGCAGGGATCTGCGCCCTTTGGTCGCCCACTTCCAACAAGAAGGCCTCAGTCTCCTTCAAGCTGACAAGGAAGGTGGGTTCGTGGTGCTTCCGTCTTCCCTTTTTAAGACGAAAGCGGCCGAAGCTATAGAAAAGAACTTCAAAAAGGCAGAAGTAAAACCGCGCAAGGCCAAGGCGTTGGCCTTAAGGCTTCTCAATAGGTTGAATTTGGGCAGCATTGAGAAGCAAGTTCGTAAATGCCAGCAAGACTCCCTGCGTGTGTTTTTCACAGCAAAGACACATAAGCCTGACAACCCTTTCAGGGCGATCGTCACGGAAGAAGGTTCATGGCAAAAAGTGGTTTCAAACTACCTAAAGTGTTCCTTCGAGGGCCTGGTGCCTGCGGATCCTTTTGTTGTGCACGGTTCGATGAGCCTGGTGGAGTGCCTGAGTCGCGGTTTCCCCGACGCTAATGCAGTCTTCTCGGTGGACATTGTGGACATCTTTTATTCTGTGCCCCATGACGAACTTTTTATCGCTGTGCGCGAATTCATTGAAAGATCTGGGACAATTTCCTTCCAGAATAAGTGTGGAATCAGTTTAGAATCCTTCCTCGAACTTTTAAAAGTGTACTTGAATTCTACGATAGCACAGCATGAAGATGAGTATGTTGTGCAAAAACATGGAATCTGTATCGGCTCCTGTGTTGCGCCGGTGCTGTGCAACATATTTTTTTAGCAAAATTTGACTCGATGCTACAAAGATCTCTAAACGACACACGTGTTGTAAGGGTTTTTAGATATGTTGACGATTTTTTAGTAATTTTGAACTTAACCGAAACTGACCAGTTTACCCTTGTGCAGACCAGATTTTAAATATTTTTAGCACTTGTTCTAAGAACTTGGTTTTTACGCATGAAATTCCTTCTGACAAGACCATTAGGTTCCTGGATTTAGAATTGACTTTTTTACCCAATCAACACGTGTGCTGGAAATATGCGCCCAGGTCTAAGAAGGCACTGTTGCCGTATGATTCGGCCCATTCGAAGTTAGTGAAGCGCAGCATTGCAAACTTATGTTTTTTGAATGCCTTAAAGAAGAGTTGCCCTCATGTGATGCAGCAAAGTCTGGCGGAGCAGGTTGAACGGCCACAATGTTCTGGGTTTCCTCCCTCGGGTTTGATGGCGGTGGCGGAATCCTTGGGGAAAAAACTGAAGTTATCTTCAAAGGATGCCAGGCCAGTACAAGTGCCAACAAGAAAGTTGGAAGTCATGCCTTACTTCCACAAGACTTCACATGGTCTGAAAAAAGTAGCTCAGAAGTTTGGTGTCACTATGGCATTTTCTGCTTCTTGCAAACTGTCCGGTTTGTGCGCCCAAACCTTTGCAGACATGCGCAGAACCGGTGTTTGCAACACGAAACACCAGACTATGTTCACCACATGCGCAGTGGGCGTGGTGTATTCAATCCCATTGTCATGCGGGAAAATCTACATAGGCCAAACTGGAGCATGCTTGAATGAGCGCCTGAGGCAACATCGCACAACTTTGGGCACAGGCAGAGGCAGCAATCTAGCCTTACATGTAAAGGACTGCAAATGTTCTCCTAGTTTTCACATTGCCAGCATTATCGGGCGGGGGAAATCTAAACGTGAGCGTGAGCTATTGGAGGCATTCATGATCAGAAAGAATAAGCACATATGCGTCAGCGAGCCGTCTGTGATTATCACTGAAAAGGAGTACAAGTTTTTATCGTTATAGTAGGCATGTCATCATGTGGTGCGCGAATTGTATTGTCTGTAGGGTGGGTGCGCAGGCAGGAAATTCCTTTAAATTGAGCGATTCTTCATCGAAATAAATCAGTTGTAAGTCGAGCGTTGTGGTGTGTGCCTCCTTTGTTCTTGTCTTGCGTCTATTTTCGCTGGTTCCTTTTCTATGCAATATGAACCAACTAGCCCAGCAGTTTTGCACTCCTGAGGTACCCATAAAGCTCGTCAAATCTTTCAACCTCTTCAGTTGGTCTTTATTCGGCAACATCATAAGTCACACCATGTATTTAGGCGTGTAAGCGATATGTAAGCGCTAACATCCACACCTTCTTTGATGTCGCTTGGTAATTTTTATCAATGTATTGTTAAATAAGATTAAGATATATCCTTATTGCTGAAACCAGCGTTCCCCAGAGCCTTCGAGCTCGAAACCAGTATGTTTTTTGCGTTGATTTTGGCTGGGAACACTGGCTGTCGGTGAATTTCACCAAGGCTGGGATGAGAAGACACTGTTTCCGATAGTAGGAAGAAGCTAAACACTGAAATCTCCTTTGCGAGGCTGGATTTCCCACTGGTATATCATTCATGGCACTGGAACAAGTGCTTCTCGCGTTGGGCCCTTGCTAGTCCCAGTGTCAGTTTAGAAATATCCGGCAGTCCGGAAACTAGGAGCCGAGATATTGGGCAAATGAACCATGCTCTGGCAGCAAGCGATGTCGGTTTTTTGGACTCTCAGTTTGCAACTAAATAGAATACGATTGCAAATTCTTGTTATTTCAACTGGTTAGACGGGTGAGCTGATCGTTGTTAAGCTAGAGCAATCGACGTAGCGCATACCTTCAGATCAGTCAATGCCGAACAAACTGCAAGACAAAACCTAAAGCATTTCAATCAATCAATCTTTTATTTCAGATTGTACATGAAAACTGGGGATGGTGAGAAAAAAGCAGTAGATGATACACCGCTTGCCGGGCCTCACCATCCTTTCAAGTCAGCAGTTGGCACGAGGCAAAAACAACCACTGCTAAAAAGTGAATACAAGGGCGCTTATGAAGAACCGGGTTGACCGAAACAAATATCCGGTAATTGGCAGCAATATTTATTAGCAAAAGGCAGTGAGGTTATAACATAGAGTGGGACAGTACAAGCAGACACTTCGCATCACTGTATAACAGATTGCTGAATAAAGCTTTTCCCGATTGCAGACCGACTTAATATTCGGGAACCGAAAACTGGGCGAGTTCGAATGTTTTCATTTTTAAGCAGCGCGAAACGCAGGACGTAGAAAAAGAAGCACGGGACGATACGAGCGCTAATAACTGAACTTTTATTTTAGAAGAGTTAGTTATATAGGCACCAAAAGCAAGAACAGAAAAACACACAAAAACCCAAATCATAAAATCGCGATTCTCCGAAAAATCGTACGTGCACGCAGCGGGAGATTAATCGCCTCATTTTAACAAAGCACACCAGCAATCTAACACATGACATGCACCTGCTATAAACCTGTCGCCACATATTCCATGAGAGCGTGAATCTCTTTTTCCACGAGATTGATACAAGGCGAAGCGACACATGTTCCAGACTCCTGCCTCATCAGAAACGTCTCAGCTAACTCCCTGCAGGTCCGATCTGGATGACTAAACAAGATATTTGTCCTGTCCAAAAGAGGGAAACAATCTTTACATTTAAAATCGCTTCATTTAAAATGAGGCGATTAAGCTCCGGCTGCGTGGACGTGCGGTTTTACGGACTGTCGCGATTTTATGATTTGGGTTTTTGTGTGTTCTTCGGTTCTTGCTTTTGGTGCCTATATAACTAATCCTTCTAAAATAAAAGTTCAGTTCTTAGATAGCGCTCGTCACGTCTCGTATTTCTTCCTCGACGTCCTGTGTTTCGCACTGCTTAAAGATGAATCCATTCCAACTCGCCCAGTTTTCAGTTCTCGTTAACCACATTTTTTGTACAATGGGCTCTTTTCCTTCTGTAACCAATGACCTTCATAACCCAGCGGTGTTGACCGCTCTCATAGCAATATGTGTGTGCAGATAAAGAACGGCATCTTGGCATGCAAGAAACAGCAGTGCCCTTCCAATGTCCAAGTATTGTGCGGTTGGTTTCCGCCCAACTTCGCGTCCACTGTGGCCATGCAACGAATAAGCAACACCAACTGCGGCTTTACGCGGACTAGTCCATGACTGCGGACCACGTAACAGAGTTTTTTGTGGAATACCGTGCGACCTACGTTACCTACTAGGAAGAAATATTCAGCAACGAAAGGAAGGGTTTGTCTTGGCAATGGGGAGATTGAAGACCGTCACCGTCGTACTCTAGAGCTTGGTCCCAAGTTCTGCTTTGAGCCAGCCTTACAACCTCTCGAGAAGGTAGCTCTCGCGCGGACAGTGTCCCAGGGCGTACCCGACGGTGACAAACAGAGGTGTGCCAATGAGTGCTCAGAAGTGGTCTGCAACTACAAGGGCAAAAAGGCGTCAAGACGAATGAAGGGATTGATCAACTATATGGCAGCTGAAGGCTTGAGGCCTCTCCTTACGGACAAAGAGGGATTCTTTGTTCTCCCACCAGAAGATGTGTTCACCAAGCAGGCAGAGGAAGCTGTGAAAAATAATTTTATACAAGTGGAGTTAAGGCCTGCTGCCTTCAAGAAGCCAGCCTTGAGTATGTTACAAGGAATGAGCCTGGATGGACTATATGACACAGTCAACAACACAAAAGGTGCGGTGTTGTACCTCTTTTTTATGGTCAAGAAACACAAACCCGATGTCCCTTTTCGGGCAGTAGTATCGGAGCGCGATACTTGGCAGCATGCTGTTTCAGGCTATTTGCAGCGGCATTTAGGCTCTCTTAAGCTGTCCAAACCTTTTGTGGTAAAGAACTCTACTGAGGTAGTTGATTTCCTGTCGCGGATGGAGGACAAGGAACATTCTGCCTTTAGCATTGATGTGGAGCATCTATTTTACTCCCTACGCCACGCTGAGCTGTTGAAGAACGTCAGAGACTGCATTGTCAACGATAACGACGAAACGGGTTTCGTCTCGTGTTTCTTCCTCTACGTCCTGTGTTTCGCGCTGCTTATAGATGAACGTAATATTCACTTGGTCACTAAATGAGGTATTGAGGACCTTTGGCACAATATACCGTAACATAACAAATCCATAGTTTGTTCTGCATTTTGGTAGTGCAAACCTACACTGCAATCTGATGTCGTAGGATGAGTGGCGACATGTAATTGGCAAAATTTGAGAAATAAATCAATCACTCTTTTTCATCACTGTTCTGTAAAAACATGCAACTCTGTAGTCAAATAATTTGTTGACAAGTACAATATTATAATGTAGGTCAATGTGTCAAGTAGGCGAATCACACGACAAATTGAAAATTGTACGAAGCATTTTCTTTTGCAATGTTTGCAGTTTTAGGACGTTAGATACAGTTGTGTTGCCCAGACAAGGAAACAATACCTTAGGTGGGAATAGAAAAATGCATAATATAAACTAATTTTAGTTTTGATAGGTAAAGTATGCCTGTTACGCAACGTATTCCGACGATTCTAGAAAGTATTGATGCAAGGTTATTAACATGAGCACCCCATGTCATCGTACTGCTGAACGTTACACACAATGATTTAAAGCTGTCCACGTACTCGATCACACTGCTACTGAGTGAAATTCTATGCAAAAGGCCATGAATGCCACGTAAAAAAACTCGCAAAGGTGTAACAATTATGCTCTGTACTTTTGAGCACGCAGTCGAACACCCCCAGTTTCTATGGCGGTGTGCACGCTGAGCAAGCATTTCGGCTGACACATGCCGAACTAAACTCTTAAATGTGCGATAAAGGAATAAAGAGCAGGAAGTAAAATTGCAAGATTCGCCTTCTGAGGAAAGTTGATGTTACTAAGAAGGCTAAGAAAGTAAGGCAGGCTGCCACGCACACACAAATAAAATAGAATGGCTGGTGGGTCAACATTCCTAAGCACGAAACATTGTGCGATGTTTTGTTTTTGAATTTTGAGGAAAGCAAATGGCGCATTAACTGTATCACGTATAACAGTGGACACCCGGACGGCGCCGTAACGAAGGAATAAAGTAGGGAGAGTAAGTAGTGGAGGGTTCCGATATATTGTATGAAAGCACGGTTTTGAAGCGAAAGGCTTCACTACTGTAGGCAAAGCAGTCTTTGGGTAGGCAGCACAACGACCTTGAACGACCTTCAGCTCTACCAAGGATAGCCGTGTATGTTTGAGGTTCCCACCGACATGTCGAGATCTGAGAGCTATTGCGCCCTTCCCTTACATCAAAAACGTTTCCTCTCTTCGAAACACTTGCTTTCGTGGAATAGAGGTGTCCACCGATATGTCGAGATATGAGCTGCTGCGCCCCTTCCTTTCGTCAAAAACGTTTGCTTTACTCAAAACATATGCTTTCGCATTCCACCACAAAAGCAGACTTAAAAGCCCTCAGATGCCCAACACTAACTTTAAAGTTCCTACACTGTGGCTGCGCAATCCGCAGGTACCAGCTGGGAAATCGCATTTTGCAGACGCCACTGATCCACAGTAAGGCAGACCTCATATGGGTTTGATGCCTTCTTCTGGAAAAGCTTCACTGTGCTAGGAAAATTGGTTTTGGGGAAAGGAAATTGCGCAGTATCTGTCGCACATATCGGTGGACATCTGAACCGCGCTGTAAGGTAAGGGGTGAGGGTGGGACTAACAAAAGAAAGGAAGAAAACGGTGCCGTAGTAGAGGGCTCCGAAACAATTTCGACCACCTAGGAATTATTAATGGCGCATCGAGCGCCTCGCGCCGAGAGGATGCGCCGTACGTGCACAGTGGGTGCCCAGTCACTGCGGCATTGTGGTCAACGAAGAAGCTGACGACCTCGCGACCGTCGCACATCAACTACCTGCCAGCGATTTGCCCCTTGCGCTGCAGGATGTGCGTGCGGTCACCCAGGATCTTATCCGAAAGGAGCACCCCGACCTATGCATCGCAAGAGGTGAGCGCATCGACAGTATCAGCGGCTGTCGCGCACTTACACGGTCGCAACTTGCAATGATCCTCCGCGCGCGCATTGGCTGCGTGTGGCCCGGGGAACGACGGGTGCGTCACGGAATCGCGACGAGTGATGTGTGTGACGGATGCGGTGCAGTGGAAACACTAGCGCACCTGCTCCTTCACTGTGCCGCGTTCGCCGATGCACGCCGCGATATGCTTCGGCCTATAGGACGCTGGGCATACTGCCAGACTTCCTCAAGACGCTACTGTAGCTGCAGAGCAGTGCGCGCACCCGTGAGCAAACCTTGGTGAGCCTCTGTGCATTCCTCGAACAGACGGGCTTGACGTCCCGTCTGTTCTTCGTCAGGTAGTCACAGGCAGTGACCGAACGCACCGCAAGTTCTACCTTGTACGATTAACAATTGGGCACCCTGCCCACTCCAGTTGTAGTCAACACAGTGCTGTGCGCATGTGTTGTTATTGCTCCATGATGAACTAATCACGCGCACAACCTTGACACATTTATTATTGTGTAAATAATTTGTGTATATTACCTCTCGCCCTATCCTCTGTTACAGTCCCCTCACCACTTTCGTTTCATTTCTTCATTCTGCCTGCTATCCTTTATTTCCACTGCCACAGCTCAGGTGATTCAGCATCGAAGGCAGATGCCGGGGCTAGCAAAAATATTTTCCTTCCTTTTTATTATTATTTAAAAAAAACACTTATCACACGGTAGCCTTAACGTTTCTACTCCATCGAAACGCAGTCTTCGGGTAGGCAGCACAACTTTGAATGACCTTCAGCACAACCAAGGATAGCCTTGTATGACCATGTGGAAAAGTCATGGTGTCGAGTTCTAGACCCCTGCCTGACCTGACCCATGACGTTCAGTTGACCTTTGACCTTTGATATTGGGCGACCTTCGCGTTTACCCTTGACCTTTAGAACATGCCATGGGGTGATGAGAAGCCATGTGATGATATCCGATGGGAGTGTTGTAAGACCATGAGACACACGTCACAGCCACGTGGTCGTGTGGGTATGTATATTGTCACCAAGTGGTGACTGCACTCCGGAGACCAGAAATGCTGCGAAAATGGTGTCTAATCAAAACTCTTTATTTGGGCTGACTTACGCACTCAATGGACTGAATAACCCGGCGGCGCCGTGCCAACAAGCGTGCTCCGCGGTCGTCGAAGAGAATATCCGCCGCTGTCGGCCGTGCTCAATTTAAAGCGAATAGCGAACTTTCGAGATAAAGGCGGCAAAGTTACTAGAATATACCGGAACAACGTAAAATCAGCTCTGCCTGGCTGCGATCAAACGAGATAAATCTAGTAGCGTGTTGCGTTGCAAACAAAGCGATAAAGTTGCGTGGCGGCAGAGTTGAAGGAACAAATAATGCAAAGTTACGCGGCATTTCTCCCCTCTCAAAGAAGCAACAACCCGATGCATTAAAACAAATAATGCGAATAACAGCAGATAAAACGGATCGTGCGAAAATAAACACAGAGTGCGCATATGCAGCGTTCTTAAGCGCGCATAATAGGGCTTCAGACGGAAGACATAGACAACATGCCTTTTATCTGTTTCCATTCTAGAGAGGCCGGCCATATTCTTCTTCACAGCCCGCACCGACGTATTGTTCTTCGAGAATTTCCCTTTAATGCCCCACGATCCCGCTTCGGCCAACGTCCTCAGGAAATCGACGAGTACCTGCGTCGAGAGGAGTACACGCCGAACCGCCTTTCGTGCTCACCATCTCCGTCAACGTCGCGCTTCGCGTCGCCACGCCGCAGCTACGTAGCCGTGGTACGAGGAAGGTCTCCCAGCCCCTGTAGGGGAAAGCAAAGACTGCAACCTCTGAAGGTCAGGTTGCTCACGAGCGAATCTCCGAAGATCTTCCACTGACCACGCCCCATGAAGACGCTGCAGCCGCTACGCCGCATGAAGACGCTACACTCGCTGCACCGACACCGCACAAAATGACAACCCCGACCACGACGCGACCTGCATTCAAAACGACGCCGCCACACAGAAAAGCTTCGACCACACGCCCCACCCGCGATTCACATACGCAACAAAGCTGTGGCCCGACGCCGAGGCCGAATTGCAATGCAAGAGCCAGGACGTCTGACTAAGATGTGACTATCGATGGCCGGAAAGTTACCGCTCTAGTCTACAGGAGCGATTACTCTGTGTTGAATGGAACATTTGTGTGCAGCTCAGGAAAGTCATGACCGCTTGGGACGGCCCACAAATTCGCACCGCAGGGTGCCACCTCATTACGCCATCAGGGTGATGGACCGCGTGAGTGACTGTCAAATGATATACCTATCATGCGTCCTTTGTTGTGCTACCGCAACGCTCCCGTGAAGTGATCTTGGGCATAAAATTCCTTAATGAGCATCGGGCGATCATCGACCTGCGATCCAAGCTGATCACGCTTGAGACGGACGAGGCCATCCCTTCGATGGAAGCTCTGAAAAATAACGTTCCCCTGAGTGTCCTGGAGGAAGAAGTGAGCGTCCCACCCCGTTCAAGCGTTATCGTTACCGTAGCCGCCACTAAAGCCTTTAAAGGTGAAGCAATCATTCAGGGGAACATGCAGTTAATTCTAGACCAAGGAATCAGCATCGCAAGAGGAATCGCACATCTCTGCAATGGCCAGGCCGAGGTACGGCTGACTAACTTCAGCGAAGAATACCGGCACATCAACAGAGGAACGACGATTGCTTTTTTCGGCGAAATATCAGACGTACGAGACTCCCTCGCCCTCTCCGACCCCTCCGCAGAAGATTCGCCTGACCAAGAAAACTCGCCCACTTTCGACACCAACCCAGCCATGCCCCGAAACAGACAAGACCAGATCAGCAATCTGCTTCGAAGCTACTGCGTGTGATTTTCGTCATCACCGAAGGTCCAAACAAACGTCGATTGCCAAGCTTCGCATTATAACCGACCAGCACGCCCGACCTCTCCGTCAAAGCCCCTACCGTGTGTCGCCGCGAGAACGATTAGCCATCCGGGATGAAATCAAATAAATGCTTCGCGACGACGTCATCCGGCCATCAAACAACCCATGGGCGGCACCGGTTGTTCTAGTGATAAAAACGGCGCACTTCGATTCTGCGTTGATTGCAGCCGCCTGAACGACATAGAAATGAAGGACGTCTGCGCCCTCCCCCGTACCGACGATACACTGGACCGGCTCTGCAATGCAAAGTATTTCGTATCGATGGACCTCAAGAGCGGTTACTGGCAAATTGAGGTTGACGAAAAAGATGGCGAGAAGACGGCATTCATCACTCTGGATGGGCTGTTTGAATTCAAGGTGATGCCAATTGGTCTCTGTTCCGCACCAGCGACGTTTCAGCGAGTAATGGATACAGTGCTGGCAGGCCTGAAGTGGCAAATTTGTCTGGCATATTTAGATGACGTCGTTGTTTTCGCCTCGAACTTCGAGGAGCACCTCAATAGACTACGAACAGTACTAGACGCCATCAAGTCGACTGGCCCAGCTCCTTGAAAGCAGGGAAGTGCCACTTTGCCTATGAAGAGCTGCTGATTCTACGCCACATCGTTAGCAAGGAGGGAGTACGCCGAGAGCCGTAGAAAACAGCTGCTATTGAACAGTTCCCACCGCCGGCCGTTAAAAAAGCAGTGCGCAGATTCCTCAGACTGTGCGCATATTACCGACGATTTGTGAAAAATGTTTCGGGCATAGCCGAACCCCTGACAAAACTGACGAAGGCAGACGTGCTGTTCAAATTGAAAATCCCGCAAGCAGAAACCTTCAAAGAACTTCAGCGTCGTTTACAGTCCACACCGATCCTCGCGCATTCTGATGAAAACGCCGATACTGAAGTTCATACCGATGTACGCAGCATGGGCCTAGGCGACGTCCTCGTTCAAACAAGCGACGGGCTGGAGAAAGTCATCGCATACGCTAGCCGTTCCCTTTCCAAGGCTGAGGCTAACTATTGGACAACTGAGAAGGAGTGCCTTGCCATCTTCTGGGCTACGTCGAAATTCCGCCCCTACCTGTACGGACGACCGTTCAAGGTAGTCAGCGATCACCATGCGCTGTGCTGGCTTGCCAATTTGAAGAACCCTTCTGGCTGCCTCGTTCGATGGAGTCTGCGCCTCCAGCAGTTTGACGTCACCGTCGTTTACAAGTCTGGACGCACACACTCTGACGCCGATTTCCTCTCACGAGCCCCTGTAGATGCTCCGCCGCAGGACGATGATGAGGACGCCTTCCTGGGACCCATCAGCTCCAGCGCTTTAGCCCAGCACCTCCACCAGATGTCACGAAGTGGTGACTGCACTCTGGAGAGCAGAAAGGCTACGAAAATGGTGTCTATACAACACTCTTTATTTGGGCTGACTTGCGCCCACAATAGACTGAATCATTCGGCGGCGGCGTATCAGCAAGCGTGATCGGCGGTAGTCGAAGAGAATGCCAGCCGCTGTCGGCCGTGCTCAATTTAAAGCTGATAGCGAACTTTCGAGATAAAGCGTGCAAAGTTACTAGAACGTTCCGGAACGACATACAATCAGCTCTTCCTTGCTGTGATCAATCGAGATAAATCTGGTCTCGTCTTGCGTCGCAAACAAAGCTAAAAAGCGGCGTAGCGGCAGATTTGAAGAAGGAACAAACACTGCGAAGATTCGCGGCAATATATAACCGGTGGCGCAAACGTGTAGCGGTGCTGCCATGAACGAGAGAGAGAGGGAAGGAACTTTTAATTGTAAAGAGAAGACCGGAACGGATTGTTGGTGGGGTCCTCCGTCCAAGACTTCAGTGGCTTCCGCCAACCCTTTGGCGATGGCGACTAGCGCCTCCTGGTCTTCCAGGGTGCAGCTGGCCACCGCCACCTCCCATTGCTAAAGCGCCGCGTTGTGCATCTTTGAGTGGTTCGGTTTATCTGAGCATGTCCACGTAATGTGCGTGAAAGTGGGAATGGACGAGCCTCAGACGCTTAGCAAACCTGCTTGCTTTTTGCTGAATTCCAAAGTTAGCCAAGTTAAGAAAAAAGCTACTTTTTTAGCTCTAAAAAAAACCTGCTTGCTTTTTGCTGAATTCCAGGGTTAGCCAAGTTAATAAAGAAGCTACTATCTTTACGGTTTTTTTTTTCCTGCTTGCTTTTTGTTGAATTCTAGCGTTAGCCAAGTTAAGTAACCCGCTGCGGTGGCTCAGTAGTTAGGGCGCTCGGCTACTGATCTGGAGTTCCCGGGTTCAAACCCGACGTCGGCGGCTGCGTTTTTATGGAGGCAAAGCGCTAAGGCGGCCGTGTGCTGTGCGTTGTCAGTGCGCGTTAAAGATCCCCAGGTGGTCGAAATTATTCCGGAGCCCTCCACTACAGCACCTCTTTCTTCATTTCGACTTTCACTCCCTCCTTTATTCCTTCCCTTACGGCGCGGTTCAGGTGTCCAACGATATATGAGAAAGATACTGCGCCATTTACTTTCCCCCAAAACCAATTATTATTATTAAGCTAATCGTAATCGGTTTTTGGGGAAAGTAAATGGCGCAGTATCTTTCTCATATATATTGTTAGACGCCTGAACCACGCCGTAAGGGAAGGGATAAAGGAGGGAGTGAAAGAAGAAAGGCAGAAAGAGGTGCCGTAGTGGAGGGCTCTGCAATAATTTCGACCGCCTGAGGATCATTAACGTGCACTGACATCGCACAGCAGACAGGCGCCTTATTAAGCTAAGAAAATGAAAACTGGTTGTTGCGGAAGGGAAATGGCTCAGTATCAGTCTCACATCTCGGCCGGCACCTGAACTGAGTAAGGGAAGGTTAATAAAGGAGGGACTGAGAGAAGAAAGGAAGAAAGAGGTGCCACAGTGGTGGGCTCCTGAATATTTTCGACCACCTGGGGATCTTTAACGTGCACTGACATCGCACAGCACACAGGCGCCTTTGCGTTCCGCTTCCATCGAAACGCGGGCGCTGCGGTCAGATTAGAACCCGGAGTACTCGGTGTCGAACCCAAATGCGGCGGCCGCGTTTCCATGGCCTGACTGACTGACTGATGTTGCTGAGAAGTAGGAAAAGGAAAGTGCACTTGCCTGGCTACTAGCTCAATCGAGGCACGCTCGCTGCCGCGTGCCGAAAATAAGAGGATTGACGGATATGAGATGAAAGATAGAAAGAAAAGGAGCAGCGCACATATGGGCCCATAGGGCCCGGACTGATCCTGGAGGCAGTACAATACTGCGCCGACCCGTGCCAGAGTGCGTCTAGCACTCCGCCATATTCCAAGAATAAGTTTAATATATTGGGTCCAAGGACCAGCAGCCGATATTAAATCAGGCATCAGGTAATCCTGCCCCTACCACCTATTCTGGATAGATAACGTTTTCGAATCCTCTGCCCTTTGCAGCCCTCCAGCTACTGGCCGCAGAGCGTTTCCATGGAGGCGAAACGCTAATGCGCCCGTGTGCTGTGCGATGTCAGTGCACGTAAAAGATCCCCAGGTGGTTGAAATTATTCAGGAGCCCTCCACAACGGCACCTCATACTTTCACTGCCTCCTTTATCCCTTCCCTTACGGCGCAGTTTAGGCGTCAGTCGCTTTGTGAGACAGATACTGCGCCACTTCCTCTCCCAAAAATCAAATTTCAGTTAGTTCCGAATCGAACCCATACCCGTGGTTGGCGATTAACATAGGCTATCAGTAGGCTATTGAGGAGTGTTCACTGCACTTGGTTAAAGGAAGACCTCGTGTTTCTTGTGGTGTATCTCGTGGTCTTTTACTCCTACTGTATGTGATATGTTTCTTGGATTATTTTGGAGAAAGCTTTTAATGGCTCATACTGGCGCCATGTTTGATGGCTGTATAGTGACTAGCTAATTAATTATGGCCAATTATATTGGGAAAAACAAAAAAGCAACTAAATGCGTCGATATCGTGCGGACGTCGCTATAGCGACGAGAGAGGGTGACGTCACACCTGAAGTCGTCATAGTAACGGCTCGCAGGCTGGTGACGCCACCTGCGCGCCACTACTTGAAAAGCCCGAGACGAAGAGAAGAAGAAGGCCAGAGAAGCAGACCGCAAGCGCCAACAATGTCGTCTAGATGGAAAGTGTGGCAAAAGAAAAAGAAAGCCTTTGCGAGTGCCACTTGTGTGGGAAGCTGCGAAGTTAGAATCGCAGTCGGCAAGGCCAAAATCCTTTCGCCTTGCCGCACTTTAGATTGGCAAAGTGATCCCATAATTTTTTCGGTAAGCAGTTTAAACCATCACCACATTTATTATCATTCTTTATTTTTATTATTTATTTCGTTTTACCACGACAATCCGTGCTAATGAGTGTGTGTAATTACACGAGGTAGTAATCAGGATAGGAAACATCTTAAATCCATTCACGCTCTCGCGCCACATCCTTAAGGAGGAACTTAAGGGCCCACCTAATTTTAGAATCGAAATTTCACTCCGGGCGCTTTCTTCATGCGGTGAAACAATGAGCAAGGTATTGTACAAAGTCAGTTCCGGTAGCAGGGCGGACAGAGAAAAACTCCAGCTGCTCGAAAGTGGCCTGTGCCACCTCTGCGGCCAATAGCTGGAGGGCTGCAAAGGGCAGAGGTTTTGAAGAAAGTTATCCATCCAGAATATAGCTTAGGTGCATTTAGGTAGAGCGCAAAAAAAAAGCGGGTAAAATGCTTTGACCGCCAAAGTTAGGTATATGTTATATATTCTGATGTTCTCGATATTTCTCGGTGAAAGTCTTCAGGCTCTCCACTGGCAAATATGCACATCAGATTCACATTCGAAATTGTTACATTTAGATCAGTTGCCAATACTTACGCCTTTTTTATGTGTTGGTCTAGAATGGGAATGAGTTCTCAGAATTATGTTTTGGTTAATGCCTCTACTTAGCTGGGGCAGCCCTTATGCTTAAGAGCCTTGCTGCAATTCCCTGCGCGCGGTGCATTTATATTTTGTTATGATAAACTTTTCCTCCTGCTGAGTCTCGCTTCAGAAGATTGCTGATATGAACAGAATAATATTATAAAGCACAGATTATTTCAACTGATCTATGCCTCTGCAGTCACTCGTTTATTCCTGACTCATAGAAATGCAACAAGTTCTACCATACTTAACTCACGTTTTGGAACGTGAATATTCTCTTGCGTAGCCCTGATCTCTATCCCGGCGCTGTAGTAATTAAGTAATTAGGCTCAACTAGGCTGCTTCGTACATAGGTCGCACAAGGTGGTGGTGGTAGTGGTTTTATTTTTATTAAAATAATAGTAAAAAGGAAGGAAAAGTTTTTTGCTAGCCCCGGCATCTGCCATCGATACTGAAGCACCTGAGCTGGGGCAGCGGAAATGAAGGATAGCAGGCAGAATGGAGAAATGAAATGAAAGGGCTGAGGGGACAGGCAGAGAGGATATGGGGAGAGGTAATATGTACAAACTATTTACACAATAAGAAATGTGTACAGGTTGTGCGAGTGATTAGTTCATGTTGGAGGAATTAAAACACACGCGCACAGCACTGTGTTGGCTACAACTGGAATGGGGCGTCCAGTCATTAATCGTTCAAGGTAGAACTCGTGGAGCGTTCGGTCACTGCGTGTAACTACCTGGCTCAGATCAGACGGGACGTCAAGCCCGTGTGTTCGAGGAATGCACAGAGGCTCACCAAGGTTCGCTCACGAGTGCGCGCACTGCCCTGCGGCCACAATAGCGTCTTGAGAGAGTCTGGTAGTATGCCCAGCGCCCTATAGGCGGCAAGCAAATTGCGACGAGCATTGGCGAACGCGGCACAGTGAAGGAGCAGAACCTCAACTAGCCTGCTTCGTACATAGGGCGCACAAGGAGGAATCCGGAGTCGTGCAAGTCATTCGTACGTCGTCACAGTGTTCCTTGGGGCGTGAAATCAAATAAAGGAATTAATATTTTTACAGTTCTCGCAATTTCACGTTCTGCTAGTGGTGGTTGCTGCTCAAATCCACAACCGTATCTTGCCCCAACATCCTTCAACTGCCTTCAACGTAAATTTTGAGTGCAATTTGAAAAAAAGCTACAATTATAGTAAACTGTACTAAAAAAAACGAAGCAAAAAATTTATTTTACTACAGGACAAGAACTTATTTCATCTGTGTCCTTAGACTTGGCAGCAAAAGTCAATCAACTATCAGTAAAATAAAAGAAGTGTAAATAAGAATGCAGAACAAAACAGAATGTCACTTGCTGATTATAACATAATTGAACATGAGCTTCCGAAAGTGAGGAAGTTTTTGTACTCCGTCTCGCCGCCGAGAGTAGGAGTAGGGTTGAAACATTTTAAGGCGTGGCGCATTATAGGACCGCACATGGATGGTTTCAGCTGCGCACTGGTATTCGATAGGGCATTTAGCTGTTGAAATTCTATTAGCCTTCGTCCGCTTCTGCTATCCGAGCTAAGGAAAGCCCATGTAGGCCCGGCTCCTTTCCCTGCCTCCGGAGCCAGCGCTCTACAGCCAACAGAGGCGGCCTTTGTAACTTCACACGACACAGGCAGCCAACTGCAGCGGTATATTCACGTCTTTTTACCGCCTCATTTTGATTGGCTTTGTTTAGAGAAATGAACGATTGCGGCCATCGTAAACGCTCTCCTGTTGTCTTCACGACGATACCAAGGTGACAATGCTTCGCTGTCGGAAAGAGGCGGAGTCCACGATACGCAGGTTCCTTCAGAAGCGCGATTCGCTGAGCATTTTTACAATAAAAGTAAAAATGTAACCAAAATTTTCTGGTTATATTTTAACTACAGTGTTTGTCACGACGCATATGTAGACCCAGTAATCGCGAAACATATAGGAAAACTTTAAAATATTGACCTAATTAGCCATTTTCTTTTCCGGGCTCTCCCAATAGCAGAAAATGATGACAGCGAGTGGCAAAAATTGCCGGTGGTATAGCTCTGGTTAAATCTGAAGTGACGCGATAGCTGCAGCTGGACGAGTGCAATTCGCTCAATGGAATTGCAAAGTCTGTCTTTCGCCGCCCCGTTTCGCTGGGCGTTCCTTCTTGATCTTCGTCCCTCTTGACACGCCGCATGCACTCAGCTGTTGCAGATCGGCTTCGCCGGCACGGCACGCCGGCGGCAGCAGCAGCTGCTTCACACGACGTGACCAACCATGTGGCTGGTCACGTAACCAACCACGTGACGAACCACGTGACCAGCTACGGCGCCGCGCAGCCGGCAGCTACTCCGCACCACGTGACCAACCACGAGGCCAACCACGTGACCGTTGCCGCGCGGCCACGCTGAAGGCCTGAAATGCTACGGTAATGTAGCTATCACTAAAAAACATTATAGCTAGCAGCAGCTATCTATGTTCGTAATTCGAACACAAGGAGATATTCCATTCCAGTAAAGCAGAGCATTGCTCGTTTGTATGCACTGGGCGATTGGAATAATTTTGGAAGCTAGTTCATAGACGAGGTGCAGTGCTCTAGAGTAAGGAATGCCTTCATAAGGAACGCTATCTGGAGCCGCTTTTAACATGGCTGGGAACGCCGAATGGCGCGATAATCAAACCGTAATGCCTTGCGACCGCGCTTCCAATCGTTAGCGAAGAAGATGGCATTATTGCTTTGACATTCAAATTTGTAAATATCGACAGCGTGAGGCTGTGTTATAGTTATCTTTGCACTATAATGAATAAAAGCGTTGTCGGGACACAAAGAGTGTGGCAAAGGAGACACAAAATTGAGCGCACTTCGCCCCGTCTGTGTCAGGCCTCAAGCGATTGTTGTGTTCGTTGAAACAGCGCAGTTGATCGCTATGTTGTACGGTTGTACATATGCCGTCCGTGTCCTTGCTGCACAATTCTATAGAAACAATCCCGCCCTGAAACGTAACCTAATGGCAAGAAAGCCAATGTTAAGTAAGAGCACGTGCATTTGTAGAAAGGTCACTGTATCATGCATTCCTTTTAACACTACAGATTTAAAGCTTCCGTTGTGCAAAAAATCCGACGTTGCCGTCGGTGTCGTTAGCGTCGCTGTTGGGAGCGAAAATCTCCGGAGAAGCAACCTAGGTTGACCGCATAGGTCACGTTACCTAGTGGCTTCATCACAACCTGCCCACGAGGTTGTGCGGAAACTGACCACCGTGTCAGGGGGCAGTTAAATCAATCTTTCGTAGCAAGAGGTTGCTCACAAAGATTGCCTTGGGTCGCACAAGCCACACCGATAGCAACACCTGTCATCGCCGGGCAGAGGCACATCGTTTAACCGCTGTACCACTGCACCAGGAGTGTTGCCAGGACTGCCAGAGTCAAGAATGTGCGATTCCGCATATATAGGCATTAACCAATTAACGCTATCATGCCATACCTATAAGGCGGCGCTTAAGTGTCTCCAGCAATGTTTCTTTACCGTGCCTACGGTAGACACAGCAAGACAAGTTGATTGTGTTTTGAATCAATTCCTTTTTTCCTGCGTGTAACGGGAACCCGCGAATATGATAACGAGTCAAAATTAAAAACCAAAAAAATGATATTCAGCTACAGTCTGGAATTACTGCCAGGAAGGTGGACCTTTTCTTTTGTCATTGCCTGCTGCGGAGTGGGCGCACTATCACGGAGGCATGAGGCAGGCTGAAACTCTAGAATGTACAAAAAAGCGTGCGTGTTTCGCACCAATTTTTTTCCTCAAACTCGTAGTGCGTCCCTGCGTGTGTCCTCTTCAAGGAAAAGACGACATTCGCCGCACTGGAAACAACATTGTGCGCTTGCGCAAACTCTTGCTGATATCCCCGTTTACCGCCGTTTTAAGGCGCTCACATGCGGCGCGGTTGATGGTCGAGCGATATTAATAAAAATCCGGAAAGCTGCGCCAGTCAAACTTGCTGAAGCCCTTATTGATTCTATAATCGATATGGATATTGGAAGCGTAAAATGGCAAAAGACGGGAAAAAACATTGTTTCGGTTTAATATAAGTGCCCCAAGGACCGTAGTTGGTTGTTTTTGGAACGGCCGACGAAGCAATTCGCTTTGGTCACCCCATCACAGGAAACGCGGGATGCTTTGCAATGTGTCGCGATAAGGGTTATTAAAGCTTCACAACGCTATAGGTAAAGCCGATTTTGCCGTGCGCTGGCGTTTGACCTTCAGTGAGCCACACGTCAAGTGTGACTGCAGGCCTTACTATATGTGGTCCACCATGGTGTCGCACCACTTGACCTTTGACTTTGACCTTTCGATTCGCCGATAGATGGCTGTAGAATTGTCACGTGACAATGGCGTGATGTGGCCCGATGGAAACTGCCGTTATGACGTTAGTCGGGGAAATACCTCTATAGGCCGCAGCGTTCATTGGGTGACCTGCCTCTCACAATCAACCATTAATTTAACTGCCACCTGCCAGGGTGGCAGGGTTTGCGCTCTTGCTATCCAGTGTGCGGAAGGCACTCAATGTTACAGAAGCCAAGCCGGGTCTATTTGCCCGGTACCACCGCAGCTTTCGCTCTCTTAACGGGTTCAGCAGTTGTTAAACCGCAGCTGCTTTTTTTTTCTCTTCCTCTGTATAGATAGTGATATTTGCCCTCGTGTTCGAAAGAAGCAGGGCCAATTCAACTTGAAGTGGTTCGGCTGCTTCCCACCTCCCACTTTTTTTTTTTCACCTGTCGCAAGTGGAGTGTCATCTCTCAGAACACCGGATACAGTCATCACAGATTCAGCGCACAACTGAGGTTTCACGTGGAACCAATTTTTCTTACTAGAATGGTGCTTATAGCAGCAGAGAGCCAAAGGAACGCAGTACACTTGTTAGTCTTCTGATTTCTTCTTCTGAATCACACATTTCAGCCGGGCCTTTAACGTGGCGCTTGAACGCAGACACAGCTTTCTGCTTACGTTGATACTGCTTGACTTTTTTTTCTCCAAGAACAATGAAACCTGCCTCATTTCTATCCTTGTTTTAGAGCGCAGCTCTTAAGAGACCGTTGGTGGGTTGAGTCGCGTCGCCGCCGTCGGGGTAACCGAGCCGAACTATAAATAAATACGTAAATAAAAATAAACCTTTCCGCGACTTGGATTCGAAACTGCGGCGCCGCGAGCAGAGCAGCTTCGCTGACCTCTGCAATAGAGCACTAGCCTATCGCTGCAGCCGTCCGTACCTTGTATTAAATTGCAACACACTCTCGCAATGTGCATTGCACGTCGTCGGCCTCATAAACTAACACTACTATCGAAACACTATCGTCACCAGACGTGCCGATGGCCCAGCAAAACACAACGATGAGCCTACACCCCCTGAGACACCAACGGCGGTGCGCTGAAATTTCACGTTTGGAGCAATCGCAATCGTTCTTAGAACATTTTACGAAGAGAAACCCAAAACGCTCAGTCTTACAATGCATTTTTTTGCTATACTCCTCTGTAAACAAAATGAAAAATGCAATAAAAAATAAATCTAAAGGAAAGGATTTTTGTGTAGCATACTTATGCAGTCGGAAAGAAAGAAAATGTGGTAAACAGCAAATGCTCAGCAAAGAAAACATTGTTTTATCTATGGCTTCAGGCTTTTCTACACAGAGAGGAAATTTCCGCCGACGAATGCTATTTTCAAGAAGGTTTCACATTTGGTGAAAAAGAGAACAGAAAAGAAACATATAAAGGGACGGGATAATGATGTAGGCGGCGTAAACAAGCGAGGCAAACAAAATTATAACACACACGCAGCTTTGTTGACCAAACTCTTTCGTCAATGAAGGTTAGCTTGGAGCGTGTAGAAAGGCTGCCATGACGCGGAAGGAGACCTAATTAACTCGGCAGAAACGAAGCCTCAGGGGTCCTAAGAATTATGGTTTGCGTTCCACCAGAGCAAGTCTCTGAAGGAGAAGGACCGTATTATTCCGCCTCGATGGCGTCAAGGAGAAGGAAGGGTTTTCGGTACAGGGAATGCGGGCGCTTTTCACCACGATCGCATTTTTCGACCTCAGAGAGAGATAAATAGGAGGCAGAGAAATATTGGTGGATAGGTTATAGTTCTAAAGGACCATGGGTGCGGGATAAACAAGGACGGCGCCATCATCTCAAAAGAAGGGCTGCGAAAATGCTCTCGGACGAACATGTGTGTCCTGACTGCACCTTCTGAAACACATACAACACTGAGTCGCCAAAGTTCAGCTGATCAAATTCCACTCTTTCGACGAGTATTTTCAGAATGAGCAGGACTACTGATCAAGTATCGGCCGGCTATGGAAGAGCAAACATACACTAATGCATATACTACACGTGGAAGAATTTGTACTGTAATCGGTACTTACAGTATTATTGTTTTGTGTTTTTGAAGTAAATCTTTACTTCTATCACCAGATGTTAATTATCTAAATATATGCCATCTGGTGTGCTTTGAGATGTTGTGTTTGATTACACATTGTCCAGGTCCGCATTCTGTCACATTCCCTAATCGACCCTTTTGAATATTGGCGTTGTTTACAGCTGTTTATGAATACTGGCATTCTTTTCCTATAAAAAAGTCAAAAGTTTAGTCTAAAGCCAGTTACCATTGTTTGTTTCCCTGCAATGAAGACTATGTGATCTTAGACCCGCTCATTGGACGTTTAAAAATAAAGTCGACGAATGAAGTGCGGCTGTGCTGCCGGGAAGGCATTGTCTTTATTGTAGGCACAAACATCTCTGCACCCAGTTTGCGGGTTTTCACTGTGAAGAATCGCTTGTAAAAGATCTCATATTGTTTTTGAATCACAATCCTGTGGGCAGTGATCAGCTGAACGATGTAATTATTTTAGCCCCCCGCGTCTGTT
Organism: Amblyomma americanum; assembly: GCF_052857255.1. Classification (NCBI taxonomy): domain Eukaryota; kingdom Metazoa; phylum Arthropoda; class Arachnida; order Ixodida; family Ixodidae; genus Amblyomma; species Amblyomma americanum. The sequence goes on along the minus strand of NC_135498.1, from coordinate 136,450,015 downwards.
CTTGTTCCATCGCGCCCTCGTTACCACCGCACCATCGTTACCACCCATGTGAGCCAACCTTGTGTCGGATGATAAAATCAACGACTAAGAGTTTCTATATTTTCTATCCGCCATCTTCATATATTGAGCAGCGTTTCCACTGCCCTAATGCCTCATCGCAGTAGCTATCTTAAACTCGGTTGAGCCTATTGTCGTACTAGTGCTTGTCCTGCAAGCGTACCGTACGAATTTCTTTAACTCTGCGCTGCGACAGAGTCTCCGCCGTTGATAACTCTGCTCCGTTGTGATAAAGCATCAATCCTGACAGCATAGAAGTGCCTACGAATAAGGAGAGATGATGCACTTCATAGATTCACTCGTGCTTTACTGCGGAAAAAAAAACACAGCGGATAATACGGCCGTTCGCTGCTCATTTTAGAGACACCGCTATCAAGCGCTGGCTCGTCGTTTTCGCTTCGGGGTAGTTGTAGCAGTAGTAATAGTCGGCGTAACCGATGGGTGGCTGCCACGGAAACCATTGGGACCGTGGTTGGCGTGGAAGGAGGAGGGTACAACGAGAGCTGGGGTTGGTTAGAGTGGAAGGAAGAAAGTTGGTCTGGCAAGATGGAATGCGCCACTAAGAGGTTGTGATGAGGACCAGAACTTTACGGAGGGTGGCTACAGTAGAATTAGGTTAGGGGGGGAGGGTGTCAAGATGGAAGGATTGCGTAACCGGAGGGTTATGACAGTCAGAATCACCTGAAGGGTGGGTACCGTGAAAGGAGAAGGACATGGCTAGAGTGGAGGTATGCGTAACCACAGTGTGGTTACCACCGGGACTATCAGGAGTTTGATTGCATTGGAAGGAGCTGGCTTACGGTGAAAGGAGGACGATATGGTGAGGGCGCCCAATGGGCAAACGGAAAGGGGTTAACGCTAAAGGAGGACGGTTAGCGTGGAAGCAGATAATGACGGCGAGAGTGGCGTGCGTTACGGGAAGGTTGTCACTGCAGGAACCATCTTAAGGTTGGTGACCGTGGAGGGAAGAAGGTATAACTAGAGCGAAGTAATGTGGAAGTGGAGCATAGCTGCCAGGGAAAGAATTCGAAAAGTGGTAAGCGTGGAAGGAGGACGGAGAGCAATGCCTCAACAGCTATCTGTGAAGATCGCGTGCAACAGTGGTAACTGTCTTATGAATTTTTATCACAAGCCTTGCAGTAACTTTGTGATCGGTAATGCATTGCCGTTATTATTTATTTTATTAGTCACTGTTTTAATAACATTAACTTTTGCAGTTGTATTCCACTGAACTGGCTGCTGACAGCGCTTAATTCGTTTTCACTGCTCCTGCAGGCTTTTCAGAATAAAATAGAGGCAACTTTCTCATGCTCTCGTAAAGGGATCGTCAGCAGCAATTGTTTGACTTTTCAATCTTCGAGAACTAAGAAGTCTAACAAGACGCTTTGATCTGAGCGCTCTGCAGAACAGAAAGCACTGCTATACGTTTCCATCAGTGAGACGTAATGAAGACTTCGAATTTTCTGGAATCAGATTTACAAGATTGAGTTCCAGAGACATTCAACGAAAGATGTATCAAACAATGAAGGACAAAAATTCCGAAGGCAGTTATTTATCTAGGAATTTTTATTAATTTCAAGTGGACACATTCAGGTTTTTTAGCACCTAACTGACAACAATGAGAAATTTCAAAAAGAAAAGCGGTAGGAGTTTAACGCATTTAAAGAATTAGACGAGCCAATGTGTATGGTTTTCTTCAGTTTAAAGGGATACTTAATTTTCAGCTTAAGGGCATGACGCGATAGCTTTTGTGTGTTAATGCTCATATACGAAAAATTGGTTATTCTCAACTTAAAATTCGTAGATTGCGTCGAGTCCTTATACAGAAGAATGATGAATTGGGCGAGTTGGATGTAGTTCATTTTGGCGGTAAATTCAGCGCGGAGGGACGAAAGATATTGGAAGGGGGACAAAACAAGCGCTGCCTTGCAACTAAATTTTATTATGAAGGAACGCAAATATGTATAAACGGCCTAGGTGCGAGAGGCACGCAGTGCATTGACAGCGTAGAAGGCACTACCAACTCCAACGTGCAAAAAACGGAAGAACATTTGCGCCACTTCGCGCTGAATTTAGCGCAAAAATAAGTCCTCATACCACTGCTAATGTAGTGGCGCCGCGGTTAAGCGAGCGAGAGAGAAACCCTTCAATAAAAAGCAGAGAAATTAACCGGCGTTTAAAAATCACTGGCCTGTTACTTTGCATAAAAAAAGGAATTTTGCAGACGAAGATGGAAGGGAATCGCATCGAAAAAGGTAAAATAAAATATAAAACACAGGCCGGCATACAATGGCTATGTGCAGCTGTACAGGGTGGAACGTCAAATTACGCTCACTGGCCAACTTGTAAAGCATTTCCAGAAAGAAGGCTGTACCACAGGACAGGACTGAAGACAGGGGGAGACAGGACGCATGCAGCGTGGACTCTGCACGTCTTGCCTCCTCTTTTCCTCCGTCCTGTCTTGTAGAGCCGTTTTCTTTCTCAAAGGGGCAAGCAGACCGTTCATGGCTTCTTGTTGAAACGTAGTACTCTTTCAACTGTTTGTTCTTAGCCAAAGCTGAGTTTTGCTTTCTCTAACAAAAAGCGCAGGGTCTTCTTAAATCCAGCCCTGCTGTGCACTTCCGTAGGTTGTGCATTGCTAGGCATGCAAATGATTATTCACTGAATGAAAATTTAAAAAAAAAGTCCTCAAGGCGCCACGGGAACTTGCCAAGTTTTTTTCCTAAGTGCCAGAGTAAAATGACAGTATTGCATGACCCAGCCTTCTGTTGTCTTTTACACCAACAAGTGCAGGCGAGTGAGCATTGCACGGACCTTGAGCTCATCCGCCGGATGTAAGATATAAGTATAGGTGCTTGTTTGAGAATTACATCACTTGCTAATGCTGAAGCGGTCCGGCAGCCTGCCCTTTGCGGTTCTTTTCTTCATGCTGAATTTCGTGTATGACGTTAAACGCCCAGCTCATCAGTTCACATTCCGATTTCCTAAATGCTCAATTTTTCCAAGCGCTGCAAATAAACTCGTTTTCATACTGCAATAGCGCGTTCAGGGTTGACATAATAGGGTTTGACAAATTGCTACCAATTACGAAATGTTCCCTTTCGATTGTCCCGTTGCGTTTTGTTGGGCCTATTTCCAAACAACGAAATGTTGTTTATTTTTTATGAGGTTTCACGTCTCAAAACAACTCAGGCTATGAGGGACGCCGTATTGGAGGGCTTCCGATAATTTCGACAACATGGAGTTCTTTAAAGTGCACTGACATCGTACAGTAGACGGGCCTACAGCATTCCACATCCATCGAAATGCGACAGCTCTAGCTGTGATCCAACTGGCGTCTTTCGGACGAGTGGACGAGCACCATAACCTTGCAGCCAAAGCGGCGGCTGCAAACATAGAATTATCTTTATTTTGGCCTCTGCTAGGCGGAAGTAACTCCTATAGCTGAACGGGGCTTAAATCGACAATTAATCTCATGCATAGAGTTGTCGAAGGGGAGAGAGAAAAAATCGCCTTTAGCTTGAATAATTTAGCGGAAGGCTCCACTTTTCAGTCACTGTTACCAGAGTCCAAGCATACGAAGCTGATATGCAAGTAGAAAGCGTAGCTGCAAGGGGTACTTTGTTGTCATAGCTATTCGTGAAATGGTATTAGGGCTACTCTGGTGCCGAACTCCAGAAAGTTCGTTTACTAGACCCCACTAAAGGTGACAGCAGTTGGTTTTACTTGCGATGTCCCGCGTGATACGGAGTAGATGTTTCGACGCACTTCCATGCTCTTAGGAGCACATTTAAAAGGCGTTTTATGTTATTTTTTTCGAAAAAAACCTTAGGTAGTGCTCATACCACGGCTTCTCACTCCTGTTACACGTAATCTTTACAACCCGAGCGTGGCCGCGCGAATGCCACTCATTATTTAGTTGCGAGAGGCATTGTTAAGGTAGCCAATGAGAGCAGCGTTCTCATTTGAGGTGTTCCTTTCAACGTCGTTCGCCTGCAGACTAGCCTTTTGGTTATCAGAAGCGATGCAATTGCTCCGGTCGCGTACAGTGCCTTTCCCATTGCATACGCCTTTGTGTCAGTGTGTCTTTGTCTTCAGCCTTCGGCGCCCCCTTTCCTATCCGATAACCCGTAAACAGCCGTATTTCTCCGTTGTTTCTTTTTGCTTTGCATTCACGCTTTGCTAGGTGTCCTGCTGCCGCCGGATTGATGCGGTACGCTGGCTCCCGGGCGTTGCTTTATAGAGTCTTTTTTCTTGCCTCTGTGCCCTTTTACACGCCTAACTTTCTCTTGGTCTGTGTTCTGTCGCTCACACTAAATGGAAAAGGAAAGAATGCTTCACTGAACACCATTTTCCCAGCGGACATGTTGGCGCTGAATAAATTCTGTTTCTGCAAGTAAACCTCTTCCTTGGCTTCCTGACGTGGGAACGGACAGGTGGCATTGTTCTTTACATGCGCAATGAAAGAAAATGTTACTCGGGACACAGTGCCTTTTCTCTTACTCCTGATCATTTGTGTGTCTTTCATTCTTGGAGGAAGTGTCAGCGCCTGCTCTAAAACATACTTGCGCAATAGAGAAGCCTCGTCAACTAGGATAATGAGTTTGTGTAAGAGTGTGTGTTGCTAACACTTTGCCTCTGCTCAAGAACAGAGACATGGGAAGCCGTATCGTCGTGCACACCAATGACCAGAATCTATTATTAAGAGATGAATAGGTATCACCCGCGGGAAATAAACACAAGTAAGATTTTTATCCTTAAGTGCTGTGCGAAGGAGTAGTCACACGTAACGAAAAATATATTCCCTGTGTTGGTTACAAACAGAGAGAGAGAGAGAGTCTCTTTAATGAAAAAACAGAGAATTTAGCCGGCGTTTCAATATCGCTGGCATGCTACTCTGCGTAGGGAGGGGAATTTGGGACATAAAGACTGAAGGAGAGCAGCGTGGAAGAGATGAAAAAAAAACGAAGATAAAATGCAGCCGTGAAATGGGTACTAAGGATGCAGTGGCGAGTATTGATGTAACCTATGGAATGATGGAGTGCATAGTCCGACTAATGGGCTGATGAAGTTCACTGCAAGAAGAATGCATGAAGGTAACCTGCAAGTGAATTTAGAGCTTATCGAGATGTCCAATGTCTTTTAAATATGTAAAAAGAAAGTTCATTGCAAGTCTCTGTTGCCTGAAGCAGGCTAAGGGGCCTAAAACTTTGTCCATTGTTAGGGGCACTGGGCAGTGCTTCTGCATGCAATGTTCGTAGTACGCACGCTCGTTAGCATACGCAGGGCACTCAAGCAGGATATGCTCCACAGTTTCTATCGAATCACAGTTGTCACAATGCGGACTGTTCATTTGTCCAAAACGGTATCGCAGGCCATTTGTATATGCAGCATTCAGACGAAGTCGGTGATAAAGTGTTTCGAGTTGTCGAGGAATTCTGGGCGAGAGTCTTGATCTAAGATGTGGGTCGATTGAGTGAAGAAATTGGTACTGATGTGTCGGCAAACTCCAAAGCCGATACGTTTCTTCGTACGCAAAACTTTTAGCCAATTGGGACGCATCAGATTTCGTGAGAAAACTTCGAATGTATCTCTGATGTTGATGGCACTTACGGGCCGCTTCATATGCTTTTTTATTAGCCATAATGCCACAGTGAACAGGTACCCACTGAAATGTTATGCAGTGGCTTGCGGCAATAGTTAAATGATGGATATACCCAATGTCCAGGGAAACTGGCTGGTGATTCGTTTTCTTCTGCAGGCTGGCCAGGATCTGCAGAGATGCTTTTGAATCGGTGAAGATAACCCAACGGCCTTCGGTTCGGCGCAGGATGTAAGAAACAGCTTCCTTAATGCAGTGAAGCTCAGCTGTTGTAGAGGAGGTCCTCCGCTGCAGCCGGTAAGAAAGGGCACGGCCTGTTGAGGGCACATAAAGGCCACAAGAAGAAGTTTCTTTAGTAGTTGAACCATCGGTGAAGATATGGGTGTGCTGCGCATATTCTTCGATTAAGTAGGCGAGGGTAGCTTGCAGAAGAGCTGCCTGTGGCATGCGGCTCTTTGCATTCACACCTGGAACAGAGGTCTTCACCTTTAGAGGAGAGAGTGTCCATGGAGGAAAGGCCAGAGGTAGTAGTTTCTGAGGCTGATTAATAGTAGGAAGGGGCAGGAGCTGCACTGCCTGGCCAAAGCTAGAGTTGCTGTGAGTTAGGTGGAAACGGTGTAGGAAGTGCTTCTTCCCTTGCGAACATGGCGGAGATGGGTACGCATAGTTTCCTGGGCGGCAATTACCTCTAGTGGGAGACATCCTGCCTCCGCTACTGTTCCTGATGCAGAGGAAACCTTTGGGATGCCAAGACATATTCGCAGGCAGTTGTTCCGTGCGGCATTGAGAGTCTTATTGCTTGATGTAGATAATCTTTGAAGCACTGGTAGACAGTAGCGCAAGGTTCCTTCAACGTAGGCTTTTTCAAGCAGAAGCATTGATCTGCAGTTGCTACCCCACCTTGTTCCCGCCATGAACCTGAACACTTGCGATGCTGCAGTAATCCTCGCACGGAGTTTTTTGATCTGAGGTGACCATGACAGATTATAGTCGATTACAACACCCAGGAATAGCTGAGATCGTACATATGGCAGCGATCGTCCGCCTAGAAGCAGCGGATATCGGGTCATCGTTTTTCTTGTAAACGCCATTGCAACACTCTTTTCTGGCGAGAGACGAAGACCTCTGGAAGCCAGGTACGTCGAAATGTGCAATAGTGCTCTCTGAAGACGTTGCTGGGTAATATAGCGCGAACGTGACGCGGTCCAGATGCAGATATCATCAGCATAAATTGTTATGCGGACCCCTCGCGGAAGGTGTCTTCTTATGTGAATAAAGACAATATTGAACAGGAGAGGGCTGAGTACCGCTCCCTGTGGTACGCCCCTCTCCACTGCGTGAAAGCGTGTTGGACCGTTTGGAGTGGTAATAAAAATTTGTCGTTCTTTTAAATAATGCCCAATCCACTTGTATAGCCTTCCTCCAAGGCCAAGACTGCCAAAGGCTGCGAGAATTGCATGGTGAAAGACGGAGTCAAAAGCGGCCTTGATGTCTAGGAAAACGGCTGTTGGGATGTACCCAGCATGAAGGTACTCCTCAATTGATGAGACAAGGGCGATGATATTGTCAGTCGCAGACCTGTTTTGACGGAACCCGTTCATTTCTTGGGGGAACTCATTTCGGCTTTCTAGGAACCAAGTTATGCGCTTGCAGATCATGCGCTCCATGAGCTTACCTACGCAGCTCAGTAGGGCAATGGGCCGGAATGATGCGTAGCTTGTTGGCTGCTTACAGGGTTTCAAAACGGGCACGATTTTCGCCAGATTCCATTCCGTGGGGACCTCACCTGCCATCCAGGAAGAATTGTAATACTCCAGGAGTCGAAGACGGGAGGTGTGGGGTAGCTTTGCAATGACGTCATAGGTCACCTCATCATGACCCGGAGACGTGTGCCTGTTTGTCTCCGCGATAGCTGTGGATAGTTCTTCCATTGTGAAAGGCAGGTCTAACGCTGGCACTGCCGCCTTTGGGATGCCTGTTTGACCATCTGCGGAGAGTGTCGAATGCCCTGACCCCACCGACAGCAGCTTGCAGTATTCTTCTGAGACTTCTTTTATAGATTTTTGTTCGTGAAGGGAGAGTGCAGCGAAGGGGTGGAGTTGTTGAAGTGGCGTGCGCATACCTCTAACTATCCGCCAAATATTGGTTACTGGTTTGCGCACATCCAGCGTAGAACAAAAGTCACACCACTTTTGCCGACTGAGTTTATCCATGTAGCGTCGAATGTGACGTTGTGCCCGTCGGCATGCACGTAGGTCATCGAGGCTTTTTGTGCGTAGAGCTTTCCTTTCAGCTCGCCTGCGTATAGCGCAAAGCCTTTGGAATGTGTCATCATTTGAAGGTAGGTTATCATTTTTAGCTGTAAGTTGTGTACTCGCCCTCAGGCAATACGCAATTGTCGATGCTAATTCTTCATTGCGAGTTGCCGAGGTAACTCCTCTGCTTACAGCGTCCTTGTATGCGTCCCAGTCTGTAGATTTTATAAGGAATTTCTTTGGGTTCCTCTGCGCATGGAAAGCCGATATGAGGATTGGGTAATGGTCGCTTCCACGTGTCTCCAAATCAGTGCACCAGCCAAAGTTGTGGGCGAATGAACTTGTGACAAATGTCACGTCGATGCTGCTGGTAGTCGTCGGGCATCGGAGGTAGGTGATGCTGCCGTCATTTAATGGCTGAACTGAATGCTTGGAGAGAAGTTTTGCAAGCTTGGCACCTCGGGCACATGTATGTGAGCTGCCCCAAATTTCATTATGAGCATTGAAGTCTCCGCAAATAATATGCGGAGAGGGCGTCCTTGCTATCAAGTCTTCAAGTCTCAAAGCATCAAATGGCGTGCCTGGCTCAAGATATACTCCAATCAGAGTGTACTGTTGTCCGGCAATAACTGTGACAGCGCATACGTATTCATTGTCGCTGTGAGGCGGGACATCAACCGGTGAGGCCGGGATATCCTTGCGAAAGCCTGTCAGCAATCTGCTGACGTTATCTGGTCGTTGTGAATGATGGAAATAGTACCCATTGAGTCGGAAAGTTTCCTCGACGCGTGATGCACAGATGACTATGAAGGGGAAGCGGTACGCTCGCGCGAGCTGTCGGAAATCTGAGAGTTTAGAGCGTAGCCCGCGAGCGTTCTACTGCAAAATGGTGCATGTACGAAAGATGTTGTGGATTGTCAGCTGCGGTGAAGTTCTCGCTGTGGAAGCCATGATTACTGAAGTGTGGTATTACGCCCCTGCGGAGCGTAGGAGACCGACACCAACGGCTCCATTGCAAGGACAGCTTCTACTTCTGGGAGTCTTCCTGACGAGGGGTTTGCACGGATAAGAGCCTTGATGGCTGCAAACAGCATCGGAATCAGTAGGCATGTGACATCTTGTTCAGAGCTTCCAGTTTGCTGCCTGCCGCTGATCTTCTTGTCATGTTGTGGCGCCCTAGGGTCAGAGCGAGCGACGCTGTTTGTCGGGTCTTGTGTAGTGCGTTGCAGTAGCTTTGATGAAGGCGAAGAACCAACGGACTTCCCACGCTTCTTTTTTACCGCATCTGCGTAGGTCTTGTCAGCTGCTCTGCCACGCTGTGTTGACTGGTTCTCGGAAAGAGGTGCCGTAGTCGTGAAAACTACGTCGGGGTTAGGTGGTGGTTCATGGCGCTTAGGGGGTTTCCCTTGTGTTTGCACTGCCGTGCGAGCAACTGTGGCTGCTTTCTTTTTATAACACCCTCCATAGGAAGCAGTTTGTGGGCCACCGCAGTTAGCGCATTTAGGTTGCGCTCTCGAAGTGCATTCTTTGTGCGAGTGGGGGCCAGCACACACTTTGCAGCGCACGGGGCTGTTACAGTGTCTTGATATGTGGCCATGCCTCTGACATTTATAGCACTGAGTTGCTGCTCCGACGTATTCAGTTACAGGGTAACTACAGAACCCCAGCGTTACTCGTTTTGGTAGCGGCGCATCTTTGGCGAATTCCAATATAACTGTGCGACGGCGTACCTCTTTTATCTTTCCACCATCCTCAGGAGTGTAGGTGGTTAGCCTCCTTGCTGAGAGGACACCTTGGTCGCGTAGATATTCCTCCAGGTCTTCGTCTGTGTAGGTGACAGGTACATCTTGTATTTTGCCATAGCTTGCCATGTAAGAGTATGGGACTCGGGCCTCTACAGCCACTCCAGCCACCTTAGTTACCGTGAGCAGACGGTTGGCGGCGGGCAGCGTCGATACTGTAACCATCAGGCTCCCATCCTTGTGAATGCGATGGATGAGGACTTTTTCTTGAGCCGATGCTACAACCGCCGAAGCCACAATGTTGGGGTTGGCTTTCCATAGGCTTCCTCCTTCCTCAGTGGGCCTGAAAACTACAGGAACACCGGTAGCTCTCTTTTTCTTGTACGATACAACTGTAAATGATGCTTGGTCCATGTCCTCTAGATGGTCGGTCAGAGGCTCGTTGCTGGCTTGGTCGTCGCGCAGTCTCTTGTTTTGCGAGGCCTGGTCTGTAGCCGCAACTACAGGGGCCGCTGGACACGCCGCTGGCGCTGCTGCCATCAGTGCAGCTTGGAGTTCAGCTGGCGGTGATGTTCCGTGTCGGCGTTGATACGGCGCACAGCACCGAGGAGGTCGCTTGACGTGCTTTTGCCGGCGGCCAGGAACCCCCAGGTCGTCGCACGTCGAGGACACACGCCAAAAAGACTGGAAAACCTTTTAAGTGAGAAAATAAAGCCGAAAATTACGGACCGGTGTCAGACAGCCGGCCCACTAATCGCCGTCTCCTTCTCGGTTACAAACAGACAGTTTTCTTGGCAGTGCTAAGCTTCAATACCAGCTTCAAATATTTTATGATGAGCTTGAACTAAGCAGCGCTAAAAATTCTGCAGCCCGGGTGAGAGAAATAGGTTACTACAGAGTCTATAATGGAAGGCTTCGTACTCGAACGTAAAGGGAGGCGAAGAGGGCAGACATTGTAATTGTTGTCTGCGTTCACATGCTTTGTTAAGACGTACAAAAACTAAAGGGCTAAATCTTTTCACGCAGCTCCGTAAAATTTATAGCAACCGACGTTATCTACGTTCCTCATGTATATTGTTCACTGGAGCTTATCATGATGTCTGCTATTTACGTTGCCAGACTCGCAACATGTGCGCTGAACGCGAAAGCGTCTATTCACTTTGAGACGCGCACGCATGCACAGGTCATCAAACGCTGCGGAGTGTATTTTAACTAGCGCAGTAGTATCGCGCTGTGTCGGTTCGCGCTGATCTCTTCAGCCAGCAGGGTATTGTGTGCAAAGTTTTAATCAAAAATTAAAAAATTCGTGTTTTATTAAATGCAAGTTCAAGGTACCAGTGGCCTCTTCATTTGGCTTGAGCACCCTTCGAATCGGCCGCTATAAGTAAAATCAGATTAATGCGTTATCCTTGAAACTCCAATTTTATTTCTGTTTTCTCTTTTTAGAGTGACGCGTCGAACATTAGAAAATATACACCACCAGATGACTGCACCAACAAGCGGTAAAGAGTTTACAACTGAATTGTTCTTTTTCCTCGTTCTGTTTCAGTTTCAACAGCCGCACGGCGGATGTGACGTACAGGACGCATTCAAGTCACGAAAGGCATATCTAAATTGCATTAGGGTCGCTACTTTTTTATTCTAATTCGCATAATCTATCATGCAAGCCCACCTAAAAGTTGGAGTCACAAAAAATTAACAAGCAGCGATTACGTCGCTGTTTTTGCACGCCTCACGTGACCTCAACGCGTCTTATATGTAAGAACTGTGGTTCGGCTTTCCAAACTGATTTCGCAATGACCATAGAAACAAGTTCAATTACAGATCTTTGAGCTGCCATTGTTGAATTCCACCTCGTTACTTAGATATACCATTGTTCAGCGCACCACTTCAGGGAAAAATATATGCATCGAAAAGTTAGTGTCTCTACTCTTTTCAAGCGCAAGAATTCATAGCCAGGGTAAAATCAAGGTCACCGAGTGACCACTTTTAATGACATTATTAGCGCATAATGCAATGCTTAGGCCTCGGCACCGGCGATTCTTTCTGGATCTCTCTTCTAATGAAGTTTTCTTCATCTAAAAGACAACACGTGTTTATCGCTTGTATTTTTATCGTCTAAGTGCCGGAACATCACCTAAGACCCCTTGTTTAAGTGACGTCACCTTTTTATGAGCTATCAGTAAGCAATATTGACAAGAAAATTCATTCTTTGCACGGGAACGAGCGTTGAATGGTGATGTTTACAAGAACGTCGCTTTTTCATGATTCGTCAACATAAAAATTCAACACTTCACTGTCAGGATACTCAACAGCACTGACATTGTTTTGTATTTACTGTGTAAAATGCTTAGTTTCTCAATTTTTTACACATGCGCGATATATTGAGTGCAGTAGTGGTTCAGGAACCTGAAATGTGTAAAGAATAGAAACATGATGACTACGCCTCGAAAACAACTTAAAGGGGACAAGGCAAGGAATATAACTAATTTGGTAAAAAATTTTCAATTCTGCTGTTTATTTTGTGTGTTAACCATCGGGTCTTCATCTTCGTCGCGACGATGCAGTGAAGAACGCTGTGCAATTTTAGGAAATCAAGTTTTGAACGTGTTTTTGTTGAAAACTACGACTTAATGGTGCGTCTGGTGGCGGCGGCGCATCGCGAGTGCCCCGGGTTTCCGACGGCAGAGCACGATCCACATTGCTATCGGCATGAGAGGGAGATATCACATGAAACTTCTATTGGTTGCAGCGCCGCGTTTCTCGGACCAAAAGCAAAAGCATAGCAGGCGAGAAACGAGGCATAAAGAGGCAATAAAATTAAAGTTTTATTTTCACGGCTTCTCAATTTTCGCGCACTTGTTCTAAATCATCGTAGCTGCATTTAGTAACCAATGGAAAAAGGATGACTCTCTTAGTTGCGCATGGCTGCTAAGACTTTGAAGGGTGCAAGAAAGATCCGAATTTCTTTATATATGCCTATACAGTCGTGACTCGTTAAACTGTGCACTTTGATTCTCGACCAAGACTGCACCTGAAGCGAGTCTACCGCAATGACAAATTATGAATAAAAAAGATATTTAAAAAATTCGTTTGCAAATAATGTCAGGTTCTGTGCGCAACGGTGGGCAGTGAAGTAGTACTTAAAATATTGGGACCTCCTAAAGAATTATCCTGGCCGCAGTTATTTCTTTAAAGTGGTTTCCTGTTTTGTATATGATAAGTTGGTCTTTATTAGCGTGAAGGCAGCTTTTTCCGACCAGCTAAATAGCGCAAATTATGTTCGCCTAACCAAGGTGGGGTCAGATGCTAATTTTTCAAGAATTTAGCTACAGAGATTCGGCGCACTAGGTAAAGGAAAATCTCGTATGCGCTACATCACTGGTGGGCGCACAGCGACACTAACCCCCACCTCCACATACGAGGCTGATGCTCAAACCTCTTGGCCACCACAGCGATGCGAGATCCTGCTTTAAGCTCTTTGTGGTTTATGAGTCAAATGATAGTGTCTCATGGTGCGATGACGTAACTCCTATTATGAGAGCCGGCATACCACATAACACTAGCTGCAGAGGAAGCACCCTCAGCAACCATTCAAGATATATGACAAATGCTGAGGCGCGTCAAACTAAGCACCATGGACTAGAAACCAAGAAACGCCAAAGCAAAGGAATGTTCTAACAATTGCCCTCTTGTTCTTTCATTCGCTGATGCGCAGCAGCCAAAATACAATAAAGAGAAAGGTCGGGTTCCTCTCTGCGGTGGCTCAGTGATTAGGGCACTCGGCTACTGATCCGGAGTACCCGGGTGTGAACCCGACTGCGGCTGCCGCGTTTCGATGGACACGAAACGCTAACGCACCTGTGTTTTGTGCGATATCAGTGCACGTTAAAGATTCCTAGGTGGGCGGAATTATTCCGCAGCCCTCTACTACGGCACCTCTTTCTTCCTTTCTCCTCTCAGTGCCTCCTTTATCCCTTCCTGCCGTACGGCGCGGTTCGGGTGCCCGCTGATATGTGCAACAGAGGCTGCGCCATTTCCTTTCCCCGAAAACCAGTTTTTCAAAGTTCCGGTTGGAGAAATCGTGATTTTCTTCTCATCATGTTCTTATTTACAAGCTTACATGGGACATAATAAGATTTGTGCATTTTAGAGGGCTTTTCTCCGGGCATGGTGTTTCCATATTACAGAGACGAGAGTACATGGAGAAATACTGGTTGGCAAGAAATGTGTCCATAATTCGAGTTGTCCTTATTATTGAGGGGTCGTATCTACAGGGCATGATTGCAACAGTGTTTGGAATTTTCTCACGGATATATGAACATCTGTGAAGCAAACATCCATTGATGCTTTTTAACTTTCAATCCAAAAATACGAACCATCTGAAAAAAACCTAATAGCACTATTACACACAACGGACATTAAAAAACCTGCTGATAGCTGACATCCAATACTAGTGCACTTTAGCCATAATTACTTAACGCGCGGAAATGTATATAAGAGTTTTTGTAACTACTCAATAACAGAGAAACCAAGCTGAAACTCAAATGCATTTCTTGAATTATCATAAAACGTTATAAGCCAGCAAACATTGAAGACATATTTGCGCATATTAACGAAGACACCTTTAATTGCCGCATATGCACTTAACAGCAAATATAGGAGTTCCGTGTTCGCAAATTGCTCTAAATAGCACATGAAATGTCTTAGTGACTGTAATTTCGCACAAGAATCAATGAAGCAGTCTGTGTTCGTGGTCGTCAGCCCTATGATAGCTTTGTTATTATATTGATTGCTGCATGAAGAAAATAAAAGTTACAGATTGGCAAAGACAAGGATGCCATTTCCAGCCAACTTATGAATTTCTTCCGCATCCATTGCATCGCAGATTATATTCTCTCCTTTTGGTTTAGGAGAGAGAAAGACGGAAAGGCAGGGAGGTTTGGTTTGAAACCCTAGAAAGCGCCCATAGCAAACAGGTTTTTAAAGCCTTTCACCAAAATAGAACAATGCTACAAAAAACATCAACAAAATTTGGCACCTTGTTTGATGGCACCAGAGAAATATTAAAAATTTCCCTGAAAATAGGAAACTGATATTGAAGTTGATTTTTTTATTTTTGCGTATAAATAAACCTCAAAGCAGCAAGTAACTTGATGTTAACCGTTCCAAATGCAGAGCCATTTTGGTGCTGCGATATCAAAAGAATAAATAGGGAATACAGGGGACTCAAATACACAAAAGAACGTAAGCACATAGATTTGAATGTTGGATTTGCTATAGTAGATATCCAAGAATGTGTAGCTTATCGAGCCTGCTTTGTCGCAATAAATTTTGCATTCTTAAGAATGGCTTACAAAACCTGTACATGAGATTGGATAGTTAGGTTTAAAGGAAGTGAAGGAGAGGCACATAATGCTTCTATTGCGTACAATAAAACAAGGCCATGTACTTTTTGGCATTTATTTTTTAGAAATTCGGCGGATGTTTTTCAGCGCTAATTTGTTTTTATTATTAGTTGGTTTTTATTTATAAAATAACAAAAAAAAATGTTACCAGCCACAGCATCTGCCATCAAAACATGAGGCGCCTGAAATGCGGCTAGGGTGAAAAAATGACAAGAAGAGGACAGTGCGAGGCGAAGAAAGGGGAGCGATAGAAATTAAGCATTCGGTAGGTGGACACGATACACTACATTCAAATAACAATGTAAAAAATATATGCGGGGTGCGGTGCACGCGCCAAGCGTTCTCGGGCGTGCAGATTGCTTGGGAGGGGAGGGATCGGCCGGACGTGGCTTACGTAGTCTTTCACGCTGGAAATGATGGTTTGTCTTGCGCCAGGAAAAACGTCTCGCGGGGCCACTGAAAAAAATGGTGAAAAATTTGGATGTCGAGCTATAGCGGTCCCCTATGGACTGCAAGTCTTTCTGTAGTAGTATAAGAATCCTACAAGCTGTATTCTAAGGTCTTCAGCCAGAACGGTTATTAGGCTCTCCAGCTCCAGTAGCCTTCTGCCGTTTCCTGAGTAAACATTTTTGGCATAAAAAAAAATTTCTTACTAAAGATAGGGCGCATCTTTAACACCAGGTTCGCCTCCAACAGACGCGTATTCATAACCTCGAGTAACGAGTCAGATGTCTCTAACTGAAAGGCCATCCTAAGAAGATTTCGCGAATACTGAAGTTTTTGACAATTAGACAAGTGCCGAAAACTTTTGACTTTTAACTATTACGGCGGCAACGCTCTAAATGGGGGGCATATTGGGCGCTATGCTTCGCAATAGAGGCATGAACTGTGGTAATCACTATAGAGAGGATTTTGTATTTAAGGTCCTATACGTTTTCGCAGCGTTGAAGGTAAAGCTGTACTTTATGGCATATATTCGTAACAGCTGTGATCGAGCACTCTCCGCCGAGATGGCTTACACTTGTGCTCATGAGCTAGGCAAAGTTCTGTTTTCCTTGACTCGCTGATTTAAATAGAAGGACTCCACGCTCTTGCATTAAGATTCGATACTAATGAAAAAAAAAAAAACTCGTAGATTCGACTCTGCTCTTTGCGCTTATCTGCTCGACGATGCATTCTGCGCTGTTTTGAAAAAGGAAACGAAGCCCAGCGGAGTTATTGTCGTCGAAAAAGGCTAATATATCAGCCACACTGTTGTGACTGCCGCCTTAAATTTTGAGCAGACAAGGGAAGAAAAAATAGGGCTCTTTATGACGCACATGACTGAAGCTAACACTGACTGACCCCATGGTGCATAGCGTGTTTTTTTCTGTCTTTTTTGTAATTTTATTTTGCCCATTGCGTTGCACGGCTACCAAGCGTGACGCAATATGAAATTTACACCAGTACCTGGAAAGTAGAAATGATATATTACTGTAATAGCTTAGCGCGCTGTGTCCTGTAGAAGCTGATAATAAACGTGTCGACCAAGCTCACGAATAAAACGAAAAGGACAAAACTTGAAGCCACAAGCAAAGCAAGCCTTTCGATGAGGAGCCATGGAAAATACAGTTGCACACATTGGCTTGAATTTACTTTTTCAGAAAACAGAGCCAATGCCAAACCAAACCTTGAGAGAGAACAAAATCACCGAATGACGTTCTGTGCAGCCGCATCCGAAATTTCTTGTCTAATGTTGTTTTTTGCTGTTTTATAAAGAAAGAACAATAACTGACGTGTGGTCGCGCCAAGAAAAAATAGTCAAAACAGGTTTGGCTACCCTGTCACGTAACTGCTGACAGATTCGATTCTCGGAAGCCGAAAGCCGGGACTTTCGTGTCAGCATTTCTGCGTTCATGGCATTTTTGATGCCGAGAGGAAGTGCACGCCACGAAGACAGTTTCTGTATTTTATTCCTGAGTGTGCTCAGCTTGCGCGTTTTTTTAACAAGGATGTGAATATTAGGCGTCGGTGGTTATCAAAAAAAAAGGCAAGTGATTCTTTTTGCCTTCGTAAGCGCAGTGAGAAAAAGACCCAGAAAATACGCATTCGATGCAGGCAGTTTACACAGGCAGACTAAAAAGAATGGGGATAAAAAAAGTCTTGCTTACAGCTTCTTTTCTCTTAGATACCTATTGATGTTTTTTTTTCTTCAAATTACCAGTCTATACAGCGCCACTGAAAGATGCTGTCGTAGTGGCGGCTGTATGGTCAATAACAGCGTCGACGTCTTTAGTCGAATGAAAAAATTCTTCATTTACAGCGACCTCCAGAGGCCGCACGGGATGCTACAGCTTTTGAGCATCTGCCATCACGCCCTCATGCCAGGTGTGGCCAAAGCGGCGGCAGTCCTGCCAACGTGACGTGCGTTAGTGTCCAGCGCAGTTGCATCGAAGACGGAGCTGTGGTTGCTAGAGGATGAGGCTCATGTTGTGTACGCCACACAAGGAGGAGATTTTTTTAAGTGTCGCCAACGCCGAGTCCTTCGGTAATCTTGATATTTTTATGCCGGCTTAGCGTCTCATTTCCCCCGTTTCCGTGAGTTTCTAGTTTTCCTTAGAAATTGATGTCATCTTGCTGCACATTTCGAATCCCTCTCGCAAGGTGCAACTTACAAGCATTCGGAAGGTCACAGAAGCTTCGCTTTGAACATGTTTCGTATCCGAGTTTGTGCCAACACAGCGACGTCATAACTAAGAAAAAAGGAACACACAGAAACGACAGCGATGTTTCTTCGCCATACATTTAGAGGAGTTCGGTGTTTACCGGGACCGCCGGTTTTGCCCCACAATCAGAATTACACCGGTGCTTGTTTGGATCCAATCGATACGTCTCATTCAGAGCTGCTTTTTGTCATCGATAAAGCAATAATCGAATCAGCTTTCTCCGGAAACTGAAGCTGGCGTTTCTTTTTCTTTAGTGTTACACTACAACGCACACAAGAAAGCGCACGGATACTGCGCTTGGCGGGGAAGGTCGATATAAACTACAATTTAGCCTGTCACTCAGCGAAGACTTAGTCTTTGTCGAAAGAGGTTTTTTGCGTGTCCTGCTATATTTTTAGAGAAGTGTTTTGCTTCCTTAATCCGCACGGGATACACCTTCTTTTTACATCTCAAACGACAGCCCCTGCACCTTTGTGATCATGAACGTCTACACATCATGGGCGTTATCAATACTGTATCGGCTTTCGTCGCTTGGGATTGGTGTGGACGTTAAACTTTAAGCCTCTTGCCCCGTGCCTGATCGAATTTTTGTAACTTCTTTTCTATCTCGGAACTATTGCTTGTTTCCTGATGTGGACCTAAACTTTTATTTGACGACATCACAATCTCTCTTTATATCTGATCGACTAAAAGAATGAAATTCTCTGTTTCAGGCGGCCAGCTCTCTTCTTTCCTTTATTAAAGTCCTGAATTCAGTTTATCGTTTTTTTGCACAAAGAAAATTACATAAAACAAAGGTTTTATAAAACGTATTGAAAAAATAAAAAGAAATAAGTGTAACATTTCTAAACCGCGTCACAGAGACTCGGCAGTCGAAGTAAACCACCAGCTGGAAGCAGACCTGCCGGAACACATGCACCCAGGTCGTCAGAAACTTTCTTCATTTCTTGTCGTTGGCAGCGCACGCTCAAATGAACCACTGGCAAGTCGAGCCCAATCCTGTATTCCGCCTCCCACAGAGCCCTACGGGACAACTGAGTGCGTCCGGCGTCGCATGCTGGCTCGTCATCGGGGAATCAGACAAAAAAAAACAAAATAAAAGGGAAGACCGCAATCCCTAATGCCGTTTCTAGCAGCTGGCTCCTCCAAGTTTCTCAGCGAACGAGAGGCGCAGTCGCACCAATGTGAGAGAAAGAAGAGCGCGCCCGCCATATAGACCAATTTACGGCACACTGGCTGAAGAAGACAGGAAACCCCCCGGTTGCTTTTTCAGCACGGTGCACGTGCTTTGCACCCAAGTGCTCGACATCACCGAGCTGCACTTGACAATTCATGAAACGTGGTTTCTACTTTTTCCCTGTAACATTTTAACAAAATTTAAAGCGCCCAAAAACGCCCTGTCAATTTGTTCGTTTCAGTGTGCTGCATAAGCGAAGTCACCTCTTTAATTGCTTCATCATGCTCGGCAAAATACAACTCTGTGGATACCCTGCGAGGACCTTGCGTCGCCGTTAGGAAGAAAATGTTGACATGTGAAGATCTTCCAATACCCTAGAAGGTTTGAAAACGCAATAGCGGCATGCACACTATACCTGGTTTATAAAATGCTGGATAAAGAAAACTACTACCCTTTCTCTGACATCTTACTCTTAAAGACGTTACAATACTTCCCATGGGCACTTCTCATGCGGACAATGTGACATTGTTTTTGTTAAACCGTGTACTCTGAGAAATTCTAGTAAGCAAATATATTAATGAAAAAGTTAATTACATTAAATAAGAAGACTGAATGCCGCTGCGCTGAAAATATCTCACTCAGTTTCAAGGTAGACTAGCCTGTGATCGCATGAGCACTTCTACCACAGCGCAGCAGCACATTATCTGATTCTCTTGTACTGCACGTGATTGTGAAACTCCGAAATAGAATACAGAATTGAACTCACTGGCGGCAATAAGTGTTCGGTTGTCAATCAAATCTAGTTATGAGTAGGAAAATAAGATAAAGAACAAGTGTACAAAGAAATTCTGGGCAAGCGCATTTTTTTCCGACGAGGAAGCTGCTTATGAAACAGACCTTTTCGCATATGGTGTGATTTCACCGTAGCAACCAATGTATTGGCATATCTTTCCTCGAAATGGTTGTAGTTTTCGGCTGTTGATTGTCAGAAACATACCCCACCGATTTTCTAGGGCAGACTAAAATACTCGAGACGAGCTCAGGACTATATGAAAGCTAAAGGAAGAGCGGCGGGTATGGGGGGGGGGGGGGGGGGTGCAGAAAAGTAGGAAAAGTAACAGTTACGCAATTGTGATCAAAAACATAGCGGGAACGATGTGCCTGAAAGCCGAAAACCGAAACGGCTAAAGCGCTGACAATGAAAAAGTGCTACAATAAAGCGAAAAAGAAAAAAAGAAGCAAGAAAGAACGTTGTCGAAGCCGTATGGAAAAGCCAACAAACGACACCGCTAAAACATGGCTGGGGTAAGAGCGCTAAAACATCTAAACGATTCATTGACGTCGATCAAGCAAAGAGTTTTCACCAATCTTGAAAGGTAAGGTTTTGAATTTTCGGCCTGTCTTTATTTTTCGCTTCGGTAACGATAGAAACAGTGTTGACTCATATAGTCGTTGCCTGGTTTCTTCTTTGGATAACCTTGCGCTTGCGTACATCTGCATTCTTTTGCTTGTCAACTTTCTGTCACAGTAAAGAAGGTGGAGTTTGGCTGTATTCTAAAAAAGCTGTCAGTTCAGCGTAGTTGTGCAAACTTCTTTTCCTTGTGTCCCGTTCGCCAGCGCGGCTTTCTTAGAATGATAATCAACAAACTCGCCAGTCAACATACCTTGCACTAGATTTAGATGGAAACTTGGCGCTACGAAGTTCCTTTCATCGGGCTCTGAACTACGCAGAAGTTAAGCAGATCTGTAGGTGTTTTTGACAGGTAGCGCACTTATGGGCCTGATTTACTGACAGCGCCAACCATTTAGGAAAGATCGAGTTCATGGCAGTCCATTAGAAGACCCTCTGCTTCTCTTACTAATTTAAAGCAGCCTCGTGAGACCAAAGTGCTGTGTGAAGAATCTTGTGTGACAAATAAGCGCTTGCGCGCTATCGGTTCTATGGAATAGGGACGCTCATGGGTAATGCGTTTCCTAAAAGCTCATCGCAGCTTCAACACCACCGTATGGTTTTCAGCAGACGGCGTAGATATCTCGCTGTTTTTCCATAGCTTTTAATGCCATCTTGCTTTCACAGCTGAGATTTGGCTGGGAAAGTTTTTACTTCCTAAATGACAGGTGTATTGGTATGTCACAACTTGAAACTCTGGAATGCATCTTCAGCCCAGGAACATTGTTGTCCAATTAGGCCTCAACCATTTGTGGTCAAAGTCAGTGCAAACCTGTCCTCCCAATGCAGTTTTGCAAATGTTGTATTGCTGATTTCGTGCATTCGTTTTCGTACCTTTTTACAGCGTTAGCTACTATTAGCTTGTTGCTCAAAAATGTGGCGTTGTCAGGTCCGTACAGCTCACTGTCGAGTCCCACCGGGTGCGCACTACGCGAGAGCCCAAGTGCACTCAACCCGTCTCGATTACAAGGCGCTTGCTCTGCGGTCTCCACTGTGGTGGCCGAGTGGTTTCAGTACCCGCGTTAACACGTAAACTCTAATATGGCCCAATTGCTTCGTTATCACTGGGAGCATGAAGAGCGTGATGACCTCGCATAATTGATGGCAATGGGCATGCGCTATAGAAATCCTCGCTTAAATGTATAGGCTAGGCTGGAGTACCGGGCAGGACGCCGTCCGGTGAAAATGCACTTCCAGGGCCCCGCATCCGCAGACAGAACTACAAATTGGCGCAAACATTGGTGCAAATTAAATGCAGGTCCGAGAAACGAGTCAAGCGTCTCGTTTGGCTCCTTGGAATCCGCTCTTCTAAGCTCATACCAAACATGATGCGGGTGCGCCACCCACTTGGCCATTGCTGCGGTGTTTTATTAGACCATACACTCTAAAAATAAACACTACACGCCTTCATTTGCTCGAGATCAAAATCCAGCTAACGCCGGATTATTCGAGTGCCCGCTCCTAACCATCCTGGGGTTTTCCGTCCCGTTTTTTCATTTTTCTTTGCTTTCACAATTGATGGATAACTAATACGCAATATATATATACATTAAATACATTTCACACACGGCAATTCTAGTACCTCGCAAATTGAAATCGCACATCAATATATGAATAAAAACTATTGCAGATATTCGGTGCGAAATTTGTTATCTTGCAGGGAGAAATCAGAAAACTTCCCATATCACTACTAACGGAATATGCCAGGTGCTCAAGCTCTTGCGGAATTTTGGAACGATATCAGGAATTGCGGGCTCGTTTCAACGCTCACACCCTGCCCAGCGGGCTGTCACTAACATGACAAGTCGGTGGCGTCTTGCGAAAGCAAAGGGGCGAAGACAGCGCCTGTTGTAATCTACGAAGGCAAATGATCGCTTTCATTATTAGGTGCATTTAGGCCTGAAACAATTGTTTATCATATATAAGGTAAGCTGCGCAAGCATAACTGGCAGATTTTACGAATTTGCAGGCGGTATTCGCAGCCTCGTCTCGGTAGTGCCGCTTGGTGGTCTGCATGAAAATGTTCATTGAGACGGCACCAAATTTTCAGCAGTAGAATCAAGAATTTGGCTGTTATTATTGAGAAAGACAAGCACGGTTAACAGGCACTCACTTATTTTGAATGTTCAAACAGTAGCCGCAGCTGTTGTTTAAAGCAGTGAGTATAATGTGGTGTTCAAAGAAACGCAGTTGCGAAATTTTGAAACCACTGCCTCAAAGCATGGCTATCATCCCAGTGGTCGCGGCCATCGCTTCGTTTCACACCGCTGTAACAGCCGCACCCTGAAGAAATAACCTAGCCGCCGCTTTATCCGCTCAAACATTGTTTTGAGCTTTCTTCGTCTTGGAAACAACTAATAAGCATCTCCACATTTTCAATAATTCAGGTGATGAATTCCATTTTTAAAGAAAAATTTTATTTCGTTATAGTAGGTCCGAATTGTGCGTAGTGACCAAAAGGACAGTGTGATTGCTGTTTAAAAATGAATGGCGCTTTAGCGCAGCCTGAGGTATCGGAAACTAGGACAAAAGCAGAAATCACGGCAGTTCGCTGGTTAAAAAGGGAGCCTGCGGTGCCACTGAATTTAATTTTTACCCTTTTGTAGTGTAAAAGGGAGTGCTTAAAGTAAAAATGACCAGTTTATTATTGGAACTCGCTAATCTAAAAATACACGGCATCGTAACCTATCCATATTAGCTAAATTCAGTTGTCGCTAGTGTTCCTATAGAATAGGGATATCAAGGTATCCTTTTTTGCCATAACGTGTTCGCGAGATGTTTAGAGTTTAAAGACAGGCTACTATATCGGCGGTCACAGTGCTTACTACAGACAACCTGTCTCACGCAGGTCTTGCTGAAAAGAATCAATGACCCACCTGACAGCAACCTACGCTCCCTTAGGCATGCGTTGCGAATGAAGAAACGACACTACCGGCCTTTTTTAACAACGCCTAAAAATAGTTTTGGTTAGGCCTATAAATATAGTTTTATTTCAACACGACAGCGTTAACGAGCTCGTGTCGCAGTAAAGCCTGCGTCGTCGGCGTCATTGGCCGTGAGCGAAAAATGGCGCATCTCAGTGAACACCTGAACTGCGTCGTAAGGGAAGAGGTTTTCCTTCGCTTATGGTGCGGTGTGGGTGTCCAGCGAGAATTGTGAGACAGGCGTCATTTTCTTTTCTTAAAACAAATTTTCACATCATTTTTCTTCCCTTACGACCCAGTTCGGGTGTCCGCGAGATATGTGAGACAGGCATCCTTTCCTTAAATTGTCTAACGGGCCACGTGTCACGCTTAACGGGCGATGGAGTTCCGTACACTCCTTGGCAACGCTGCAACAAGCTGTCTCGTCTCACTCTGAAAGACGAAGCTTAAGCGTCCTCCAAATTTTTGCGCACGCGGTTCTCATGACTGCTGCAAGTTATGCCCTGTGCTACATAAAATGAGTAAATGAAAAGATGGGCGCTCCAGCGGAGAGCAAAACTTTTGAGGTTCATTACGTCTTACCCCGTCTTTTCACTGCTGTCATTCAAAGTGAACGTTGGAAAAAAACTTTGCGTAAAAATAATAAAGCAGAGTTGGGGAATCAATCATGCTGCATTGAAGTTATTCTCATGAGACTAATGACCCATTGACACTAGAAAGACAGGTTAAGCTGCTCCTCCCCATAGTTTTTTCTCTTTTCTTAGTTAGTCTAGGTTTTTCCTTGTTACTGTTCAGTTTTCTAAAGGTGTTTTCATTCCTCTCAAGCCACTCCTTGAGTAGCCGGCCTCGAATATTTTCGAAAGCGAAATAGGTCTGTTTTCTTGGATGTTAAATGATCCATTTTCGCGAGAACTAAAGCGAAGTCGAAGTGGATCTGCCAAGCAAACGCAGGCTCTCGTAGTCGTAGGTAAAAAATGCTGCTACACTACTCCATAAAAGTCTTAATACTATATTGGTGTTTTGCCAGTTCGTTCTGGGCGTCACTTTCTGGAATTGTCTCCTACGCTTTAAGATGCAGCGACAGGAGAGGCTTGTTTAACGAATCCACTTGTACAGCCGGACAAAACCTCGAGGTATAGTCTTTAATTCGTTATAGACAAAAACGTGTTATTGATTTTCTACAAGAACAATTCAAAAGTGTATCTTTTACTGTTAATTGTTTTTCTAAAATGAAAATATCGCTTTTCATAAACGAAATTTTATGAAGTGTAGTACACTGACAGTTACCTAGAAACCTTAGGGATTTAGGAAGTTCCAACGGGGATGACTAACGTAGTTTCCACATGGCAGCTCCACTCTTATCTTTCATTGGCACATGCTTCGGAAACCGCCCTTACATTGCCGTTAGAGGCAACATTCTCAGAATCCAGATGAGGGAGCACAAAAACGCAGGAGTGATGCCTAATGTCCGGAGCAGACGCCCACTGACGAAATGAAAGGGAAGAGGTTCCCATTGGTGCTGCAACAAATTAGGAAGGCAAGTGGAAGTAGAGTGGCCAACAGCCGAATGCGGTGCAGTCAGATGGTTTGGATAGTCCCTACTGCGGACCCCAAAAGTTGCACTGCTAACCTGGAATAGAATCTACGTGGTAGGCGCATGTGCACTTGAGTATCGCTTCAACGCAGCAAAAAGTTCTCCAAAAATCAATACAATGTGCGTTAACAAGAATTCCAGCGCCAGTGTCTGTGCCTAGGTGAAAAAACAGGTCATTCCGGAATGGAATTGCATTGACAATAATAATAATAATAATAATAATAATAATAATAATAATAATAATAATAATAATAATAATAATAATAATAATAATAATAATAATAATAATAATAATAATAATAATAATAATAATAATAATAATTGGTTTTAAGGGGAAAGGAAATGGCGCAGTATCTGTCTCATATATCGTTGGACACCTGAACCGCGCCGTCAAGGAAGGGATAAAGGAGGGAGTGAAAGAAGAAAAGAAGAAGAGGTGCCGTAGTGGAGGGCTCCGGGATAATTTCGGGATGATTTCGCACCCTTCTTTCCTGAATATTTTTACAAAGCGTGATAGCGCGACTGCAAGCTTCTCATGACTCCTATTTTGTTTTCTCTTCTCTTTCCTTGCCCAATGTCGCACTGCGCGCTGTATCTCAACTGCGGTAAGATTTCGGCACCAAATTTGATCTTTGCATGCAGTGCGCCATTGGGCAAGAAAAGAGAAGAGAAAACAAAATAGGAATCATGAGAAGCTTGCAGTCGCGCTATCACGCTTTGTAAAAATATTCAGGAAACAAGGGTGCGAAATCATGACACAGAAAATGTTTCATTGGTCGGTGCAGCTTACTTGAGAAACGCACGAATTGTTCTGAACGTAGCGGCGGTTTGCGCTGCAGAGGGCACAGAAGATAACGGTAATGACATCGCGATGTTTTGTCGGGTAAAAAGCAACAAACGGGACATTCACCGACCCTAGAGAACAGTTGCTGCTTGTCGTTGTTCTGTGCTTCCACTGCATCCGGCCCGGAACCGTAACACAATCAGTCACAGCCTGTATACCGCTCCACTAAATGAATCAGAACATATCTTCGGGGCACATTACCGAAAAGCACACTGAATGAGCGGCGGCATTCTTCAGGAAAGCAGGAGAAAGGAAGCGGGGCTCATTAATAAATGCTGCCGCTCCTTTAAAACGAGCCTTCTTTTGAAGCTTCACATTATCGTCACTCTCACTATATCTATCTCACGTTGCTTCAAACCTATTCTGTAAGGCTTCTGCGAAATCACTAAATGAAATCTCTATTCCTTTAACATTTCCTCTATTTTGCAAGGAACAAATAAAAAAAACTCGACCCGCAAGCCAGACTTTGGCGAATGGCTGGCGGGAAGTGCGACTGCTGAGAAGCATATTCAGCAATGATTTGAGTACTTGTGCAAGGTAGATCTCAAGAAAACGTATTTATGATCGGGAAGGCGCATTTTCGCCACGTTTTCTTGTGTACTGTCGAAAAATAAACCATCGTTATCAAGGCCTCCTACGTCACTGTCGCTCAAGGTTGCGACGTCATTGTAAATGGAATATAACTGGAAAATTTTCTTCCCTAAACTGTCGGATGCTGCAGCCTGTGCCATATAGTAAGGTAACGATCGGAAAAAAGCGAGCAGAACGCTTTAAGCCAATGAATGCATCACGATAACTGCACAGCAGTTTCGAAAGCCAATTTGCAAAGGATGTCATTCCTCTTGCGGTGAGCAGGGGTGACACAGATGGCCTGAATGCAGGTGCCCTGCTTTGGAAGAATGAGAACGGTCTGCATATGCACTACATGAACAGAATGCCATGGAGGGAACGTGAACTCAGTTTTCTGGAATCAACCGGGCTACGCATGACATCCTGTTAAGTATCGCCTTGAGGTGCATTCATGCTCGACCCGACTGGAGTCTTATTGATCCAAGACGATGCAACGTAAAAGACTGCAATCTTGGAAACCAGACTGCTTGCCAGGGCAGAGATGTGTTTACCATCATATTTATGTATAATAGGGCAGAAAACTTTGTGAAGACATTTCAGGCCTACGCAAGGACAGCTACTCTGACCGCCCACCTGCCTTCCCAAGCTCTCATAAATAAATTTCCTACCAACCCATTTCTTAAGCTCTGGCCGTAACGCTTAAAGTGCTTCCCCCTACTTATAACATAAAACGCGACCCAAAAACCAGTTCTTCTTAAAACAAAAGAAAAAGGGTGTTGATTTGAAACAGCGGTGGAGCATTAACGCGTCCTACGTTAGAATACCCGAGAAAAAAAAAACTGCGCTCAATGTATAATTGCGCCTTACTTTGGTTCTGAGTGTTAAAGAATACAGGGGGCAGCATCGAAAAGCGCTCCTGGGGTTGGCTGCAGGCCGGTATCATAAAATGCGTTGATTTCACTGCTCAATAATGAAATAGGCGTCAACTGCAACAAACAATTGCCAAAAAAGTTTAGGATACCGGATATCTCTGCGCTCTAGACGCCGACCGCAATACGCGGGGGACGTCTGCCTTCTGTTTCACAGTTTTCTATACATAGGGGTTGCCCTGCAGACATTTTCGCCCCCACTGGCAACTTAAAAGAATGTAGATAAATGCAATATCACAAATTTTTTCAGCTTTGAAAGAAAAAAACTTTACGTAAGACCCTCTGCCGAGAATAAAATATGCTGTGGCTCTCCTCTCACAACACCATCTAGCGACGGAGAAATAAAGCGCATTACAAGATCAGGCGGCACGTGGATGCATTGTCCATTACTCATGTGCTTTCCTAGGACTAGATAGTGAAAGAGGTTTTTTCGCCACCAGGGTATTTCGGCAACAGCATGCGTCGAACGGTGAAAGAGCCACGGAAATTGTTGCATACACATCAATGAAAGTTGGTCACATTTTAAGACTAGTATATAGAACAAGTCTGGAGTTAGTATTCGCGTAAATAAGCTGAAGGAACAGTAAGTCAGGAATTGCCACGCGGTCAGGATCTACTGAGTGTAAATTCATTTCGATCAAGAAACATATGGCCTATGTCTGTTCGATAAAATTATAAATTGCCTTGTGATCGGTTTTTAAGAAGGTAAAACGGCGTAAAAAAATCTTTATTCTGTTAGTTAAAATTAGAAAATTTTACCTCAAAACTAAAAACAAACATTCCATTCTATAGTAGTGCTTAATAACAACGCATTCCAAGACCAATAGGATAATGTAGACGTGCTAGGGCGCTTAACGTAAAATAACGTAAGGCTCGTATTCTGTTTGACACTGATAAACAAGAAAAAGAATACAGACAGAGTGAAGAGAAAAAGTAACCTTCCTGATATTATTTTCCTGTCAAACGAAGTGTTCTTTTGCGTAGTGAGTCTGGAAAACGTTTTCACAGCTAAAAACGATGCCAACTGTTGTCACAGCGTAATGTGACAAGCAATTACTTATCCCGATGTATTACCGCCAGGCAAAGAGCAAATGATTTCAGGCGCTGCAGAATACACGAATCAGTATTAAAGCACCGTAATTAGAACGTACACGTTGCAAAATGTGAGTAAAAAGACGTCTGCATTGGTTCTAAGCTGAAAAATTGCTCGCTAGATTATCGCTAGACTGAAGCCAAACCTAGAATAAGAGAATGAAGAAACGAAATAAGTAAGGTTACCTTTGGCCCGGGAACACTGGTGTGAAAAAAAGAAAGATTAAATTCCAGACCGTTCTCCTCTACCAAAAAAGCAGAAGGTCCTTCTCCAAACATGAGCCGAACAAGTGAAATGTACTGTAAGGGGAAGCCGAGTAACTGGATATGAAACATATGAAGGAATAAAGTGCTCTACCTTTTCGCGAGATCTTTGGATATTACGACAGAAACCGTGTTCTGCAATGAGGCGCTTCGACCGGGCCCGAAGAGTGTTTGAGCAGAAATATTAGAAATTAAAAGAAAAGACGAAGGGGAGGGATGTGGTGCAGTATGTCTTCGCTGCCTTCCAGGCATCACGCACTGTAGGCACAAATCTCTGAAGCAATATAGAAGGGCGCAAATCTCTGAAGCAATCCTTCTCCAGTGTGAGAAATGCAGAAGAATGCGTTCAGGCCACCCTCAATCTTCGGACCTTTAAAAGCCTCGTATTTTTATTCAAAAGAATGCGTTCCTTATTTAGCAGCAGCTGCCTTATGCGTACCGGTTCATTTCTTCGTGTACGCTCCGGTGTCAACACTTATAGCGAAGAAGGAAAATGGCCGTAAACCCTGCTTTCATCCTATCAATTGCTGTTTGGATCAAACTTATTGCTAGATCTCCGAAGCGCCGCAGTGCATGATGCGGGTGGTTACGCGGTTTTACGGAGAGGTGCTATCAGCAATATTGTTACAAAGACCTAAAACGCAGCCAGTATCGAATTCGTAGCTAAAATTTCATAAATGTTATCCTGAATAAATAGAATTGGCTCAATACAAAAATTACAATATGTCATACGCTGCTTTCCTCGTGTGCAGCGGACACTCTGCTCCTGATGCAGTTTTCACATGCCGCCGCCCATTCGCGCTGCTTAAGACCTTTCTCCAAAAAGCATCAGTCGCCTCGCAGCCAGTAAACACGTAGTAAATTTTTTAAACTATACCATTCGGTATTTAAGCTTGAACATTTATTACGTAGGCGATTGTCGAGCTGCGCCATGCACTAAGGAGGACAGGGCGTTTTCTGTGCCATTTATCTGTGACATAAATTTTTATTTTGTTCTCTTGATTTAGCGTTACTAAATTTCTCGTTGGTTTTGTGTGATACACGAATATGAAAAGAACTCTAAGGGCGTAAACTAGAAAAGTAAACACATAATTTGTGGTCTTAAAGTACACCACTTTGAAGGCTCCACTGCCTGTACAATATCAGGATGGTGGGCACATTTAGGTTGACGCCCAACAGAAATTTAACCAAGAAGGTGGCACATTTGCGTGTGCGGCAAATCTGTACACCTCTTACTTGAATTTCAGTCACTCTCCCTGAAGTTTTATGGTTACATAAATAAATCTGCGGCGCAAAAAAACAAAAAGCGATTGGAAGCTTGCTGGATAAAAACAGAGTGGTGACCTAAGGTTAGAAGTGTAGGACAAAAAACGTATATAATGAAAATCGTGAATCAAGACCAAATTATAACACAGTTAAATTTAAATAACGAAACAAAATCCGGGCATGGTGGCAACGGCCACCACCGCGTTTCAAAGGGTTCCTTCCTTCCTTCCTTCCTTCCTTCCTTCCTTCCTTCCTTCCTTCCTTCCTTCCTTCCTTCCTTCCTTCCTTCCTTCCTTCCTTCCTTCCTTCCTTCCTTCCTTCCTTCCTTCCTTCCTTCCTTCCTTCCTTCCTTCCTTCCTTCCTTCCTTCCTTCCTTCCTTCCTTCCTTCCTTCCTTCCTTCCTTCCTTCCTTCCTTCCTTCCATCCGTCCATCCGTCGATCTATCCATCCGTCCGTTTGTCCTTCCTTGCGTACATTAATCAAATGATCGTATTGCATTCTGTTCTTGATGGCGACTGCAGTATTAAGGCCTTTACGCAAAATGCCGGCGCCTTCTCGTGACAGCAAAGGAAAGCTACCTCCAACGGAATTTCAAAGAAAATGAACAAAGCCTGAGCCACCAACCAACCGCCTTCCCCCTCCACACATTGCCATTTTCTTGAAGGCCTTCACGAGCCAGGAGCCCGCCAGAGAACCGCACCTGCGCATTTACCCTGCTCCCAGCTCTGTCCAGCAGAAGCCCATGAGAGAAGCTGACCCATGCACCACAATTCTGTCTTCAGAAGCACCAAACTTTTGCGCCCTCTACTAGAATCTAGCCACCTGTTGCTCCAGAAGTACTACCTATAACCTGCCTCTGCCCTCTAAAAGCATGCAATTAGCAGGCGCTGATGAGAGGGTCCCCCACCACCCCCTTTGCACTCTTCCTTCCTCCACGTTCAAGAACACTTCAAGGCAGCTGTACCCTCTACACGTCTCCACTCTCATGAAGCACAAACAGCAGCGAACCAAACCGACCTGCGCCCTCCAGAAGCCCCCTCCCACCAGCGCAAAAGATTCACGCCACCTACCTCCAGTCATCAGACAGGAGTCCTCCGCTCTTCATACACCAGTACCTTCCAGATGGCTTCCACGAGAAGCTCGCACTACAGCAAGGAAAACGTCACGGCTAATTCGAATTCAAACATGGAGTGGGAAGGCGATGAATGTAAAGCGAAAGGCAAAGCCTTTCCGAAAGAAGTTGTATGACTGTGAGTGGTATATTTTAAGGCTCAGATGTAAACACTCCTACTTTTGGTCGCCATCTAAACTGGGAAAAATACTTCACGTACGCTGTACGGCTTTCTGATGTATCCTTAGTGTAAAAATAAACGTAGGTCATTATGTAACCTATGACGGGGGCTTCGGCAGCCGCTTGACGCTTTCAAAAGGAGTGTCTAACCACGCCATTTAACCGCGCCATTTTTTCGCATACAGTGTAGAAGCTGCATTAAGACATCTGTAGGAGACTTTATTGACAGAATGCAGGAGCATAAATTAGTTTGGGCAGAGAAAAGAAATAAAAATATAATTTTCCAGCCCGGGCCGCGCAGAGCACAAGCCTTATAGATTCACGAACAAACGGAGCGCCCGTTCGTTTAGAATGCGTTTGATCGCATCAATCACAACATAAAGTTGGCGAAGCTCGAACACTATGGTTTTCGAGGAAACTTTTGTCAAATAATTACGTCATACCTTAGTTAATGTGTCCAACAAGTAATAGTAGACAACCAGCCATCAAAATTTATATATCTGCCTTCTTGTGCGTCGCAAGGCAGTAAATTTGGACCGCTGCTTCTCCTGCTTTATGTAAACGGCATAGTCTGTATAAGTAAACTCCCAACTTTTTTCATATATGCAGACGACGCCACTATATTCTTTCGAGCAGCACATGTGCGAGATCTTGAACAGCAAGCTAAAGATTGTTTCCACAAACTTCACGAATGGTCGGAGTCGAATTCACTGATCATAAACCCAGGAAAAAGCAAAGCTTTACTTTTTAGACCTCGTAATAGGATCCTGCTGTCCCACAAATATTTCTAAAAATGGGTTCCTCATTCATTCAAATAGTTGCTACGGTCAAAAGCCTAGGAGCCAGGTAGCACATGACAGCGGGCCAAACTAAAAAACCACTGGCAAAGCGTGGGCCTAAGTAGACCCAGAGTTGCGAATGAGCATCTGATATTGGCTGTGCCATCATCAAGTCATGGCTTTCATGCCAGAGTTCTTCCACTCTTTGCCCGAATTGGTTAAGCCATTTTCAAAACCTGGCTACCATGGGCCATGTTAGCCAGAGTTATCCCACTATCTGCCAGAATTTGCTAAGCCATTTTCGTAACCTGGCTATATTGGCCATGGCTGGCCACCCCTTATCCAGTATTAAAAGTATACTGGCCGACGCTGGTGAACATTGTAACATCTGTGCTACTGGGTAGAAGATTGATTTTATTGTCGAGTAGCATCTCGGCAGTTTATAATTTTCGAACATGCTAAAACTCATTTGAGCTACTGGAATGGTCTTGTGCGAGTTCAAAAATTTAAAGTTTTATTCATTTTTTTGTTACCGAACACTTTCGCAGTATATGCGAGGAGTTGGATAAACAGCGAATATTTTCCGACTGCGCAGTAGGAGATAGAGGCATAGTTATGAAAACAAAAAGCTCAATGAAACCAAAGCTGTCAGCAGATCGCGCCGACCCGAGGGAGCTCTCATACAGGAGAAACTAAAGGAGGAGCGTGTCGACGCCGTCGAGGCGCGGCGCGGCGACGTCTGCCGCGGGCTCCGTCGCTGATGAATTGGGTTCTTAGGCGCTTCACAACAATTTCCAAACGCATTCCTCGTTTTATAGCAATGGTGCTGCTGCCATCGACTTTTTTTCTCTCCGTTCGCGGATTTTCAGTGGTGCAACGGCGTGATGGCGACTTCATTGGTGTGTCAGTAGACTGCGCATATTCCGCCACAGAGGAACCGCTCTGTAGCATAAAGCTGACGACGACACCATCCAGACCGAAAATTACAGATCTATAGAATTCTATCGTTAATACTGGGCAACAAGAATCGGCTACACCTAATCACTAATAACTTTTTAAAACGTCACGTAAATTTAGTAATATTACGAATGCGCGCTGGCATGACCAAGTTGTAATTATTCGTGTAACTATGTATGGCTTAACCAAGCCGCTAATAACAAAATATATAGCTTTTTGAGAAGTGCACTGACAGAGCTCACGCTGTGGCATTTGTCCGAATTATGGGCATAATAACTCGCCTTCTTGTATAGAATTTATGTATTTAAAGCGTTTTTCCACGCCCTGCTTGCGCGAGTATCTGAAAACCAACACTAGAGGGATTCCTTCTAAAAAAATCAAGTGACTTTCATTTCATAAATTCCTGAACACAGTTGAAATTCATTTCATAAATTCATAAACACACTTGCAGGTGCAATAGAAAATCCTAAACATTTTGACAGATTTGCCTTTCTGGTTGGGTTTGAAGACATAATAAATTGCACATCTCCATCCAAAATTTCAAATTTAACGCAACGTTTCGAAGCCGACTCAGCTCCTTCATCAGGGGTGACTGAGGGCAGTAGCTAGCGTTTTTTAAGTATGGAGGGGAGAGGGGGGATTGAAAAGAACGACAGCTGTGTCACGAAAGGAGCGGGGGAGGGGGAGGGGGGTTTAGGCTGTTAGTCACACTGGCGCACTGCAGAAAGGTGCTGAATGGCGACTTTTTTTTCGTTGCGTTGAATAGGGAAGTCCCTGGGCATATACTGGGAGCAGGTTTCCTTTTGTGCGGTTGATTTTGTTTGGGTTGGTTTGGATATGCCAGGATTCCAGAAGGAGCTTCTTGTGGTTATTTGTTTCGGTTCCGAGGATGCGGGTATCTTCAAAGTTGATTCTATGGCCGGAGTGCTCGGAATTTTCGGCTACTCGATTGCACTCTCTTGCGAATTTGCGGATATTTGGGGATATTAGTTTGTGAAGGTACAATATCCCCAATCGCAGGAAAAACAGCGACCCATATCCGTCATTACAGCCACTTCAGCGAACTGGTGTCCCAAGCCTTCCTTGAGGCCGACGAATGCCTTGTCCCCTTCGACGTGGTGTCCCTTTTCACAAACGTCCCCGTGAAGGTGGCGGTGGCCGCTACGCGTGATGCCCTACAACGCGACGACACACTCAGCGCACGAACCCCGCTGAGTGTAAATGATGTGTGCCACCTCCTGGAGTTGTGCCTATCAAACACATACTTCTCGTCAAACGGGGAATTTTACCGACAAGTGAAAGGAACACCAATGGGAGCATCCATCTCTGTCGTCATGGCCAATTTAACAACGGAACACGTCGAACAACGAGCCCTCAACTCATTCCACCCAAAACCAAATATTTTCCTCAGGTGTGTCGAAGACTGCTTCGAAGTCATAAAAAAATCTGAGACTTAAAATTTCCTGCATCATTTAAACACCGTAGAACCTGACATTCAGTTCACGCTAGAGGTCGAACAAGAAAACTCCCTGCCGTTTTTGGACGTCCTCGTGTCCCGAAACGACAATACCCTTCAGTTCTCCGCATACCGCAAGCCAACTATCTCAGGCTGGTATCTCCACTTCTCTTCGAGCCACCCGACAGTCCATAAAGCAGCAGTGGTGAAGACGCTGTTCAGAAGAATTGAGACACACTGCAGCACAGAACTTGACAGAAAAAAAGAACTACGCACGATTTTCTAAGAACTCATCGTGAGCGGCTACCCAAAAGACTTTATTCAAAAAACCATTCGACCTCAAAAAGACAGCATTCGTCAAGAAATCAACGCGCAAACACCAACGCCACCACCAAAATACGTCACTTTACCTTATGCCGGAAGTGTCAGCGAAACCATCGCCCGAATCCTGAAAAAATCTGGTCTCCAGGTTGCGCACAAGCCCACAAACTCTGTTGCGCTTTGCCTACCTGTTCCCAAAGACCGGCCGCCGAGAGAAAGAGCTCAAGGAATTGTTTACCAAATTTCATGCGCAGACTGCGGCGCAAGCTACATCGGCGAAACCAAACATTTCAAAGAAATAATTCGACCACATAAGAACGACGTCCGCAAATTCTCAAGAGAACGCAATCCAGTAGCCGAACATTCCGAGGACTCCGACCATAGAATCAACTTTGAAGAAACCAGCTTCCTCGGAACCGAAACAAATTACTACAAGAGGCTCCTTCTGGAATCCTGGCATATCCAAACCACCACGAACAATATAAACCGCACAAAAGGAGACCTGCCCCACTATATGCCCATGGACTTCACTCTTCAACGCAACGAAAAAATGTCGATATTCAGAACCTCCCTGCAGTGCGCCAGCGTGACTAACAGCCTAAACGCCCTCCCCCACGCCTTTCGCGACACAGCTGTTGTTCTTTTCACCCCCCCCCCCCCCTCCTCTCTATACTTAAAAGACGCTAGCTACTGCCCTCAGTCACCCCTGATGAAGGAGCCGAGTCGGCTTCGAAACGTTGGGTTAAATTTAAAAATTTGGTTGGAGATGTGCAGCTTATTATAAATAGAAAATCCGCACTTTACGGTTAAAGCGTTTGCCAAGTTATCTCTCAATGAAAAAAGGCACTACTCTGGACTGTGAGACGGGTGTTTTGTGTGGTTTTGAAGTCAGTTTCGAATCTATATTATATTTATTTATTTATTACAACCTCAAAGGAACTATTAAAGGGGTATTACATGAGGGAGTGGAATTCAGGGCACATGGTTGATTCGATGGATTTTTTTAATGATGATGGGTCGGAGTGAGGTATGACGGTGTTGGGCAAGTCATTCCAGTCCTTTGCAGTGCGGACAAAAAATGATGACAGGTGAGCACTAGTCCGGGCAGGGGGAGGGTAAACGGCCTTCTGGTGGTTCGTGCGGCTGGAGATGCGGGGGTCAGGGCTGATAATAGGCTTGGTCATGGGGTTATAGTAAAATTTATGAAAGAGGCATAGTCTTGCAATAGTACGGCGGTCTGCCAAGTTAGTAAGATGAGCATTACGTTTTAGTTCAGTGACACTTACATGATAGGAATAGGCCGAGTAGATGAATCTTGCTGCGCGGTTTTGTGTTGCTTCCAGTAAGTTAGAAAGGTTAATTTGATAGGGGTCCCGAACTGCGCATGCGTATTGAAGCTTGGGACGAATGAATGTTAAATAAGCTAACAACTTTACTGATGGAGGAGCTAGGCGAAGGGTTCGGCGAAAATAACCGAGAACACGATTAGCATTGTTAATAATTTGCGTTACGTGATGTGACCACTTGAGATCGCGGGTTAAATGAACACCCAAGTATTTATACTCCAATACAGCAGTGATTTCGGAATTGGAGATTGAGTAGCTTGAAGTAGGTTCGGAGCGACGTCGATGAAAGGATAGGAGAGATGTTTTCTTCGCGTTTAATGACATTAGCCATTCGTTACACCAGGTTATGACACAGCCAATGTCGGATTGTAGGAGTTGGATGTCAGTACTGTTGGTTATTGGGCGGTAAATAACGCAATCGTCTGCAAACATGCGCACGTTAGAACACAAGTTAGCTGGTAAGTCATTAATATAAATAAGGAAGAGAAGGGGCCCCAGGACGGTGCCTTGTGGCACCCCAGACAGAACAGAAGCATAAGAATATGTGCGCTTATTAGCTAAAACAAACTGCTGTCGGTTAGTAAGGAAGTTCCAAATTCATTCTAAAAGAAAGCAATTAAGATTGAGGCGTGAAAGTTTTAGAAAGAGCCGCTTATGAGGAACTTTGCCGAAGGCCTTTTCAAAATGAAGGAACAGAGCGTCAACTGGAATGTTAAGGTCGAGGTTAGAGCTTAAGTCGTTAACAAACAATGGTAGTTGAGTGTCGCACGATAAACCTTTTAGAAAGCCATGTTGAGCAGGCTGAAAAAAATTAACTGAAACTAAGAATTTAATAATATGCGAGTATATTACATGCTCCATTACCTTTGAGAAAATGCTAGTGATGGATATCGGTCGGTAATTATGACGAGAAGACGATGGGCTCTTTTTTGGGACTGGAATGACTTTGCCCACTTTCCAGTCATGTGGTATGACACCTGATGAAAGACACTGGCGAAAAATATTGGACAGTATGACGCTAGTAGTATGCTTTGTGCTTTTGAGTATTTTTGCGTTTATGCCGTCGATACCTGCAGATGACGTTAGTTTCAAAGAGTCTATAAGTTTTACAGTGCCATTAGGGTCAAAAGTAATATCAGGCATGGGCGGGGAATCAAAGGAAGAGAAAACAGGAAGGCCACCATCTGGTTCGACAGTGAAAATAGAGCTAAAGGTTAAATTTAAGATTTCTGCAACGTCTTGCTCCGCGATTAGATTATTACCATCGTCGCAACGGGTTATCGTATCGCTCGACTTAGGATTGATGTACTTCCAGAATTGACGGGTGTTGGTGCGTAGCATATTGGGCAGTGTAGATGAAAAAAATGATTGCTTGGCTTTGAGAACTTCTGAGGTATAAGAGTTTTCAGCTTCATAATTTTAATTCCATGTTTTCGGGTTCATAGAACGTGTAGCGGATCGAAAAAGCCTTTTTTTTCTGGTTGTTAAGGCGCTTTAGTGAATTATTAAACCAAGGTGATGTAAGGCGCTCAGTTACGGTAAATGTAGGAATGTATCTTTTAATTAGGCTGTGAATTTTGTTTTTGAAGAGTGCCCAGTTAGTCTCAGGAGTGCCTTGTTCAACGTGGATTAGGAACCAACTACAGAAAGCTTCGAGTTCTTGGTTAATGCTAGTGTAATCGCCTTTATCGTAAAGTGTGATTATTTTGGTTACTTTCTTTTGTTTTGGCAGGTGACTGAAAAATGTGGCATGGAATATTGAATGTTCACTAAGTCCTGGCAAATAAGAAAGTGAAGATAGGGTTTCTGGGTGCGACGTTAGAATTAGATCAACTATGTTAGATGATTGAACAGTTTCTCTTGAAGGAGAGGATATCAGCTGGGTTAAAGCGAAGGTTTGACACGTGTTGATGAAATCGCACTCAGGGGAATTTGATGACGTCTCAGACGGGTTAGACCAATCTATTGCGGCGAAGTTAAAGTCACCCAGTACGAAAATAGTAGCATGTGGAAGCTTCGTGGTTACCGTGTGAAGGGCGCTGTGAAATAGAGGGATGAAGGAAGCGTCGCTATCGGTGGGATGGTAACAAGCACAGATTACGGGGGGAAGGAATGAGGCGCTAGAGCAGATGAATAATATTTCTAAAGGTAACTCTACTTTTAAGCTGTAGCATTAAAGATTGCGATGAGTGGCTATCAAGACGCCGCCCCCCCGTTTGCCTATGCGGTCGCGGCGAAAAACACCATAGTTAGGAAATATGGCCTGTACTTCGTTGTTATGTATGGATTCATTTAGCCAGGTTTCAGTTAGTATGACTGTGTTGCATTCAGTTGTGTGAATAATACTAGCCAATACATCGCGTTTCGGTAGGAGGCGTCGGATGTTTGTGTACAGAAATGAAATTGGGTTGGAAGTCTCTTTATGCTGGTGACAAGCCGACAGCTACGGGGCACGTGGTACTATCTTCTGTGACGCGTGATCAAAAGTATATGTGGCATTTCCGATGGTCATCTTTTTGTGACGGAGAGTGAATTTTTCTTTGTGGCTCTTTGCAAATTGGATGAGGTTCTTACGGGCCATACGAGTGTTGGGAGAATAGTCTTCAGAGATGCTGTAGTTGGTCCCTTTTAATTTCTTTGCGTTAGTGATGACGTGCTCTTTTACTTTAAAATGTGCGAATTTTACTATTATGGGTCTCTTCTTATTTTCGTCAAAACGACCGAGGCAGTGTGCCCGTTCGATCTCCATTGGTTGAATTGAAATCTTGAGGTTAGTACTGCAGAGTTCGGGGATTTATTTTTCTGATTCCGCCCACGTTTCCTGGCAGGTGTCTTTGAGCCCAAAGAATAACAAATTACAACGACGGGCATGGTCTTCCGAGTCGTCCAGTCGTTAGACTATATCAGCAACCTGACTCGCATTATTTTCGGCAAGGCACTGGACCTTCTCAAATTATGCTCTAAGGGAGCCTAATGAAGCACAGTCTTCTTCAATTTTCGCAAGTCGTGTTTTAATTTCGTCAAAGGTTTTTTCCTGATGCGCCAGTTTGGTACGAATTGTTTTCATTTCGCTTAGAAGAGATGCCTGTCCAGCTTTGATATCACTCAGTGCCAGCAGTATTTCACTATTGCTATCAGTGGTATTATCGGCGACGCCAGTGCGGGTGGAAGGCCCGGGATTTAGCTCGACATCACCACACAGCAGTAATAGATTTAGCAAAACATGTGTACAGTCAACAACAAGAGCAGCAAGGCACTGTGGACTCGGCAGCACAATCAGACCAGAGTAACGTGTTCGCTTGGCGAAAAAAGCGTAAGAATTTATTTTTACCTGCACGAGGCAAAGGTGAGGCATATTAGCGAACCTGGCCGTCGCAGTGCCGCCGAGTCCACTGAAGTGGGTGCTGATATCGGGGAGCCTTATATGCGGTGACGTCGGTAAAGCAAGGTGCGTAGGTGGTTCTGGTAGACAGTTTGGCGGTTCCGGTGGCGGCGCTGCAGGGCATGAATTCGGATCAGATGCTGTTGATTCCTGGGTTGATGGTGGGCGGCGCAGCTGCCACTGCTCTTCCACAATGGTGGTTGGTTTCCGTGACCACGAAGTCGCAGCGGTACGGGCCGCCGCACAACTGGGGTGGATCCGGATGGCCAAGAGCATGTCAGGATAAGCAGCTGCACGAGGCAAAGGTGAGCCATATTAGCATATTATATTATATGCATTAGAAGCGACTAAGACAAATTGTTGGATTAAAAAAACTAAAATGTTCTGAGTTTTTTCCGTCAAGCGTATTTATTTTAACCCCATCGAGAAAAGCGAATTTTGTTGAAAACGCTGGGAAAACTTTGTTTTCACGTCCATATGGAGAAGATGCTACAGCCTGTGCATGATTACTTGAAAAAAAAAAAAAATGCGCTCTCAATTCAGAGATACGTAGTAATGATAATAAAACAAAATAATACAATAATTTTCTTGCAATATCACATTACTTTGTTTTTCACATTGAATATCTTTACTGGAGGTGCGAAACGGCGCATTAAACTAAAGATCACCAATTTGGTACAAGGCAAACTAAATTTCACTTTGCGCAAAAAATGCGGTGTTTGTTGATAGAAATCATCCTCTAAAATGAGTGTCGAGTGTCTTCATGAGGACTGTGCCTCAAAAAAATTGAGTGTTATTTATTCATTTCCGTTTTTGTTCTATGACGGCAATATTTGAGTTCATAATGACATCATGCCTTTCTTTGCCGGCTCGACGCATTGTGAGGTCATCGCGCAAAAGCTGGACGAAGAATTTGAGTGCAGTGCAAGAGTCCTCTTGCAAGAGGAGTGCAACGATTTCTTCAGATATGACTGATCAGTTCACATGAAGACAGCTCCTTTAAGCCCTTTATGGATGTCTTAGCTGTGCTACAGTAGCCTGCCGAGCCGCGTTGTCCAATCTGAATCATCGGCATGCAGCAAACTTGAAAATAAGTGATTTTCCTAGAGACTTTGCCACCATGCCCTTGGGTCCTCCTTTCCATTAATTCCCAGGATGAGTGGTAGCAGCGCCAGCCATTCTGCGTGCGCTAGAAGCGTGATCCTTATATATAACTCGATGCAATAAACCAGTCTTTTACCTGAATTTCCAGGCACCCTCATCATCATCATCATTTATTGATCCCTTAAGGACCCTTCACAGGGTATTGTATAAGAGGGGGGGGGCGACGTACATAGGACAATTTAAG
The DNA here is from genome assembly GCF_052857255.1 of Amblyomma americanum. NCBI lineage: Eukaryota > Metazoa > Arthropoda > Arachnida > Ixodida > Ixodidae > Amblyomma > Amblyomma americanum. The sequence continues at coordinate 136,409,256 of NC_135498.1, read as the reverse complement.
AACAAAGCCAAAGAGGTTGAAAAAAAAACAAGTCTAGTAAAACATATATGTGAACATGCAATGAATATTTGCTAGGTTCCAAGCTACATCCGCAGTTCCAGTCATTGGGCAATGGGTTTTGTTGCATGTGCCAATTTTCTAAAGCAGGATACCAGTGTTTGAAAGCTGGCTATCAATGTTTGAATGCTGGATGCCAATGCTCCAAAGCTTGATGCCAGTGTTCGAAAGATGGAAAGCCAATCCGAGGCCTTTACTGGCCCATGTCGCGGAACGAACGCCAAGCCTGCGTTGGCCACTCGATCGGCCGAACGTTGGCCCAAAACTGGCCTGAAAGTGTAGCCAATGTGTCAACGTGGTAGCGCTTTTCCTATATTTCAACGTAGGACCGCCGTTCATGCCACTTTTTGCCAATGATCACCCAGTGTTCGCCCAATGCTGTTGTGATTCGAGTGCTTTTTAATGAAAATTTATCATGGGATGAATACGTTGAAGAAGTCAGGGGCGGGTTGTCCAAGGTTGCTGGTATTGTGTCCCGACTGCGATACCTCTTTCCAAAGCATATTAAGCTGATGCTGTACAACGCAATGTTTTCCTTTGTTGCTAACTGTTGTATTTTGGTCTGGGGGAAAACATCATTTATGAATATTGCATTTACTTCAAAAGAAAGTAGTTCGATATATTGTTAACGCTTAACGTTTTGAGCATGCGGAACCGATTTTTGCATCGCTTCGCATCCCCCTCCCCTTCACCAAGTCTTTGAATCTATACTATTGAGGCGGTATGAAACAAGTATTAAACAAACTTATACATTTATGGTGCACCTGTCGAACTTGAAGAACTTAAGTATACGCCACCCGTACTGGTTTACCATTGTTCGTGCCGAAAACTCGAATAAATTTAGGTAGCCAAATGCTTTCATACACTTTTCCATGCTCATTAAATGAAGCATCTAAATTGATGTACACTTCGGTACCGTAAGCACTTCATGCAACTGAGATTTGTACTTCTGACTTGTTTTTTTTTTCCTGTGTGCTTACATGCCGTTTTATTTTATTTCCATATTCACGTAGTGATCGTGCTATGAATGTACGCCACACGCTGTATGCCATTCTCGTGCTGCTGTCAAGTCTTTGTAAGGTGCGTCGACCCCTGTCAAGCCTTTTCTCTGGCTTTTAATCGACGCACCCAACATCCTCAGGATGGTGAATAAAATTGAATTGAATTAAATTTCGTCCTCATAAGGACATTAGCCGGAAGGGCTATTGATCTTTTTTTTTCCGCCGGAGAAGACGGATGTTACCAGCGTTTCGATTGGTGTGCCCGCCACTGCCGACCATCTAAAGGCTTTCGATGGCACAGGCATGCGTAATAGCAAAGAAGAAGGTGACTTGCGGTACAAATTAGTCGTATTCATTGTTGCTTGCGAGCGGCATCCGCTGCATCGAAGCTTTCTAGTAGTGATATTTTTGTCGAACGTAAATTTGTGATCGGCTGTAATGGCCAAGGATTTCGGCGTGACCGGCCAAGACGTTCGCGAATGAATTCCCATCTAACTAAGGCCGCCGCTGTGGCTCAGTGGTCATGGCGTAGTTTCGATGGAGGCGAAATTCTAGAAGCCCATGTGCTGTGCGATGTCAGTGCATGTTAAAGAACCCCAGGTGGTAAAAATTTCCGGAGCCCTTCACAACGATGTCCCTCACAGCCTGAGCGCTCGCTTTGGGCCGTCAAGCCCCCTTAAAGAAAACTAAACCATAAAACTAAGATCACAGCCGGAGAGCGTCAGCATCAGAAACAATTTCTTGGTAAACGATACACACGTGTACATTCGCAATTCTTTAAATTTGAAAACGATGGCAGAGCTTAATTAACATTTTGCGATGAGCGCTCTGGTTTCCAGCTTGGCATATTAATTACCGAAAATTTATTTTCACTGACGGATTGGTCCTCCACCTTCCACCAGCTTTGTTGTTTCCAGAGCAACTACCCTTAGGCTGCGCATTTTTCCGCTCTCGTCAGGACCACCTGCGTCTACAATAGACGTCCTCTCGGATTCTACCTACGGCCGCCAACTTCCGGCCTCTCCTCCTCCTCAACTACAAGGAGAGAAGGACGTTTTTCTCTCAAAACTTTGCCGGCCAACAACCGTTTGAAGTGGCTGCTCCTCTCTTCTTCCTCCTCTCGCCAAAAACTAGAGGGGGCATCTCCCTCTCTCCACTTTCCCATCTGTCAACCATGGTAGCTGCTTTCTCCAACATTACAACGCCAGGAGCCACGTTTTCATCATGGCGGGGCTATTAATTCTGACGCATAAAAAACAAGTCGCATGGCAAACGCGTACAACTTGTCGTTTGACCGCGATCGGTCTCAGTTTGGAAACAGTGTTAAGCTTTTTGCCCCAAAATAACTGATCCGTTAAAGATACACCGCCCCAAGGTGTGCAGTAAGAATTTTGGCACGACATCATTCTTATGGCGATCTCACAGTGTAATGCAGATAGAGTAAAACAAGTTATAGGAGTTATAGGTGAAGTGCACACATGCCTAGCCATCGTGACTATATACAGTTTAGGAATTTACAACATTTTGCTCAGTGGTCACATGAAGTTCGTTATATAATTAGTCAGGGCTCCATCGCCGTTAATCCTTATGAGTTCACTACAGTATATATAGATGTATTTAATTGCTTTCTCTTGCATAAAAATTATTGAACTTGTTTGTTGCCTTTCCAGAGAAGTAGTTTGCTTTATAATGAGTCGGTAGGTGTAAAGTTCAATGCATTTAAAAATTTTTCAAGGTTCAGGTTGCTTAGATTATTTTGATGCTTTATAGAGAACAATACGACTGCTTATAAAAGCAAACGTTGTTTTGTGCGTGTTATGTACGCAAACATTCATTTATTGGCTTCACATCCACCAGAACAAGTAGAGTGTGACAATGTGAGCATTACATGCACTATGCCTTATAATTCTGAAAGCTTTTTTTTTTGCAGGCGTGCCATGCTTGGCAGTGAGAATGATATGTGTGCCTCATGTAGCGCTACAAATGCTGATGGGATGGTCAACATAGCTATTGTAGAGCGCGATAACTGTCGAAAATTTAAAAAAAAAGCATACGGGCTCTCAAATGCACTGTGACCTCGAGAGCATATATTAGTGCATTGGTATGAAGATTGACATATAAAAATCACTAGCTCAATACCTAAAATGTGCACTGATCTGTGAGCAGTATGGGTTTAGTATGAAGGTAAAATACAAGACTAGTGGAATGGTTTTTCGTCGAACAACTAAACATCATGAATTCAATTTTGGGTCTAGTAATGCGCCATTTCTTAGCACAACACCAACTGTTAACATTTTCTCAACCCTGACTGCACTGTACGGTTGCCCTGTTATTCCTGAATTGGGGTATCACCAAAAGGAAAATCGTGGTATCACCAACGCAAAATATCTACTTTCTAAGCTTTTTAAGACAATCAGTAATAACGAAAATAAAGTATAAAAATAACATTGACCCCAGGAACCAAAGGAATACGTTTAGTGTCTGAAAATGCGCCTACCACGCCAGGTGTGTGTCGCCGACTAATGAACAACACCGAAATAATTGTAGTGGCTGCCCGTTGCCTTTAAAGAAATTGAGTTCATCATGCAGGATATCATGATTCACAAAGTCGAAACCCTTCGTTAAGTAGGTTAGTCAAAACAGTTCTGTAGCAATAACTACACTACAGCACCACTTCGTGAGGTCAGCATGGCTGCGCGCTGAGCCGTGGCACCACCGCTCCGCCAGCTGCGCGCATGCGTGGTGTGAAGTCATAGCTTGCAGCTAGTGTGCGCACCGCGCACCTCTACGCTACGCCGACGGCGGAGCACACGCCCCCCGCCTCGTTAGTTATGCGCATGCGCGGTATGACGTCAGAGCGCGCAGCTGGTGTGCGCGTCGCGCGCCTACATTACGCTAGCATTTCGAGCCTTCAGTGCAGTGGCGCCGTGGCTACCGTGGCAGTTGCCTGCCGCGCGGCGCGCCGGCAAAACCGGGTGGAGGAGTGGAGAGGGAGAGTGAATCCACGTCCATGGACGAAGACGAAGAACGAACACCCAGCGAAGCGCAGCGGTGAAAGACTGACTTTGAAATTCGTTTAGCTAGTTCCAATCGGCCAGCTATATCTATCGCGTAACTCCGGGTTTAACCAGAGCTAAACCACCGCCATTTTTTTGCCTGTTTTAGGTTTGGAAGTATCTAACTGGTGATTAGGACAAGGTTATGGTAATAGCTCTTACGGAAACCAAACTCTTTTGGCGCCTTTATTCTGGATTTTTAAAGTGAATCTGAAGGGGTTCTTTAATCTGTTTCTCGTCACTGTTGCCAAAAATTCGGACTATCGAGACAGGTGCGGTGTTAGAGAGAGTGTTGTTGCCTTTCATTTAAAGCGGGAATAGTTAACTATGCTCTTTTCCTGAGGAACAACACAGTCACTGTATACAGTGGCTGTGCTAATTATATTATTTCCCGTTGCATTAAAACAGATAAATTATAAGATTAATAAATTATTTGTCCCATCAAAATGAGCTCGAAGCTTTAATTTTTAGAACTGTAACACGGGCTTGAGGTGGGTGCTGTTTGAGAAAAATAAATGAATTTGATCTGAATCTGGGCATATACTTGGTATGTTCACAAGAATAGAAACGTACGAGCATAGTTTTTTCGATGTCTCTAACTAGAATGCTTAATGCAACTGTCCAAACAAAGGAAATAAACGCTCCATTCTCAACCCTAGTTCAAACCACCAATAAGTGCGCCTCTCGCTTGCTAATGTCAAAAAGGCTGGCTAAAGTGCTTCCATCAGGCTTAATAGTAGGTAGTGGTTCTTTGCTAGGTTGATTGCCCTAAAATTGGTTAGAATATTCCATCGGTACCTAGAACCGTTTCTGATTTCGAATCGATGAATCTGGCAGCAGGATCTCTGGGCCCGTTTCAGTAAAAGCGAAAGTGTGTTGCTGTGCTAGTAGCAACACTTTTGCAACGATAAATTAAAAGAATTAATTTTTTTGTTTTCCTTGGTTGAGGTTACGCTTTTTCTGAACGTTGTTTAGTAAATAAAAACTTGTTGTAGGGGTTTGTCGATAATATGATCTTTTTGCATTTAACCATAGTCGTGAAGAAGTGGAGGCACCTAGAGATAATTGTTGAACAGTAGGTGTAACAAGGCAGTGGGTCACGAAACAATGTGGCCTCTGCCCATTTTATATTGGTGATAAATGCTCTTAACTTCATTGTCGAAGTATGCTTTTAGAAGATCAATGACTCGTAGGATCTACTGATAGAAGAACGAAGGACGACAGGCAAATGATCAGTGATAAATAAGCTGGAATGAAGAAGATGAACCAGCCTCGGAGCCAACGACGACGAAGCGCTCGCGCCGCCGGTTGGATGCTCGTGCTGGATGGAACACTACCGCTTGTGTCTGGTCTCTCGGCTCTCTGCCTCGTAGATTGCCTGTGCCAAGGTCTTCGTAGCCGGCACTTCCATCGTGCCAATAAACCGCTCTACAAAGCGATTACCAAGTGCATCGACTGAAGCCAATATTGTGCTAAAATGTGATCAATAAGGGCGTCAGGATTCACAGAATGCATTGGTAAGGTAAATATTGATTCGCGAAAATCGCAAATATACAAACGTTTTGTGTAGGCCTTGTCCTAATATTATTATTAGCCACCTTTAGTAATGCTCCAGTAGTACACCGCATTATTCACGGGATTCCTTCGGTACAGCATCCCTGCGCTAGGAAACTTGAGGAAAACGAACATACGGTGCCTAGAAAGTGTTTAAGCTCAAGCTCTCCGGACGTGCCTTGGACTGCCAAAACGCGCGTCTACATCTGCAACAGTACTCAGCTCAGGAGAATCCAGTGACTGCCGAATTAACAATCGAAGCCTTGAGAGCGCATATTCGTCTCCTCTCTCGGATTCCCGCGCACCATCTTGACAGTCTTCCTGCTGATCGGCTGAGTACATCGTTTGCGAAAATTATTGATGCCCATCGCAAATTTCTACAGCCCTGTTCACACCAACCTCTCGTCCGTCTTCTCCATTATGAAGTCTGCATCAACCTTGTGTGCTTCTTTGCATACCAGGCTTCAAAAAGAATGCTGATTTATCGTCGACAGCATTAAAACAGATCACTCTAGAAGATTTGCATGAGAAATACTGACACCGACTGCACGTGTACACCGATGGCTCAGTGACCCCTTCCAGTTCCTCGGCCTCGGTGGTCATCCCCGTAAGGAACATAGTTAAGAAAGTGAAAACATCACACCGGACGTCATCGTCAGGTGCAGAACTTACTGCTATAGGTGTCCCCATTGAGCATATCAGTGAAGGAACACGCCTACAATGGTCTGTTTTCACAAATTCAAAGGCAGCCCTCCAAGCCTTACAATCTGCTCTTCGTCATGGGTCCTATGAACAGCTGGTCGCGGAAATTCGAGAGCTCCACCTCACCGCCATCAATAAGAGGAACGATATTGTTGGCCAAAGGCTGCCAGGACACTGCGGCATCGCAGGCAACCACCCAGCAGATGAGGCCGCGTGAACTGCTCACCGTGAGGGCGATTGTGTGTCCATTCCCATTTCGAGAGCTGACGCAGCGGGTAGGCTTATGCCACTGGCGCAGGACATGACGCTTGTAGCGTGGAATTGCAACGAATTTTCAAATTCAGGTTTAAAATCCTTGAATCCTGATCTGAAGCTCCGGCTTCCATCCGGCCTACCACGACGTGAAGCAAATCTGATGTGTCGTCTTTGGCTTGGTGTAGCTTTCACCAAGCAATACTCTTCCTTAATCGGTATGGCTGATAGCCCTGCATGTGCGATATGCGGGTGTGATGAGACTGTAGCCCACATTCTTTGTGAATGCCCTGTCTACAACGCCGAAAGGCAGTCTCTCTGCCGTGCTCTGGAGCGTCTAGATCCAAACCCATTGACGATAACTCTCGGCCACTGGCCGCGGCTATCGTCGGCGGTGAAGGCCTCCAAGGCGCTGCTCCGCTTCTTGAGAACTTCTGGCCTGCACGATAGGCTCTGGCTACCGAACTCTGTTACTTTGCATAGTGACGTCAATTTCCTGCTACTGTCTTTTCTCCTTCATCTTTTTATCCCCTCACTCCTTTCCGCTCGCACAAGGTAGCAAACAGGTTATTCTTCCGATTAACGTTGCCTTTCCCCCTCCTCCTGCTCCTCCCTTCACCTTTAGTAAGACATTCTCGTTCTGAAAAGATATTTTATGATGGATTTTGCATTAAGCGGAGCAGAAGTCTGGCACTGAGGAACTCAGGAAACGTTATACGGGGTGTCCCAGCTAACTTGAGCCAAGGGTAAAAATGAATTATTAGAGACAGGTTGGTGAAACCACTTGCATATTGGTGACAGCTATCTTGCGCACCACTGGCAATTTTTTTGTTTCAGAATTATTTAATAGTTTATTGAAGTTTAATTATTTAAATTAAAATTGACTTTAGGCATCAGATTGCATTTGCAGAGTTTTCGAGCACCATTAGAAACCCCCATTGCATCATTCAAAATAAGGAAACTCTCATGTGTGCCTTTTTTCTCTGCTCTGAGGAAAGTGCCGCGAAATACAAAAATAACCACTGACTAACGCATTTGCGCGCCACGAACATGCTACTTTCAAGCGTGTTTTGAGCAAACGAAATCACCTGCAGCCTTGACTCGACGGCCCCGCACTCGTGGCAGGCTGATATATTAACGGTGGTATATAGTCTGCGTCCGCCAGTTACACACCTGTCGATGCGAGTTGCCTCCGCCGACTTATCAGCCTGCCACTGGTGCGGAGCCGTCGAGTCAAGGCTACAGGTGATTTCGTTTGTTCGAGCCAAGCTTGAGAGTAGCACGATCGTGGCGCGCAACTGCGTTAGTCACGTGGTTTATTTTGTATTTCGTGGGCTTTCTTTGGAGCTGGGGAAAAAAAGACACACGTGAGGGTGTCCGTACTGTGAATGTTGGAATTGAGGTATCTCAAAGTGCTCGACAACTCTTCGAATTCAATTTGTTGTCTAGAGTCAATATTTGATAAATTAAATAATTAAACTTCATCAAACCAATAATAATTGCGAAAAAAATTGCCTGAGGTGCGCAAGGATGCTGTCACCAATATGCAGCTGGTTTCACTCACCTGTCTCTAAGAATGTATATTTAACCCTTGGCTCAAGTTAGCTGGGACACTCGGTATTGTACCTAAAACTTTTTTGATCAGTGCTGAGCTTAGAAAATATTTAGTTCTATTCATATTTATTCACACCCATGGTAGCAGAATGTAGTCGAACTTGATTTTGTAATTCCTGCCGGAGGAATGGAAATATTTGGGCCACCGTAACTGGATCTTTTGAGATACACGTATATGCTACAGTTTATTTTGGGAATCCATACATATTTTGACAGTAATAGCTAAGCAATGCTTCGGAGACAGATAACAGTAAACAGCTAAGGTGGAAAGTAGATGATTGAGTGACACTTCTTGTGGTGTTTACGAAGACTCGCACATTGAAGTGAGTGATGCTGCTGCCAGCAAACATGTCCACAAGAGGTTTTCGATGGTAGTCATGTTTTTGGTCGAATGATGGAAGAGAGGAACAGAGCAGAGTTGGTCAGGGAACAAATGCGAGTTAATGGTTTTTTAGTCGAGACCAAGAAGAAACGGGCATAAAAAGGCCATGTAAGGCGAAGGAAGAGAACTGGTGGTCATTAATGATAATGGACTGGATGTTTTTCAGAGAAAGCAACCGTAGCAGGGGTTGAGTAGGAGCAGAAGGTAGGGTGGGCGGATGAGATTATGAAGTTGCTGGGATAATGTAGTTGCAGTTATACAGTGTATGGTTAATTGGAGGAAGAAAGGAGAGGTCTTTGTCCTGCAGAGTGAATAGTTAAAATAATGATTATGTTCTTTAATGTGGAATGTGTATTCAACAGTATTCTTCCTTGCGATACGTGATTTTGTACGTAAAACTGTTGAGACGAGCATTTAGAGACGTGTGTAAATTACAATGAGAAGTGCTGTCTGCTTTTTCAAACTCATTTCAGCTGTTCACATTCATTATACTGACGATGGAAAAGCATTCGCTCCGATCTCAATCGATTTTGTGGGACGCGTACTTTCCACTCAGTTTTGCTGCTTTCTACATGCACAGAAAATTCGTTGTTAGTAGATATTACTCGGCGCTGTTCCTGAAAGCGCTTGTAAGTATTAGCAAAGCTAAAATGATTGTAAAAATCAACGGAAAGCAGTTCGTGACACAGTCACCGTGTATGTAGCTACGTCATACAAGCAGTTGAAGACTACTCTGCTAAATCAGTGTAGATGATTCCAAAACTCTACAAGGGGGTAAATTTCGCTCGACGCTGCTTATTGCCTTATAATTTGCAGTAGCTCTCAACGCCGGCAGAACGACAATGAGGGCGACAATATATGTAACGCGGCATAGCCATTAGCACCAAGACCCACTGTTTTCACTTCTTTTCCTGGACACCAATTGTAGCCCTCTCAAAAGCGAAGAGGCGGCAGTCAACAGCTGCAATCCAGCCGTCGAGCGTGGCCCAGAACACATCGCAAAATTTGAACTAAGTCTAGCTGAAATCCAAATCCGGCAGCCCGATGTGTGCAGTCCGGTCATCCGCCCGCCGAGCGAAAGTTGAACGAAGAGAATGTACAACGGCGCTTCAGGCGACGAAACAGTCAATGTATTCGCTGGATAGCACGGACGTGCCTGCACCCAGTTGCCTACGGTGTTGGCGAGGCACCTCTACGAACGACACAAGCTGCCAGATAGAGCGGCGAGTTTGTGGGCTCGAACTTCGGAGTGGTGCAGTGGTCGAGAAGAAGAGCTTCGATGACAGCAAGAGAGCCCTAATTTAATCGGAAAGCAGGAAGTTCTTTGGTTTGGGTGGCTTCTCCCCTGCTTGGTGAGGCGGAAGTGTCTCAGGTGAAAAGCAACACACTGCTTCGCGGGCAAGGTGTAAGTTGGACATCGAGGAAGGGGTCACCGGTGAAAGCCAACCCATTAGTGAGACTCTGTCGAGACTCTAGTGGCAGCGAACACATAGAATTGAAAGACCTGTCACGCACAGAAAACCAGCTTTCGAGAGCCGATGGTACCATGGGCAATATTTTATTTGGCTTCATGTAACAGCCGTAATCTCCTTTTACGATCTCGTCACCAATACACCTTGGGGTCTGCAGAAAAAAAGAACAAATTTGAAAATAGTGTTTTCTCTCAGTGCTCACATCACTACAGTACGTGTCTAAAAGAATCCCGTGCGCCGTCACTGTTAAAGAGAGTCCATACAACTAGAGCGAGCTTAAAAAATGGCTACATAGAAAGATAATATTGCAATATTTACGCCAGTTTGCCATTAACAGGTGCTCACGAAGTGTCACAATGAAGCGTGAAGCTTGAAGCGTGAAGGCCGAGCAAGGTTCTAAGCAAGGTTTGCTGCTCCTATCCTGAAATTGTATGAAGTGAAGGTGATTATGACGACTGAATGCAAAGTAACCAAATATATTTCTATTTGTATACTAGACGTAAACAGCTATCCAAAAGATGTGTCGCTAAGTCGCGCCTAACTTATATAAGTCGCGACTAACTAGGAGGGCAGGCGCATCACTAGAGAAGTGCTAATTTCTGTAACTGAACTTTAGTCTTTCCCCGCATGGGGCGTCTGCAGTTTGCAGACGTTGGTGAGTGGCGACACCACGGGTTCTCGAGCATCCACAGGGACATCCCCGCAGGGGGATGTTGGTGAACAGTGCATCACCACGGACCCGAGCACCTGCGCCTAGCCGTGCGTGGCATCGCCGTGTCCGAGGAAAAGTAGAACCTGTGGCTGAGCCGATACCGAGCGTTTGGACCTATAAGGCCCCTCAGCAGAGGCAACAAACCATTTTGGCCCCAGCTTCATGTAGACGGCACTTCCGGCCTGACACGACCGGGGGAAATCGTCAGGCGCCGTTTCCTATCCTCCCCTTCATCTTTCACTTTCCTATCTCTTTCTCACAACTATCCTGTGACCTACTCACTTCTTCATTTTTCCTTTTTTTTCCTGGCGGCGAGGGTTAACCTTGTGTGGCCAACCACCCTGAGTTGCATCATATTTGGTTATAGTTAGGGTGTACAGGTGGCGTGGGCAGGACTTTCTTGCAAGTACCTGCCCCATCCCGTCGTGTGGCTGCTTTGTGGGTGGCTGGCACCATGACCAAACAGCAGATGTATTTTACGGAAACTTCATTCCTTTCTTCCGATCTCCCCCTGAAAACGGCGCACGATACGACGGCAAGGTTCTTTGCAAAGTATCCCAATAACTTTCCAAGATTTGACGTGGTCCACTCCAACCACGAAGAAAAACCTCCCAGATTCATTTCACCATTTCTCGTAACAAAAACTCTCACAGGCACCATAGGCTAGGAGTACAAAATAAAAAAAAATAGCTAATAGAGACCTTCTACTCGAAGTTCTCTATAACCACCAGCATGAAAAACTGCTAAGAGTCACTTGCTTTGGAGACATTCCTGTACAAGTCGGCCCACACTGATCATTATATATAGTCCATGGAGTCATTTCCAACGATGACCTAAGATACTTGAGTGAAGAGGAACTTCTGGAAGGCCTAAAGGAACAGAATGTCACGAAGTGTAGAGGATTAAAATCAGACGACACGATAATGAAACACAAACAAAGCATATTGTCCTCACCTTCGCTTCAAGCACATTTTCAGTCTGTAGAGGTCAGATACACCAAAATAAAGCTGAGACCATACGTCCCAAACCAACGTCGATGCTACAAATGCCAGAAGTATGGCTACGGTTCGCCGAGACGCCAGGTCAAACAGACCTGTGCTAAATGCGCTTCTCACGACCAGCCCGCTGGAAACTATGATGTCGAACCTCACCTTTGCGTAAACTGTGAGGGCAATCAACCGGCTTACTGACAATCATGGCCGACCTTGAATAAAGAAAAAGAAATTATTATACTGAAAGCAAGAAAAAGAGCATATCATTTATAGAAGCGCGGAAGCGAGTCTCGTTGGGGCAGAACCCAACCTACTATGCTGCGGTGCAACAGGGCACAGCATCACAGCGGCCATCGGCACTTGCACAGCTCACAACCACTGACCCTAGAGCAGGGCCACCCGTGGCTCTGGTGGCCGCAGCTAGTTCTGCGCCACCATCCACAAAAAAGGCTGCGCGTAGCATCAGCTCTGCCGGCCCCAAGACCCGTCCTCACGCGGAGATGTCCAACATGAAAACAGCGGTGCGTTCAGCACGTCCGTCCAGCGTATTCGATGATGCGATGAACACAGCTCCTCCCTCACCCTCGCTGCAGCGGCGGCAAAGCTCTATCGAGCGAAAAAAAGGGATAAAATCCCCAAAACTGGTCAAAAAGATCCACCAACCTAGGTTTTGAACCTTATCTCTCCTTGTCTATAATCATAGAATTTCTAGTTCACTGGAACTGCCGTAGACTTGTACGTAACTACACAGACGTAAGGGATATTTTAAAATCATTCTCCCCGGTAGTACTGTCTTCAGGAGACTAACCTAGGACCACAGAAAAAAAACATTGTTAAAAAGTATCAAGTCTTTCGCTGTGACCGAGAAAAACCAAGCAGGCTCTCTGGAGGCGCTGCTATTGTTGTCCAGGATGGTGTTGCTACTCAGAAAATTGACCCTAAAACCTCATATGAGGAGTTGTTGTGACTTTCATCAAATTTAAAACATAACAATATGTTCCATATACATTGAACCTTAACTAAATGTCACATCTCACTATTTACAAACCCTTTTAATACTGCTACCGGAGCCGTATCTTTTAGTTGGGGATTTTAATGCAAAGTCCTCCTTTTGGGGAAGTGAACATACGGACGTCAGAGGCAGAATTCTGGAAGATTTTATTCTCTGCAATAATGTATGACTGCTGAACATGGGCAAACACACTTACTGTTCTCCATGCAGTGGGAAAATGAGCTGCCTAAATTTATCATTTTGTTCATCTTGTGTTTTGAACGATTTTAAATGGGATATCAAAGACAACACATATAGAAGCGATCATCTTCCTGTATTAGTCAGTATACTATCGCCACCGGAAATTAATTTAATTTAATTCAATTCAATTCTATATCACCCATGTACACATGGAGAGGGTTGAGGGAAAAAAGGCAGTAAGATGTGTCTTGACATGACCCTCGGCCGCTACACAAAGGGCAGTAGGCAACATGAAGAGCAACATATGCAATCAAAATAAGAGATGAAACAGCAATAATAACCAACAAAGGAACTGAAAGAAAATATCGCAAACAAAGCGCGTCTGAGGTTACTTCAAGAACGCCATTTCATGAAAAGAATTCGAAAGAAGCAGTGAAATATGCATCTTACTATCTAAAATGTAGCACATACACAGTGTATATCTTTTCGGCATACTCAGAACACGCCAACATTTGGAGCATGAAACTTATTTAAAAGATGGGGTAATGTGTTTCCTAGGCTTCGTGTACCATCCATTACGTTTCATGTTGGAACGTGCCACAATTCGCTATGTCTGTGTGAGTAAGATTGTACTTTTAGCGAAGGTGCGAAACGTCGCTCATGTGATTTACATTTGCTTTATTTTCTTTTTGTATATTTCAGTCAGCCTAACATGGTACGTTTCAAATATTTTTACAGCACTGAGTTGGTGGAATAGGTCGCATATATCTACTTCATAACCGACGTTAAGTCCTTCACGCAGAGCCTTCTTCAGTAAAATACATATTTTGTTTTATTTGCAACTGTTGTTGTTCCCCAAACTCGGTGAGCATAGTTCACGCCGGACATAAATAGGGAGTTATACAGGAGGAGCTTAACATTGTATGGAAGTATGTGACGATGCCTGTTGATGATACCCGTGACACGAGAAAGTTTACTAATGACAGCGTCAACGTGATTGTCCCAACTCAGCTGGCTATAAACATTGATCCCCAATATCTTAATATTTCCTACAAGCTCAATCTTTTCCAAACCAAGCATAAGATCGCATGGTGTCGTAATGCACTTATTTTTGGTCTGAAGATAACAGCTTTTGTTTTAGTTGCATTAATTTTCAACTTATTTGGAAGTGACTATTCGTGCAGTGTCTTCAATGTTCGGTTTGCCTGGTTTATGCCTTCTTCACATGTGACTGACGAGAATATAAGTGAGACATCATCTGCATACATAGCAAATTTCACATTAGGACATCATTTAACAATATCAATAATGTATAAATTAAAAATAAAAAGGCCCGAGAATATTGCCATGAGGTACGCCAGCGGTCACTTTTTTTACCGAGGATCGTTCGAAAGTTCATTTAGCAGACTGAGAATTTTTTAGAGCAGAAGCCACATCGGAAAAAATAGTTTTTAGAAAATTTGAGCATTGATGAAGTAAATGAAAAGTTCACGAATTGCATCTTAACTGCCGCACATTTAGCTATTCCTCTATCTTCAAAATTGGTGCGACAAAACCACGAAGTGTGGTGAAAAAAGGACTGAAAGGAAGCAAAAAACTACAAAACAGAGCTTGGGGTAAATTTAGTAGATACCGAACACAAGAGAACCTCGTACATTTTAAAAAGGCAAGAGCCAAAGCTAGGCACGTCCGTCGCAGTGCAGAGAAAACCTCGTGGCAAAGTAATGTTAAATTTATAAACACTCCAACGACATAAAAAGGTGTGGAACAGGTTCAAAAATAAAACGGCACCTTTTCACATTTCACAATTCCTTTCTTGACAACGCATGGCACACAAACAGGCATAAAAGAACAAGCAGACATTTTGGGGGAACACTTCGCTTCAGTTTCCAGTTCGTCTCACTATACGCAGTCGTTCCTAAAACACAAAAGTATAGCCTAAAAACAAAGACTTCCAATAAGTGGAGGTGCAAACCAAGAATACAACAACTTAATTACTCTCCAAGAAATCAATAGAATACTGTCTGCCGGCAAAAAAACTGCTCCAGAACCCGACCAGATACTTTAATAAATGCTTGCCCATCTTTCCCGTCCTGCCGTGGAGGCACTCCTGACTTTCTTTAACAAAATATTCATAGAAAGAGAAATACCTCAGGAGTGGAAAGAGTCGTCATAGCATCATTCCTGAAACCTGGGAAACCAAGAACTTCACCTAAAAGCTATAGATCAATAGCACTTACAAGCTGTCTCGCAAACTCTTTCGAAAGTGTCCTAAATACAACACTAACATTTGTCCCTGATTCCCGTTTATCCTCAACGTCGATCAATGCGGTTTTAAAATAGCATGCTCAACAAATCAACACCTTGTTCGTCTCGAAAACACAATTAGAGAAGCTTTTATACACAAACAGGACTGTCTCGCCTTCTTCTTCAATACGGAGAAAGCATACAATACAACTTGGAGGTTTGGGATCCTCCGCAACCTAGGCGACCTAGGTATCCGCGGCAGGATGTTAAACTGCCTCAATGACTTCCTTTCAAACCGTTGTTTTCCCGTACGCCTAGGTTCAACGCTGTCAAGAAATGCATAGTATAAAAGAAAAAATATTTACTAATATAGATGATAACCAGTACACAGTCGGAGACTTTTTTTTGTATTTCGAAAAGGTTTTTGACTCTATAAAATAAGACATATCATTTTATAAGCTACCGTTTTATGGCATTCGAGGAGTTGCTTTAAAATTGATCCGGAGTTATCTTTCCGGTCGTGTGCAGTCCACATATCTGCATGGCCATCAGTCACAACTAAGCCAAATAATATATAATGTCCCAAAAGGGTCTGTTCCGGGTTCAATATTCTTTATCGCTGATATTATTGATATGATAGCCATCCCAAGAAATCCTACAGTAAATCTTCATGCAGATAATACTGGTGTTTTTTTCGGTATGCATCTTAATGATATTAAGGCTGAGGCTAATGCAATGTTACATGAATTATCCTTATGGTTGAATATATTTAAACTAGAATTAAATTTTAGTAAAACAAAGGTTATTGTATTTAAAGCTCGCATCATGACTGATGACTTTAAAATTCAGCTTACTTTTCAAAACAGTATAATTGAAAGCGCTTCTCTCTACAAATTTCTAGGTGCTATTTTTGAAGATCACTTGAAATTGGCCTTGCATGTTAATAGGATTCATGCCAACATATCCAGCTCACTGTGTGTGCTGTATAAAATTAGAAACATTGTTCCCAAATGGCTGAAGTGGAAATTATATTACACCCTAATTCATTCGCATCTTCACTATTGTTTACTGATTTTGGGGTGTACAACACAAACTAATGTTATGAGGTTGATAATGTTGTCGGAAAAAGCCATACGATATGTCGAAAATCTTGCCTATAATGACCACACAGGTTTGAACTTTTTAGTGAACTCCATTTTAATGGTGGATCAATTATTTGAATTTAAATTGCTTGGTCATATCATTAAGGAATACCAACTGTATCCATCTAAATATCTTAAATTACAATCAAGTAGTAATGCTCCTTATAAGTTAAGGCACAACAACTACCGAATGCTACTTGTGCGAACGAACTATGGTACCCAAATGCTTTCCTATTAATTCACAGTATTCTTGATAAAGATACATAGGCCATGAAAATTGTTCAGAACCATGGGTCGGAGAAATCTTTTAAAAAGAATGCGTCATACTACCTGCTTTCTTGTTCTAGCAATTAATGGGTTGTCGATAGAGATATTCATTGTTTCTGATGTTTCCTTGACTGTGCAATTTTTCTTGTATTTCTGTCTTTATTCACACCTTGTAACTATTCAGTGTATAATTTAGTCAATGCAAAAGTATTGCACTTTACTCATTGTTTGCTTTGTTTTAAAAGTGCGTTTTCTATGTAATTCGTGCATGAAGTTCTTGTTCCTTCTGCGGCCTATTCTGTGCTGTGCGACCGATGCTTGGGTCCCGTCAGGCAGACCACATCTGCCTATGCTTCATATTGCCTGCTTTCTTGTTCTAGCGAATAAGGGGATGGTAATATAAATATTTATTGTTTCTGTTGTTTCGTTGACTGCATAAATTTTCTTGCATTTCTGACTTCATTCATACCAAGTAACTATTCAGTGTATAATTTAGTCATTGCAAAAGTACTCACTTTTCTCATTGTTTACTTTGTTTTAGAAGTGCGTTCTCTGTGTACTAAGTGCATGAAGTTCTTGTTCCTTTTACTTCCTATTCTGAGCTGTGCGATGGTTGCCTGGGCCCCGTCAGGCAGATTACTTCTTCCTATGCTTCATATTACCTGCTTTCATGTTATAACAATTACTGGGTTGTTGATAGAAATATTCATTATTTCTGCTGTTTCGTTGACGATGTAAATTTTCTTGCATTTCTGACTGCATTCATACCTTGTAAGTATTCAGTGTATAATTTAGACATTGCAAAAGTATGCACTTTCCTCATTGTTTACTTTTAAAACAAAGTGAACGATGAGGAAAGTGCGTTCTCTATGTAATAAGTGCGCGAAGTTCTTGTTCCTTTTGCTGTCTAATCTGAACTGCGCGACGGTTGCTTGGGCCCTGTCCGGCAGATCACATCTGCCTTTTGCCCCTGCACCAAACACGTTGTTGTCTGAATAAAAACTAAAGATTGTCTAAAAGGGAGTGCCTCAGGGCTGTATATTAGGCATGACCCTCTTTGTTACAAAAATTGATTCCATAGCTAAAATCATCACCAAGTCCATCATGCAGTCAGTCTGCGTCGATGATCTCCAAATAGTCTGCACATCCTCAAACATGACAACATGCGAGCGAGAAATACAACTGACAGTAAACAAACTGACGACATGGGCAGATAAAAATGGTTTCAAGTTTTCCACGGAAAAGTCAGTAGCTGTTCTGTTCTCGCTGAGAAGAGGACTGCACACTGATCCCACCCTTTATCTGAATGGGGTCACAATACCAGTAAAAGTTGAGCACAAATTTTGGGAAATAACTTTTGATAAAAACTCCCATTCCTGCCACAAATTAACACACTCAAAAAGAAAGCTTCCTAATAATTGAATATACTAAAGATACTCTCACTAAAACACTGGGACTCTAATAGGACATGTCTGTTAAAAATCTATCGCTCTGTAGTAGGCTCTAGCTTGGTTGTATAGCTTATAGATCAGCGAGACCACCGTACATTAAGCGATTAGATGCAGTACAAAGTTTCGGCTTGCGTCTTTCTACTAGTGCATACAGGACGTCACCCATAAATAGTCTGTATGTAGAAACCAATGAACCATCACTTATAGACAGACGAGCCATGCTCACATGCTCGTACATTTTCAAAATCCGTTCACTGCACAAACATGTTTGTTATCCCAGCGCTACAAAGTGCCCATCTAGAATACTCGTTGACAATAAACCGCTAACTACAAGGCCACTGCTTTTGCGGTTTCAAGAGATATGCCAGAACCTCGGCGTACAGGACATATTGCCAAGCGTTGCTCGAAGGCGAGGTCCACTGCCACCATGGTATAATTTGCCTGAAATCTGTGATTTCACTCTCACACAGTTTCGCAAAAAAACAAATTCCAGAAGAAGCTATAATCAAGAATTTCTTACACTCGAGGAAAAATACTGTACTTTCACACCATATTATACAGATGGGTCGAAAATAGAGACGTACGTTGGAAGCGCAGTGGTACAAGGGAATTGGAATAAAATAGTAAGGCTTCCACAGTGTGCATCCATCTTCACTGCCGAATGCTACGCCATCTGTGTAGCCATAGCAAGGATAGTAAAGGAGCACCTCGCCAACAGTATTATTTACACCGACTCGCTAAGTGTACTTACAGCGCCTCACTTTGAAAATGCAGTAACTCCGCTTCTTGGCGACCTCATACACAACATTACAACAGCCATAGCTCAATGACAAAACATAAGACTCTGGTGGGTACCTAGTCATGTCGACATAAAAGGCAACGAAAGAGAAGATTTGTGCGCTGCTCAAGCTTGTCGCAAACAAATGAAAAATGTAAATATGCCCTCTAAAGATTGCATAAAATTTCTACATTTTAATGCAAGGAAAAAATGGCAGCCCGCTTAGAACAACAAAATAAATAACAAACTACACGTAATAAAATCAGTTTTAGGTCAATCGAAGTCATCTGTGTACCAAAAACGTTCCAAGGAAGACCTTATCTGCCATCTCCGTGTTGGCCACACACACACTGCACACAACTTTCTGCTTACGAAAAAAGACAAACCAGTTTGTACATGTGGAGATGAACCTACAGTTAATCAAACTTTATTTTCATGCTCGCAACTAGAAAAACTAAGGAAAGAGTGCTTTTCTCTCTTCTATAACCAATGCATCCCTTTTCACCGCGGATTGCTCTTGGTTAAAAATACATATACGATACGATACGATATATTTTATTAACTCTCACAAGGTTACATCAGCATTATGTTGACATGTCCTGCGTTTCTAGATTTTTAACAGAATTTGGTGTTTTTGAAAAGATCTAAAACCTGACCCAGTGCTTGGCGTGATGCACCTCAGCCACTTTCCCATTCCAGAGAAAAGGGCTGAGGTTTTGTACTTGATTGGTTGAGGGCCTCCAGTCCTTGCACAGCCAAGGACGGCTGATGAGGTTACCCGACCTCCTTTGAAACTTTTGATATTACCCATTTATCAATATTTTTTTGCTGCCATTACTAGGTAGAAGGAAATACATTTTTAAGCTTTCTACACCGTCATAGATTTTATCTTTGTAAAAATATTCAGAAAACAATTTTTATACCTTGAGCTTGGCGCATGAGAGCCTTAATTGCTTATGCGCCATCAAACTCAATACAATACAATAAAATTCAACTTTAGTCTTAGCCTTTATTTAGGTGACGCTGGTGCAATGAATACTCTGAAAAAATTAATCGCACAGCTCAATTATGCACGGCTTTAATGCTGCTAATGATGTAAGCTTGTTCTAGATCCCAGATGGCAGACGCGTATTCTATTTTGGGGAGCATAAACCGGTAATTGCAACTTTTTTACATGTATTGAGGCATTTTTAAGTTATGTTTACCAAATCTGAGAAGAAACGCTTAGCGGACGCAAGAGTGAAACTAATATGAATATTTGAATATACGCCTGACTGAGGATTGATTCCGAGGTGCTTGTAGGTAGTTGTGAATTCTGCAGTACTTTTATTAAAAGTGTAGGGGGTAGGAACTGGTGGGCTGTTGGTGAAAAACATGCGCTTAAAATTCTGAAACACTTATTAGCGTTGATGGATTTGAACGGCATATACTCAGAGCGTCTAGGTCAGATTGCAGCGGTTTGCATATAGTACTACATGTTACATCGATTAGTAACACAGTAATCTGCATATAGTCATATTAGAGGCGCCACGCTAATCGTTGAATCCTCTCTTCCTTTCTTATTTCACTCCCTCCTTTACCCTTCCCTTACGGCGCGGTTCAGGTGTCCAACGATATATGAGACAGATACTGCGCCATTTCCTTTCCCCCCCAAAACCAATTATAATAATAATGCTGTAGACTACAAAAAGAAAAGGTCCTAGTACGCGACCTTATAAGACAATATACGTGATCAGATGAACATAAATAGGTGTCTTCAGTCGTTAAACTCGTGGTGCCTGAAATGGGGTATGGAAATAAACTACAAAAAATCTAATTACATGCAAGTAACAAGGAAGCAGAATGTTATGATGTTTCGATACAATATCGGTGAAAATTCCTTAGATCAAGTAAAGTGTCTCAAGTACTTGGGAGTGACATTAACAAATAATCTTGACTGGCGCACCCATATTGAAAATGACTATTTAAAAGCCTACCAGAAGATCTGTTTCCTGAGGAGGAAGTTGCCGAATGCGACTAGAGAAATTAAATTTATTGCGTACAAGACGTTCGTGCGGCCAATCATAGAGTACGCAAGTGCAGTGTGGAGTCCTCATCGAAAGGGTTTAAAACGGCAACTGGAAAGATTGCAAAGGATGTCAGCAAGTTTTATATGCTCTAAATACCGCCGCACTGATTCAGTCACAGCAATGCTAAAAGAGTGCCAGTTAGAATCACTAGAAGTAAGAAGAACAAAGCAGAAATTGAAACTTTTTTTTCTAATAATGAATGATAAAGTCAAAGTTAATAAACATCACTATGTTACACCTCCCCTGAAGCGTTGCCCTCGGAAAAATCACAGTAAGGTATTACAACCTATTATTACACGTACTGATGTCTATCGCTACTCCTTTTTTCCCGATGCTGTAGAAATTTGGAATCAACTACCAAGTGACGTTGTGGACCAAACAGATGTAGAAAAATTTTTGATAGGTGTGAACGCGTTCCTGGAAGATTGCTGTGCAAATCTGTAATTCTGTGCATTTGAGTGTTTCTTTTTTTTTTTAGCGAAGAGAATTGCACTTGTGTCTATATATGTTTCCCTCCCTGCAATGACCCTCATGCAGAGGGTTAACAGTATGAAAAAAATAAAATATCAGTTGAGCATGAGTTAGAGCTTTCAACTGACGCGAAATTAATGCTAGATTAAAATCATTTATCCATGCAACAACATTTTGAACTTCGTTTCAGCTTCTGTTTTCTGTTTTATGATTAGTTGTGTACTGAAATTTTCTTTCATGGGAGGTCCCACCTGCGGTCTTTTATCTTGGGATCTCTCGCTGTATATTCTTGCAACTTCTTTTGGACTGACAAATAAACATCAAGTTCAACATTATGAGGGTGAATGGTATGGTGTGAAAGTTTACGTAGCAACCTATGCTGTGGAGCACGATAAAATGCTGTATACAAATCGAACATAACTGCATCAACTTGAAATCGCGCGACAAATAGTGCATGTTCTAATAAAATCCTGCAAGTTGGTACCTAATGAGTAGCCCTTGCAGGAACCGTGCATACGTTTGAAGATAATGTTATGGTTTTTGCGATAGCTGAACACCGGCGATTGTATCCGCGTAGAATTTTTACCAAGTGAACGCCGCCATCGCAATGGCGCAAAAATTAAAACTAATGCACTAGTTTTAAATTACAGGGCAGATTGATCGTTATTGGTCTAATGCTTAGGAGAATCCTTGTAGCTGAACTGGATTTTATTAAGGATGGAATGCTCAATAACATGCACCCTAGGGCAGCCATGTGGCTGCAAAAAAGGGAATAAAGCTTTCATAGAATCTTCGTAGTAAAAGAAGAACTCGCCCATGCCCAGAGCCCAAACAGACAACCACCGCCTCATCAGATCAGTCGTTCTACCAATTGAGCTAACATGATGGCTAGGTTATGGTAAGGCAAGAGCGAATATATCAATGACTGGAAGCAGGAATAATATTCTTTCAATGTTAAGGGAATCCCTAAATGTGGAGAAGATTTGTAATAAGGAAGTTATTCCTCAGCATCCACCCAACCACCGGTGTAGCGCTACTATGAAAAGGTATACAGCTTCTTTAGAAACTTCGAAGTTGTAGATTACATCATCCTTGTCCACCGCCTCCTCACAGGTGCAGTCAGTCTACCATAAGCAAGATGTCCCTATCAGTCCAGCTGCTAAAAGAACTGCTCCGGAGCCGCGATGGTCCCAGGTTCGAACTCTTGAAGTGGATAAATTTTCTTCAACTACTCAGTTTCTGCAGTAGCTGCATAGCTTTTCTGTAGCGGCTGTATAGCTTTTCGTTTCTGTAGTCCTATGGCTATGGATTGGTGGATGGTATTGATTAGTTATTTCATTATTAGTGACGTATGAATGAAAATGCTCCTATTGCGTGAAAGAATGAACTTTAAGAATTTATTATACACAAACTTTCATATCAGAAGCTCCTGGACAACTTGTAAGGGTTGCTGCACAAACTTAGTCCATTCCCGTAGCAGGTTAAAGTGGTGGCCGCGTTTTAGTGCGTGCAATATTACAGCCCGTCGCCGTTCAGTTAAAAGAGCCCTGTAAGTGCATGTGAAATACCTCAAGGCTTATTCGGCTACATATGTAGCGTTACCTGTGCCAAGCCGTTCTGTTCTTCTAAAAGAACCTATTCATTGAAGAGAAACCGTGTCGTTTTTGGTTTCGGGCCTTGGGTGGAATGAGAGCATCGTTTTCAGGCTGCCTGTTGCTTGCCGCTGTTAGTCTGCTTGGAGTTCGTTCTGTGCTGCTACTGTCTGATCTCATTCAATCTCCTTAATTCACCTACACATGCTGCGATATTACCCGTCTCCTGGACGGTCGTCATCTTAGAATTAACTGCGAATTTCTTTACCAAAGTCTTCTGTCAACAACCTGCGCAGTTCTATCCTCTTAATTTTTTGTTCAATTTAAGCAAATGTGCACTCTTTTCTATGCCTCACCCTCATGTCTCACTGCAGCCGGTGTGCGCGAGCCCTGAAAGGGATCCTTTTAAAACATGCGAAGCATAACTGTCTATCTCCATCACGCTTAGGTTGTAGAGGTGAGTTGTGTGGCTGCTCGAACAATCCTACGGGCTTTCGAACGTTCTGTCCGTCTCCATCGCGCTTAGATAGTGCAGGTGAGTTGTGTGGCCCCTTGAAATGTCCTATGCGCTATCGAACGTTCTATCTATCTCCATCGCACTTAGGTTGTAAAGGTGAGTTGTGTGGCCGCTTGAACAATCCTAAGCGCTGTCGAACGTTCTGTTTATTTCCATCACGCTTAGGGTGTAGAGGTGGGTTGTGTGGCCGCTTGAAAGGTCATATGCACTGTCGAACGTTCTGTCTATCTCCATCGCGCTTAGGCTGTAGAGGTAAGTTGTCGAAAGTTCTATGTATCTCCATCGCGCTTAGGTTGTAGAGGTGAGTTCTGTGGCCGCTTGAACAATCCTATGAGCTGTAGAAAGTTCTGTCTATCTCCATCACGCTTAGGTTGTAGAGGTAAGTTGTGTGGCCGCTTGAACAATCCTATGTGCTGTCGAACGTTCTGTCAGTCTCCATCGCGCTTAGGCTGTAGAGGTGTGTTGTGAGGCCGCTTGAATAATCCTGTGCGCTGTTGAACGTTCTGTCTATCTCCATCACGCTTAGGTTGTAGAGGTGATTGTGTGGCCGGTTGAAAAGTCCCATGCGCTGCCGAATGTTCAGTCTATAACCATCGCACTTAGGTTGTAGAGATGAGTTGTGTGGCCGCTTGAAAAGTCCTATGCACTGTAGAACGTTAAGATCAGTGAAACGCTACGCTGATACTTGTGCAATTGATTTCCTTATTTCGTTATATGTAAAACGCTCTAGTTTACCACCGCCTCGTAAATTTACTCTGGTAACGTTTTTCGAAGTTACTCAGCCATTCAAATCTTTTCATAGATACGCGCACCCTTCCGGAGGTACGCATAGATGCTACAGCATCTTTAAAACTTTGAAAGCAGCTCAACAATGTATTCTAATTTTCATGCATAGCGGTTGAGTATGTTCCGATATGTTGCATTATTTCGCAACATATCGGAACTGAACTGCTTCTTCTGAACTGCTTCTGAACCTTTCTGAACTCCTTCTGACAGTATTTAAAAAAAAAACTACAGTCTAATGTGTTATAGCTGGAGTTAGTTCCAAATTAATAACTCTGAACATACACTTAGCAAGATGACTTCACTTCTGCAGTGAATTCTGCAGTCAGAAAGCTGAATAATGTAATCTAAAAAGAGATAACAAGGCCACCATAACACACCGCTCAGCATTAGCCTGTTCCGATGGCGGTCAAAAGTTACTGTGATGACAATCAGCGAATGTCATTTTACTTCCTATGTCACAAAAATTTATATGTTTGATATACGATAAGCTACAAAGACTGGTTGTTCAAAAATTGGTATGCAAAGTTAATTAGGGCTGCAACAGGACATGTTTACGACTCTTAGACTTTGTACATGTGCAAGGTGCTATATTCTAGATTGTAAAAATGAACATGTCGATGAGAGTTAGAGCTCACACTTTCTTTTAGCATACATTACATTTTTTCAGGCTCCGTATGGCTGCCAGAAAAGTGAGGGATCCTCAAAAGCAGTTGATTTTAGTCATGCAGGCATCCGTCAATTACTATATGCAGGCACTAGGTCAAAAATGACGATAGTACGTATATAGTTGGTTGTGAAGTCTCTATCAAAGATCACATTTTTGATTTAGAGGGACAATAAAGGACTACAATCTTATCTTAAATTGGGAAATATTAAAGCCACAAGTGAAAACGTATTGAATGAGTCTCGTATAAACTTAGTAGGAATGCCCAGCTCACTATGTGACAGGCACAATGAACTCCGGCGTCCAGCTCTCAAGAACATTTAGGCACTTATCACTCCCATGCTGTAGGAAAAGAGGCTGTGTTCCTGTTTCGTAAAGTTTTAATTGCAAAGAGCACGAGTCCTACTTCCAAGGAATATTTTGACATGCCACCTTGGTAATTCTGATTTTTATCCCGCATAGTGAGGTTTTTGTACCCAACATGAAATGTGAATGTTGGACATAGACTTCTTTTTTACAGCAAAGCTCTATACATCTACCCTCCAAGGAACTTTTCGTGTCGTCGTCGTCTTCAGCAAAAAATGCCTGGCTAAAGAAGGACCACAAGACAAGCATTAAAAACACATGATGGATGATAAGGCGCGTTTGAACAATGGGAACACCGTCCGATGCGTTCCGGTAAATATTATGTTTGCAGCTGCTTCGGAAGGGGTTGATGTTATTTGAGGCTCTCGTGTGAAGTCCAAATCCCATCATGTATGATAACGTTGTAACGGCGGCGGCATAACTGGCTGAAATAATAAAAAGTAAGAAAAAATAATTCAAAGGTTGACGACGCTTAAGCTTCTTTATGAGGGTGGTGGCGGTGGTGGTGAAATATTTTATTGGCTAGAAAAGAATATTTACAGAGAGGTATGAATGGACCGACCCTTAAGGGGCCGGCCCTCACAAATTATAGGTAGGGTCCCTAGTACGGGACCCCAGTGGCGTGAGCCGCTTCCCGGGCACGCTCTACCAAGGCCTTTTGAGCCTGTAGGTCAGAGCAGCCGAGCAGGGTCGCCTCCCAGTCCTCCCGGGTGGGGTTGGGATGAGGGGGGATAGCAGGGTTGGAGGGACAGGCCCACACTATGTGGTAGATGTCTGAAGACTTCGCACAGTGCGGACAGCTGCCCGAGAAAGAAAGGTCAAAATGTTTGAGAGCTGCCGGGCACAGCAGAATATTAGTATAAAGGCGAAGCAGAAGCCGCTCCTCCGCCTTTTAGAGGCCTTTACACGGGCGCGGATAAAGGCTGTGGCCAGATTGATAGTGTAAAACAATGTCTTGGAAAGAGTAAGCCGGGCTGAATTCGAGCTCCTGATCGTCCGGGTGGGAGGGGAATGCCGGTGAGAAAGCGCGTGCGCGGCGGCGTCAGCTGCCTCATTTCCCGCAAGGCCCATGTGAGCAGGAGCCCAAACAATATTCCGCTGAGCGGGGTCCCCGGTGTAGACGCTGTTTTCGAGAAGGCGGTAGGCTAGGTACGGTACCCAGCCCTGCTCAACGTTCCGACAGGGCCCTCGTGAGTCGGAAATAATTGTTTCGGAAGTGGGATGAGATGCAGCCAATGCCATGGCGACCTCCTCCGCGTGTGTAATGTCACGAGCTCGAAAAGTAAGGCCGTTCACTGTTTTTGATTGGTGGACGACTGCGGCCGTGTACCACCCCCTATGGTGGGGGCCGGAGGAATCCACGTAGAATATGCCGGGTTTCCATCTATAGTGCCGGGCCAGGGCTTCCGCCCGCGCCAGGCGCCGGCCATTATGGTCCTCACAGGTCATGTTCGCGGGAAGAGGCCGCAAGTGGAGGGCGCATCTCCACTGGGATGGAATTCGTGTGCGCTCTTCCATGAGAGTGGTGTGTTGGATATGCAGTCGACGCGAGAGCGTGTTGCCAACGGGTCCACGGAACGCCAACGTCCGTTCGGCGCGACGCCTTGCCCGTTGTGATAATTTAAGGAAACATATCTTGGTGGACACCTTAACCGCGCCGTAAGGCAAGAAAAATGAAATGGAAATTGGTTTTAAGGAAAGGAAATGATGTGGTGGACATCCAAACCGCGCCATAAGGGGAGGAATATTTCTGGCGGGCAGTGTCGACAATTACAAATACACGTTCCGGTGAACATTCCGTTTCCGGATGCTTCGAAAGGTATTGACGTCATGCGAAACCCTCGTGTGAAGTGAAAACCGCATAATGTATGATAACGGCGCCTGAAAACAATGCGAACTACGTTCCTTTTGCTCTCGTGTGTTTCCCGGTGAAGATTGCGGCAGCGTTTCCGTGTCGTGAGCAAAAAAAGTCCACGCTAAATATTGAACGCAAACAGCATATCTGATTTGAAATCAGGCATACAGCACATCGCTCAAGTACATTTCACTTGCCTCTGGTTTCATTCTTTGCAGAGCCACGTGTGTGAATTTTCAAGTGATGTCGCAATGTGTATTTGGGTGTCGCTTTACAACTCCGCTGTCCAGCCACCTTCGCAGCATGGATTGGAGTCCCAATTTTTTAGTTTAAGAGCATTACTGGGCTCATTGTGCAGAAACCACGCCGTGGTCGGAACGTGGCACGGAAATGACGTTATTGACTGATTAGCCGGTGATCCAGGCAGCCAATTCTGAGCCGGTCCTTTCCTCAAATTCAACGGTGTCTAAACGTTCCGCTGGTATTGAGAAAAGGAAATTTACAGAACTGCCTAAATTTTTAGGTGGACGCCACCGCCTACTCAAAGGGCGATTGAGGTGTCCACTGACCCATTGATCCAAGACAATTGGAAGCAGCAGTGGCTCAGTAGTTATGGCGCTCGTCTCCTGACCCGAAAGACGCGAGTTCCATTCCGACCGCGGCGGTCGATTTTCGATGGTGGCGAAATTCTATACGTTTGTGTACTCTGCGATGTCAGTGCAGGTTAAGGAACCCAGGTGGTCGAAATTACCCGAACCCTTCACTACGACGTGTCTCATAGTTGGAGTCGTTTTGGTATGTCAACCCTCATGAACCATAAACCTAATGGCGGGGCTGAAGTGTTCTTTCACGGCTTTTTAATCGAACCGAATAGATAATGTTGGAAATGAAACGATTTTGCCCCACACTGTTAAGGACTGTGCTCTTCAATATCCAAGGAAACAAAGGAACAAAATATAATATAGTGCATATATCTAAATGACATAGAATGTTCATGCCTAAAGGTTAACCTCATTGGACATGTTTTCATTTTGTATGCTGTATACTAGGTATTTCAAGGAAGGATTTAAGTAATTTTCAAAACTAGGTGTTTTCGTGTAAAAATATGGCTTTTGCGGCATAGTATTGCCAGTGTTCGTGGACACCGCCAATGAATTTTCTAAGTAGTAAGCTGGTTAACTAAATTCTGATAATAAAATTTTTTAACTATCACTGCTAAACAATTGTCATCAATCAGAGGATTTTAGCCGGTCTTCAGTGATAGGCATATCACTTTCTATAATTTAGAAAAGGCGATTATCCTCGGCGCTGTGGTCCAACAAAATATGGCTACACCGTGCTAAAATGCCTGCGCTTTAGAAAAGCATGCAGAAAAGCAATCTTTCCAGTGCACATAACTCCTAAAAAAAGGCAAATTTTGTCGAGCCACAGCGGAAAGAGTATTTGCATTGTCGAAATTCTTAAACTGATATGGTTGTTACTAACAATCGGATACAAATCTCTGATTGCCACTAGGAGTTTAAATCTGATATTTAAAACCGTAATTATCAAAAATAGTTAACCAGCTTACCACTTACGACGACTCACCTGGTTAGTGGTGCCCGCGAACACTCGTCATACAGTGGTGGAACATCCATATTTTAAACACAAAACAAATATTTTTTAGAACTACTTAGTCTTCCTTGAAACACCTGGTATACGCCAGCATAGTCGAGTCTTGATATTCTGCCGCCGCGGTATCTTAGTGGTTATGCTGCTCTGCTGCTGATCCCGGCCGCGGCGGACGCGTTTCGATGGAAGCCATGGATGAACAGGCATAATGCATATAAAACTGAAGGCCAGGCGCCTACTAAAGCAAAGAACAACATCTCCTTCTCTCAGCCAAGTTCGCGCAGCACATTCAGTAGCCACTAAACACGCCAGGTCATTTAGAGCGAAAGCTCTACTTCCCGACGGAATCTGCAAAAGCCTATTCATCGCTGTAGCTTTAACCTTCACCTTGAATAAATCGATAAATAAATAAATAAATATTGCCGCCATTCAGATTGAAGCCCTCAGCAACGCGAAGAGATCAGCTGCTCCGGCCGCTGCACGGAAGCACTAGGCTATCGCCGAAACCAATCACGCCTCGTGTTGAACTGCAACTCACTCTTGTGCATTGCATTGCACATCGTTGTTTTTACTAACTTTAATCTGCGGCGCGAACAGAAAACCTTGATCATAGCTTAACCTGAATCTAATATCGTCGCCAGACGTGCCGGCCAACCAGAAAAGCAAAACCTTGAACCAATCAGGCTAAACATATGCTTCAGGACGTCTACGCATTTTACCAGCGTTAAAACACTACTAGATTTTTAATTTTAACAAATCCCTCCCGAACTTTAGATCTGAGGATCCTCAATGCTTCTGGCAATTAATGAAGGAAAGCAAAAGGCATGCGCAACAAACACGTATAATGGTCCTGTAATAACTGATCCCAGGAGTATTTGGCAGCATTTTGATCATTATTTTTATAGTCTTTTCTGCATGCCCTCTGAACCTTTACCCTTAACATTTCCGTCATATTTTCCGTATGTGAACGATTTAATTACATATCAAGGAGTTCGAGACATGCTGCTTAGACTGAAAATTAAATCTTCACCGGTACCTGATCACCAGACGCCATCCTTCGGCATTTCGCGGAGGTACTGAACACATTCCTTGCAATATTTCAAGCTTGTGTTACATTCGCATCCCTACCTGATGATTTGAAGACGGCACGTGTCGTTCCCGTCCTGAAGAACGGTTACCCTTTTTGTTTGTCCAAATACCGTCCCAATGTCTATATTACGTTCACCTTGCAAGTTCATAGAGCATATCATAGCTAACTTCATTGTAAACATTCTCAAGGAATATAACATCTTGTCGCAACACCAGCTTCAAGTACAGCTAGGCTTTCGAGCATCTGCCTCAAAGCAAATTAACTGAGAATGTTCAGATGATAGGACTGTGCGATTTCCTTATTGCCTGGATATCAACATATGAGAAATAGCGTCACCAGCACGTTGCTATTAAAAGTGAGAATTTTTCTGCTCTACCGGTCACATCTAGTGCCCTTAAAGGCAGTGTGCTCGGCTTTTCTAATTACTGTCAAACTGCAACGACATTACCGATGTGGTTAATGAACCTGTGCAGATTCGCATGTATGCAGATGACTGCATTATATTCAATGCGTTCCTTTCAGCTTATGGTCAGGTAGTACAAAGCGCGGCCCTTAATGACCTTCTCATACTTAGTAACAAACAACCACTAACAAAAAATGGCCGTGCCTTATCTTTGCTAACCCTGGAATTCAACGAAAAGCAAGCGCGCTTGCTAAACATCCGAGGCTCATCCATGGCAGCTCTGCTACACGCTGGCTACAGCCGTTATATATATACTCACATGACCATTTGGCTGTGACGTTGTATCATATGGTCTCATGACACTCCCATCAGATGTCATCACGTGGCTTCACATCACTCCATCGGATGTTCTTAAGATCAAAGGTCAACCCTAAGATCACCCAATGTCAAAGGTAAGAGCTCAACTAAAGATGTAAAGTCAAAGGTCAACTAAAGGTCATGGGTGAAGGGTTCGCCACCATAACTGTACCATATAATATCATACACGGCTAACGTGGTTGGGCCGAAAGTCGATCAAGGTCATTGTCCTGCCTATGCGACGACTGCTTTACCTAGCGTAGTGAAGTATTTCGCTTGAAAATGCACTTGGGAAAATCTAAAGAGAAGCTGTCGATTCCATTATTTTTCGATAAAGTCGAACTATTTAAGTCTCAGTACTAAATCAATCGAATTTATGTTCAACCGTTCAATGCCGGGGCCAATTTGTCTTATTGAAATTTCTGTGTTTGTTATACAACCACAAACATGGAATAAAATATAACCATACCTAACATTTCGAGAACTAGGCAAACACTACATTCTCTACCCCTGTTTCCTGCCCCGTAATTTACTAAGACCAGTTTAATAAAGCACTCTTTTTCCGCAGACAATCAGTGATAGGAGCAGTATGCAAGCCTATGGTGTACAATTTCTTGACCTTTTAAGTCACCATGTATAAAGATATATGCTGTGTTATCAGTGATTTACTGTTGCTCGTATTTTGTTTTCTGCTTTATTTGCATTGTAATATTGTAATATTATTTAGATTGTAATGTTTTGTATTTGCATCCCACTCCTGATTCCGCTTAACAGCACGCACTATGTAATAAATAAAGACATTTTATTTCGCCCTTCGTTACAAGCAGCGATATCTTGGTATTTTAGTTTTTGTCTCTAAATGTTGGCACTGGACTTTGCATTTGGTCGATAAAACGGTAATCACCAAAGAAACCATGGTCCACTAAATCTATGACTGGCGTGGCGTACTACGTCTTTGTGTCTTAAGAGGTTCGGGTGTGTAAAATAATGGACGCAATGCTATACTAGTAGTGTGTATTCACTCTCTGGCGGGAGAGATTATTTTTCTACATCACTGTCAGGACCTGTAACCGCCATCGCGCTCGCTGAACATGATTTCCAGCATCATCATCGTCAGTGTCATCGTCATCATCAGCCTGACTACACCCGTTGCAGGGCAAAGGCCTCTCCCATGTCTCTAAAATTAACCCTGACCTTTGCCAGCCGCGGCCGTCGTATCCCCGCAAACTTCTTAATTTCATCCGGCCGCCTAACTTTCTGCCCTCACAGAAATATTGTCGTTAAAGATATACTGCGTTTCTGACAAATAGTTTGCGGAAGTGAGCGCCTTAGACAGAAAGATTTTTTTGCGAAGAAAAAACTGCGTGCTTGATTTTCTGGATGATGATGCGATAAACTTTTATAGCGCAATGGCAGCATTAGCCAAATAGTGCAATAGCGCAAGGTGAGATTCATCTGCACGAGATGAGACGAATGGCCATTTCTCTCAACATTTAAGCCCAGTTTAGCCGCGCACCATGCCAGAAAAAACTATGCACTCACTGCATCACCAATGGATATCCAGCGGCACTGTGATCGAGCCCCGATCCTCCCGTATTTGAGACGAATGCGGAAGTCACTTGGTCACCGAATCGGTTGCTTAATAGATAGTGGCCGCTTCCTTTAATATTTCGAGCGTCATGGATAGGCTACAACAGTCGGTGTTTGGCGTTCGCGCTCTGTATTAAGAAAAATAACAAGATTTGGTGATTTTGATACAAAGGCGACTATTAGTTTTAACTTAACAAAATCATATCATCCACTCAGGCGCAGCTGAAAGAGTTCCCACAGTCAAGCTCAATTCGAGTACATATTTAGGAGACCCTGTTCCAGCCTGAAGTTACCTCACAAATGTAACGAATGAAAATGAGTAGATCGACAAAAACAAATCTCTCAATGAACCCCCCTTTCCCTCCCAAATGACTCTACCTGATCAGCCGTTTACTATTTAAAAAGCATTGCCAGACCGGTCGGACAGAATACTTTTCTTAAATAGAAAAAAGGCGCTCGTCCAAACAATGTATTCGGCAATTCTGAATTTAAAGCCGAACGCCCAGCGAACATATTTTCCCGCGAATCAACATCGCCTTCATTTTTCCTGTCGTTTCTGTCGCGTGATTTTTTTTTTTACCGTTGCTTATTTCTTTCTGTTAGCGGACGCCTGTGGTGCCAACCAGGCACGTACAGCGAAATCGTGGAAAAATTGGCAGCGAAAGGGTGCAAAATAAAACCCACTTTCAAAAAAAAAAGTGAAAGTTAAAACGAATGCGCCCTGCTAACATTATTGTCGCTCCGCCTTTTGAAGTAAGTGCGCGGTGATGTGTCTGACGATGAGAAAACAGCACTGAGGCAAAGTGGAAAAAATAAAACGTCAGCTGAGCAGTGTTCGCACCAAGAAACTGCGGGACATCGCTTCTAACGAGGTTTTGTATCTAGCGTTTCTGCCTAATGTTTTAGGTGTCCTCGTTTCCAGGGCTTTTCGTATATTCGAAGTTCCACTTACAATTCCTTCTGCTTCTTTATGATAGAAACAACATGGCGCGAAATGAGCCAATAAAAGATTACACTTGCGAGCGTAGCGGCAGAGGCTCCCTGGGGCTTTCCGCTCACTGCGCGTGAGCTTCGCTTGTTAGTTCTTCTGCGTTGGTTTCTTTTGTGACGTTACGGGACTCTTGCTGTTGGAAAGCTGGAAAGCCATGAGTGGGAATGAGAGAGAATAATAAAAACTGTAAAGCGGGCATTCCTGCCTGCCGCCTCAGGGAGATTGCTCCCACGTTTTGCAATGAAGATAACGCGTCATTGACGTGTTCTACGAGCGAAAGTCTCTTCTTTTTCTCGACTTCGTTGCTTCCTGGTGGCTTTTCTCTCTACACCAGAAAGCTCAACGGGTGCAATATATTTTTCGCAAATTTAAGGTTCTTGATCGTTTTTTTTTCTCTTTTAAATATACGAGCATCATGAAGCTGTTGCTAGTGCATTGTTCTTCTGTGTGTTTATAAATGACTGCACAAATTTTATTCTACTTTAAATGAAAATTCAGCCTTGGTGATGCTAGCCTGCGAAATTGTCAAGTAAGCGTATACGGCATCTTTGACAATTGTCGAGAGAATGATCAACGAGATTAAATCAGGGATAATTTAACCCCTCCATCTGTATTTCACGATGGCAAATAAATTGATATGATAAAGAGATTCTGCTCTTCTGACTGCTCCAAGTAGCAGAGCGGAACGGCACATGGAATGTGGCTGCCAGGGTAGATCCCCGAGGGTGGCTGGCAGCGTAACACGCCATCTTCCAGTGGTTGCTGGTGGCGTGTGAAGAGCTGCGCTAGACCCTTGTATCACCGGCTATCGTAATCATCTGTCAATGTTTGCCATGCATTAAAGTGATGGCATTTGATTCTCGTTCTGTCAGTCACGATGCTGTGCATATCTGGAAAGCCTTGAGACGAAACAAAATTACTTCAACTACGGTCGTGCTACCACTGCACGCAGGTAGTGTGACATACTGTTTAAATGCGACACCGACCAGGGATGACATTCTCTCGGGCCAATCTTTACTGCTGGCTGCAGTTTTCGTCCGCAGCTATGATTTTATCGGGGCCTGGATCTTACAGCGTATAGCGATGTCTATGTACGTATGGCGACATCCATGAAGCGACCAGGAAGCGCATAAGAAGACGGACGAGAACAAGCGAGGAAAACGCAGCGACGCATTACCTAGGATAGTCAGGGTAATGGTTTTACATAAAAAAGAGTCAAATGAACTGTAAATAAACTTCTGGAGAACGAAAGGCTGGGCGAGTTGGTTGTGAATTGCCACATTGAAAAAGAAAATTGCACCTTTCTGAGTGGCACTTCTTCTCGCACGCGCTTAAGCATTCCCCTCAAACCTGCATGTGCTGCTTTCGTTTAGGATAGGAAACGAGTTAGCCATAAAGTTGGCATATCCACGGGTGGCTCGGTACATATATTCAGATGAGTACGAAATTCGCCACAAAGAGGATGCATGTCAGTTTGTGCACAAAGGGGGCTACGATGATAACAAATGCAAATACAGTTCACGCTTGAAAACTGACCTTTCCACGTTATGTGGACATCAGTATCAGGCACTCTCTGACGAAGAGCAACCGGAGCTAAAAAATATCCTATATACACGCAGCCATAATGAACATGCAGAAAAATGAAACATCCGCGAGTTTCCCCGTGTAGCCTTGGGAGGATTTAGCTAAATGTTGCCGCAATACAGGAGGCAGAAGTGCTGGTATTTTTATAAATGCCACAGACAGAAGGTGGCCTTTTTTTTGAAAGTTGCTCGGTCGCCTAGCTCATTGCAAGACCAAATATTGACAGGAAGACATTAACCAAAAGAAATAAAAACACTTGACACTGTTTACGCTGAATTAATATCTTAGGTTTTTCATGTTTTTTGACATCTACAATGAATGCTCTTTCAGGAGTGTGTGAATAGAACGGTGCTCTAAGTGAGGTATCGCTCGTTTTAAAACTTCGCTTCACGCAGTAACACACATAGAGGTTTTCGAAACTTTTTTGTCTTTCCTTTTATCCACATCAAAACATGACGTTCAAGCCCCCCATGGGCACACTTTTCAGTTCTACGTTTCTGCACCCGTTTTATCTTCTGTTACGTCTACTTTCAAAAGATTTCTCAAGTTTCATGCTCTTTCACTGGAGCTGACTCTGAAGCTGGGCTTTTAAAAAGCGCAGCATTTGGGAAACAAAAGATTTAAAATCTTGTCCTATGGCTTCAGTTGATCGTAACTTCCATTCGAGTCTTTCAATAAGTGAACTATATATACTTGGGTGTGGAAGTACTAGCTCGCTAGTGCCTTTATGTAATTATTTATTTATTCCCATACGCTATAGGTCCTTGTGGATATTACATGCAGGCATAAATGAACACGTGGCGTCGAGGAAAACTTATATAACAAAAATAAAAACTAAAGAATGCGTAATATTTTCATGTGTGCGTACTTTCCTCCTGCTTACGTTTAGGAAAAAAAAATCCTTTCCAGCTCAAATCACACGCATCTAAACTGTTCACAGCCTACACTGACTCTAACAAGAGCTGCGAAGCAGTCAGTCTCCCATCTACAAAATAAAAAGGAACAAAAATATTAAGAGACGATGTGATGATTACGCATCTTTTCAACGAGAGCCGCTTACTAAAACTTAAAACAACGACTGCTCGAAGGTTGAAGCCGTTCACATATTTGCGAAAATGGCACGGAGAAAATGGTAACGCTAGGCGGTAGCAGTAGCATTGTCTCTCTTAACAAGGCAACAAAAAAGCGTGTTCCCCTGTAAGCAAAATTTATGCTGATTGTAGCATCAAAAGATAAGAACGCAGCATGAATTGTAAAAATGTGAGGCTGACAGCGAAGCCACAACTCTAGACTCTGAACCGATAACGCTCCCTGATATGAAAGTGGATTTCAAGTATACTCTAAGAAAGCACCGGTCAGCACACAAAACCCTGCCTCAGAACACAAACACATGAGCCACGGCAAATTGCCATTCCTTTTACCGCGATAGAGCCGTAAAAACCTAATAAGTTACCAGAGGATTTAGCCACTCATTTTTTAAAATTTTCTTGGATTATTATGCACGAATGGCTGCCACACTGAACGTACGTGTATTACTCGAGTTAATTCCGTCAGGAGTCTTGTCAAAATTTTCTTCGGCGTTCTATCTAGAAATTCTCCCTCATACATTTGTAATTATAAGAGATGAAACAATAATGCTGCTTGACAATTAGAATGGCGCGTGGCGACTAGCTCGAGGCATAAAAGCGGTCTTAACAAAAACGGGAACAATGTCGTCAAATCTTCACAAGATTGAAAGGTGGTATAGACGGACCCAACTTGCATGGAAAGAAAAAGTCACTTTAAAGTATTTCTACGCACGCCCCAAGCATGCTGTCCATTTGAGCATAGAAATATTGAACCAGAAAACACGTTTAGACCTGGATCTCACTAAACACTGCTGTAAAATACCAGAAAAAGCGGGAAAGTATGCCATCGTTTAGCAGCTGTTTACCCGGCAGAAGCGACGTTTTCTATTTGCAATGAACCTAGGCTAGTTTGTCACTTCTAGTTGCACGAAACTAAGCACAACTAAAACTTTTTCGATGGAGTCAGCTGTTACCCCAAGGCACTCGGTGGTACTGCAGGTCGCTGCTGCTAACAACGCAAAGTACTTTCTTTTGTATGCGACGAAAACGAACATGATTAGTAGAGCATATTTGAACAGTAGATTAGGGAGTGAAATGACAGTACTGGCTGACAAGTTATGTGAAATTAATAGCTTTGAAAAAAATGTTTTTCTTTCTCCTAGTTTGCTAGAAAGAATATTTTTCTATTTGTCATTCTTAAGCGTCTTCACGTATTATATGAAGGCGTTCAATAGGAGCTAGTGAGGGGAATTTGTACCCCTTCCCTAAGGCCATTGATTGACGATGCGTATCTCTGTGCTATCTGTGTCCACAGATTCGGTTGTGTTTTTGAGTATCGCGCATAGAAAATACAACGTAGATATTAATCATGTTCCTATTCTGATACCACCTCTATCAGAAAGGCTCTACAGAATGGTAAATTTCAAATACTTGCTACACGGTTTGCTCTATAGAGTAAGCTCGACCTTTTTCACAGGTCCTCCTCATAAACGCTGTATGCAGCGAGTTATCTAGAAATGAGATAATAAATACTTGAGTTAAAAAAAGCTTCACTAGGAATAACATGGAGACTTATCTTCCTGCCGAGCAGTCTGCGGCGGGAACGCATCTACGGCGATAAAATAGCATACCAAGTGTTAAACACTGCTACATTGGTGTCTCGCATAGGTTACTATACAGAGGCTTGTTAAGCAATCATCACTATTATCGCGAGAATTTAATGTACGAGATGGAAGAAAAGTTACCCAGCAGCAAAATCGTTCACAAGAAGCATAAATTCTGCTGTTGCTGGACCTTGAACATCACCGCAACAACATTCATGCACATTAATTATTTCTAAAACATAATATCAGCGCCCCTTGGATGCCTACATTTTATTACAAACTGTTTGGAAGCTTTCATAGCACTCCAAGAATTTTGTAAAACCTTTGTAGTTACGTTCGAAATTTTTTTAGCGCCGCAGTGTTTTGGGAAGCATGCTTGTCATCATCGGCAAGTTTAGTCTGAGCAAAGAAGTAACTGCAGGGCGAAGAAAGGCTGCAGTAATGGCATAGATGACTCAAATAAACCCAGACAACTTACAAAGTAATACTTCCCTCAACGCTCCAGCTTCACTCCTAGCTACGTGAGCTTATGGTGTTGTTTAAGTTTCGTTTAACGTTTTGCAAACCCTCTTTTTCTTTGACACGGTATTGCTGTCAGAGCAGTGATTCTGAGCCAGATCTCGTTCGACTATCCGCAAAAAATCTGCAGTTGAGTTTCGTTCTGCTCCTCTGTGTGTTAGGTTTTCTTTTTAATACCATCATGTCTGCTTCCCTACCTAACGCATAGAAAAGGCGAGGCGTATTGTGTGTTGACCCGTAAGGCAGCCTAATTTTTAGTATTTCAGGAAGGCTTTCTGGGTACGATTTACAACTGAACCCAATGCGACCACAGATCTACGACTTTCGACAGCATGTAGTGTGTGATGATCCAAATGACACAATATTTAACTATATTTCTCGCCTGAAGTGAGACATTCGCTAGCGGTCTTTAAGTCGCAGCTTTCTAGAGGCATAATTATTCGGTTTTGGCATTAAAAAAAACAATATTGCAAGCTTTCGTGAATTAGCCCAGAAGCCCAAATAGTTTTTAAAATAAATTTTGTATGGAACATTGCGAAATGAAAAGAAAGCCAAAGGAAGAAGGCACACAGAGCCCTGTGCTTAAAAGTAATGTTTTATTGGGAAAAAAAATTTTACACATCAAAGTTATGTGATTATACAACGGCAAGAACGCCTGCACAAAGCTGTGAGAAGGATGATTTCTTTACCAAGCTCATTACCCAAGTGTCCACAGCTCTATCTAAAAATCACCTCACTCCCTTTTTATCCCATCTGCCTTAGTCACAGTTTATCCCCTTAGCCCCAGTCGTAATCAGGAATAATAAAGTATCGAAGCTTCTTTATCAACTTGGAGTAAAGAAGGCTGGCTAGAATTAGTGGTTGTCTTCCTCGCAATAAATACACTGCCTTTTTTGTCCGCTTTTTGTGTAATCCCGATGGCGAAAGAAAATTAGGGATGCGTAAGCAATGGCACCAAGTTTTTTTCCTCCTTT
The DNA here is from genome assembly GCF_052857255.1 of Amblyomma americanum. NCBI lineage: Eukaryota > Metazoa > Arthropoda > Arachnida > Ixodida > Ixodidae > Amblyomma > Amblyomma americanum. The sequence goes on along the minus strand of NC_135498.1, from coordinate 136,370,275 downwards.
TCTTACAATCGCGGTAATAATCTCGCAAACCTAAACAGCTTGGCTCAGAGATGAATTTCCAGTGTTTGCGCATGCCAATTTTTATGCGTTGTAAGAATTGTCTTGTGTGTATTTTCTTGCATTGCAAATTGGAGATCATTAACAGTTCTACGAGCATTCCACATATCTTGAACCACCTGACATTTCGAATTCAAACAGGGGACTTTCTTCACCTTGTCATGATGTTCCCTTATGATATGGCAATGGTCTGTCCAGAATGAAGTTTTAACAACTTGCCGAGTTTTCCATCATTCTTGCTATCATGAAAGTTAAGGAGACATTGTAGGCAAAAAATTTAAAAAACTTGATTCTTAGGTTTGTATAACTTTTGATTAGACATTTTTTTCTGCATCTCTTCCTGTGTCGCTCTTTTTCCTGCTTTGTATATTTCCCTTTTAATAATGGCTTTGAAGAAGAACAACCGAACTACCAGGCAAACTTTCTTGGAGGGGAAATGTCTTGCCAGCCAATGAAATAAGATACCACGACGACAAATGTGTGTTATTAAGTTCACATGGAGTAAAATGATAATTAGAAACCACCTTGGTATTCTCAGACTTCCTGATAGCAATTTAGTGCCTCATTCACATCATGTGGGAGAGAAATTCGGAAATACCTCTCAAGTGCTAGAGGCGCTAAGGATATCTAAATTAGATGCTGTCATAACAATCAACGCCGGCAACACAGCAACAGCCAGAGTTCTTGAGCCATTTGGGTTAACATGACTCAGTAACTCTCCTTGCCGGCTGAGAGAAATTCACCGGCGACTAGTTTCCTTCTGCTGGCCGTGCAGCATAGCAAGTAAAAGAAGAAGCTCTGGAAGCTGAATGATTGGTAAAAGCACAAATATGAATTGGATAATCGCTATGGAGGTCGTGGTTGTGGATTAAATTGGCCAGGAAATGGTGGCGCAGCCAAAAAAGTCGTATTAATGAAAACATTTAATACAAACTCATTTATCTCAGAAGGAGATTTTTAGTTACGATGGTACTACTATCATGAGAACACCACAAATCAGACGAATAAATGTTTGTGTGTACCTTATGTGGGCATGTGCAAACATAATGCACAGTAAAATACGTGTGTGCAGTTATCAGTTTTTATTTTACAGTTAAAAAAAACGCCAGAAGTGGCCTTAAATCTTACCCTCGAGAGAAAAAAATTCATAAAAATCAGCGTTATAGCAGTGTTACATAATGTTGGTGGTAGTAAGGGCGGAAATTAGCGGAAGAAATGACAAACAGGCAGGCGCTATCTATGATGGTTGCTGAGAAAAGTGTACAGGAACAATTCATAAAATACCACTGAACGATAGGGCTCACCCTGTACCCTAAAGGAAAAACGAAAAAACGAAATTAAATATAGCATCATGTGATGTAGCTGCCATTTAAAATTAGAACAGCAGTGCTGGCAACCTACTGGAACTGCATTGCGAACAAAATGTATATAAAAGAACTTTTGTGCTCTAGGATTCTCTCAGAATAAATTTAAGCTACAGATAATTTTTAATATATATATTGTTCACATTTTTCAGTGTTGTTATTGTTATATTATTCGTATGCGTGTTTCTTCTATTCGTTATCTCTAAATTAGGGGTGTGTTGTCAGTTAGTGTGCGCTATTACAAAAATTTACCATTTGTCTTGAAACCGAATGATCAAGGCTTTCCTTTGCCCGCCGGCAAGTTGTCTATAGAAAATTTTTGTCATCGCAGCAGCTGAACACTTATTGAATCTTAATGAAGCAACAAAAATATTAAAAACTGTAAATATTTCTTTCTTAGTCCGCAGTTTTACACTGCGAGTTTTAGAACGGAAGAACTGAAGAACTGAGCACAGGTGTTATATTCGGGATACAAGGCAGGCAGCAGTAACCACATGAGAAGCTAACACCATCCGACGGACTGAAATGACTTTTTCGTTCCCTTGGTCCATATCCCTAGAAACCAACCCCTTCTTGCTATATCATTTATCCCTTGCATGCGATCATATTTTTTACCTCCTAACAACTGACGCTGACCGCTCACGAAAGGTTGAACGCGAGTAGCGATACAAACTCGATCAGGCAGGAGCCCAGCCGCCTGCCCTAAATGCCCGCAATGTCCTCAGGTCACTTAGGTCAGCTACTCATTCTTCCTTTTCTATGCTCATACCTCTCTCCCTTTCTTCCTCTTCAGCTGCGGATTGAGACGTCCACAAGCGCCACTTCGCTTGCACTGGCATGTTCTCGCTCCTCCTAAAGACCTCTACCCTCGTAGCTCCGGGGTCGTTCAACCTGATTGATAGCTCTCTCTGTCTTATTTGTTGATCTTGAGGCTCCCGCTATCAAGCGCCCATGGTGGGCCTTCCCTAAGGATTGGGCGACGGGTCCTCGGAACAAATGTTTACCCTCCATTAGCTTCTGCTCCCCACAGGAAGTCCTGCCGACGGCCACCTCTTGAGGCGATTCTTGAAAGAGAAGGGATCGAAGTGCGCCTGCATAGCGTCCTGTGTACCTACGTTCGTAGAACACTACTCACAGCCTCTGGTTACATATACTTCAAACGGAATTTTTATGTTTATATTTTATGCATTGTTCTTCACGAACCAGTTCTATGCTGAATGCGATAATACTTTTGGTTTCTCGTTAAATTCCTTTAAGCTATTTGTTGAAAGTTTTAATGCAAATACATTCGATACTTCATGTCAGAAAAATCTGGCCGGCCGTCCAACCGTCGGAAGGATCAATCGGCAGGTGGCAAAATGGAGACAAACATCTCCCTCTCCGCATCCCGTGGAACCGGACAGGAAGACAGGCGACGAACAGGTCTTCGTAGGCAACGGGTGGTATGTTGATGAGTGCGCAGAGCGGTTGCGGTGAGACACACTGTTATTGCTGGATTCGGTAGGGAGACTGGAGGAAGTATGATGCCTAACGCGGTGACTGACGGACTTGAACACGACACCTGCTCACACGGTCAGCACCCGTTTGCCGCACCCACTGCTCCGTCCGAGGGGAACGCTAATGCCAACGCATAACATGCGGCATCAATCGCATTGAATGTATATTTTTTTTTGCGAGGCCAACATCTCATTTAAAGGAGCTGGAAGCAGATTTGTCAAATTAACGCAGGAGGTTATCATGTTGCACACTTTTATATTACTCTACATCTCTGTGAAAGGCTGCCGTGGTGACTCATTGTTTATGATTGTTTGTTGCTTACCCGAAATACGTGGGTGCCATCCCGGCCGCCTGGTCTCATTTCGATGGGGGCGAAATGATATAGAACCGTGTACTGTACGATGTCAGTGCGCGTAAAAGACCCCCGGTCGGTCGAAATTATCCTGAGTCCTTCGCTACGCGTTCTTCATTCCCTCAGTCGCCTTGGGGCATTAAACTCAATGAGCTAATCTAAACTAAAGAAAAATGAAAATGAAAATTGGTTTTTGGGGAAAGAAACTGGCGCGGTGTCTGTCTCACATATCGGCGGACACCTGAACTGCACCGTAAGGGAAGGCATAAAGGAGAGAGTGAAAGAAGAAAGCAAAAAAGAGGTGCCATATTGGAGGACTCTGGAATAAATTTGACCACCTGGGGATCTTTAGCATGCACTAACATCGAACAGCACACGGGCGCCTAAGCGTTTCGCCTCCATCGAAACGCAGCCGCCGCGGTCGGGTTAGAATCCGGGAACTCCGGTTCAGTAGCCGAGCGCCCTATCCACTGAGCCACCGCGGCGGGGTAAACTAAAGGTGGGAACACAAAGAATCTGTGTACACAGACTTCCAGCCATTAAAGAGTGCTTCCGTTGGAGGAGAAGGAAGAAAAACCAAGCTTCAGTGGAGGCCTCTACTCAGGCTCAGACGGCTGGACGGTGACTACATTAACCGCTGCAGCTGGTACTGGAGTTTTGTTTGCTATGTACTAAAAAGAACTCCAGATACTATGCTCGGCAATTTAGCACAAAGCTTAAATACAGCAGAATAGGACCTGTACTTTCACTGCATTTTGAGGCATATTTAGGCCAGATTTGGGGGTAACTATAACACAAACTGCTCATTCGGGTTGCTGTTATTTTGTTCTCTAGTTTCTTCTTCAAGTTTAAATAGAATTTTGCTTGCAAAATACTCACTGTTTTACTAATTTTTTTGAAAGTGTAATTTTTTTGTGTTTTCAAGGAATAGAAGTTTTAGTAAAGTAAAACCTTCAAGCGCATGATTGTAATTCATCAACTTTGTGTCTCTGTGTAGATAAAGCTAGGAAAACTGTCCTCCTATTTCTTTGTCTTTCAAATCATGGGTTCAGTGGAAGCAATATTCGCATTTCCAGATATTTATGACCCCAAGTTATTCCCACATTTTCTTTATTTCACTGAAGCATCTCTGTAGTAGCCGTATATGCAGTAGAAGTAGTGATTTAACTCTTTTCTGCGCCAGTGTGCTTTCTGTAGCTTCCCTCGCGGTCTGTTCTGCATCTGTCCCTGTAATGCTCCTTCCAAGACTGTACACATACTGCAACTATATTACGATGAATATTTACGATGTAATCTGCAATACAACTGCAGGTTTTTGCACAGAATCTGCGCGCTATGTATAAAATGGTAATTAGATATCTCCATTCGAAGCCAGGCAGGCGAAGTCGGCACTCCCACACTACATCAACAAGTTTCAGGTTCACATTTTCAGTTCGCCACTCGTGCACACAATTTTTGTCAAGTTCTGAATGAGCTAGTGGCTGGCAAGCAAAGTTCAGCGATTGGGAGCTTAATTTTTCCACTATTTTTGCGCGAAGTGCAGCATCAATCAGATGGGCCTTTTAGGGACACCTAGTCTAGTGGTGTCTCGGACGCAGCCCATGACTGCCTATGCGCTCTGTACCAAGCATGTATACATATTTCGCCGAAATAACTTCACACGATATTTCAAAGCCTAAAAGTAAAAGCCAATAACAACTTTCAAAAAAAAAAAAAATCAGCCGCCGCGGTGGCTGAGTGGTTATGGCGCTCGGCTGCTGGCCCGAAAGACGCGGGTTCGATCCCGGCCGCGGCGGTCGAATTTCGATGGAGGCGAAATTCTAGAGGCCCGTGTACTGTGCGATGTCAGTGCACGTTAAAGAACCCCAGGTGGTCGAAATTTCCGGAGCCCTTCACTACGGCGTCTCTCATAGCCTAAGTCGCTTTGGGACGTTAAACCCCCATAAACCTAAACCTAAACTTTCGAAATGACAGAAGAAACCGCGCTCCTCACATGAGATGAGAAGCGCGCCGAGGAAAAAGTGGCGCGTACATTTTTATTGGCCTTGTTTGTGGTAAAGACACAGATATGCTTACGAAAATTGCCCCTTATTTGTTTGATACCGGTTTTAAACGCTGAGATGACGGCGAGGGCAAACTCCCAAGAAATATGTTGTGCACGCATGCCACCGCGTTTTCAAAGCCGGTGTGTTGTGGCTCTGCTAACGGACGAAAACCGTGAATGTCACTTAATAGTGTTCGGGAAGGTATCTGCACTCTAGATTGTCAGGAAATGGAAAATCAATATGTTTTTTAGGTTACGTCTTGTCCTTAAACACTACATAATAGTATAACATCGAAGCATGCAGCACAGTGAAGTGTTCCGTTGTCACAAAAATCGGCGCACTTTTGTTCAGGCGCGGAAGGAAGGAGTCTCAATGATTAGAATGAATCAAAAAAGACGAAAGGAATATGCACCATTCCAATTCATTCATTTGTATGCACGTTATTCTAATCCGTGTTTGGTCAAGAGAGTTGACGGAGGGGTGAGGCAGTCATCGCCTAATATGACAGTTGCTGAATTCGACTATTTCCCGGGTAATGTGCGGTGTGTTCATAGCAAAGACGGCGCACTTGTTAAGCTTTCGTGTGCGGGAACAAGTGGAAGACTGATGACATTCTACTTCAAGTTCATTCTTCCCAGTTGGATACTCATTATTATAGTGCTGCATCAGTTTATGGCTGAGACACCTACCGGTGTGGCCAACGTAGTTTTTACCGCATATGAAAAGGATTTGGTACATGACTCCCACAGTGCATCGGACGAACGCTGGGTAACCTGCAGATAAAATCCGGTCAGTCTGCCCACCTGGTCACTGACATGTCTGAAAACCTTTTGAAAAAGATCAGAAATTCAGAGCAAGCTAAACACGACACAAAACATAAACCTGTGCAGGCAATGCCTTACCTGCACAGTCTCTCGCACAATTTGAAGAAAGCTGCGTCTCGTCACGGGGTTAAGCTGGTTTTATCGGCTCCCTGCAAACTAGCAAAATTATGTCCGATGGTGACCAAGAAGCTTGTTAGGAAGGTCTGTAATATCAACTATCAAACTGTATACACCCAATGCACTGCCAATGTTGTGTACGAGATCCCCCTGACGTGCGGCAAAGTGTATGTGGGGCAAACCGGGAAATGTTTTAATGAGCGCGCCCGCAAGCACCATGTCACCCTGAACAGCAGAGCTGGATGTAACCTTCCGTTACACTGTAACAATTGCACTGTAACAAGTGCACTCCTGGCTGCAACACTCCACCGTTTTGATTTTCGGCCCCTTACCGAAGCCAAGATTCTGGGTCATTGGAGTAAGCCTTCATCGCAGAGGACAGCTTTGAAGGCACTTTTCAAGTTCTTGAAGGACTCAGGACTGAGTGCGAGATTGTAAACTATCAGTGTGTGCCCTGTGTACCCTTCAAGTAACAGCCAACGGACATGTGGAAAAGTGATCATCTCCCTTTGTTCTCTCCCCTTTCTATCTCTCCCTCCGTTCACCTTCCCACCTGTAGGGTAGCATACCGGGCACTGCCTAGTTAACCTCCCGGCCTTTCTGTCTTTCTCTCTCTCTCTCTCTCTCTCCTAACGTACCTCTTTTACTTTATTCAAAGCAACGCAACATTTAAAATATTTTACCCGCTAATGCCATGAGTTGGGCGTGTGGGTACACATTTTGTATGAAAAGCAGCGTAAAAATGACGTGGACAAAGACGATACGACAAGGACGGGCGCTGAACATACAACAGCTTTTATTGTGAAAGAATTCACTTTTATAAACGTTCTGTACAGCTACGGTTATCGTACACACATGCGCAAATATGTCAGCTCTTTTGGGGAAAACGGTGATAGTGGCGATGCTGACACAGCCCTCCCCACACTACATATCTGTTCAGATTCTGCGATTTCTCTTGTGATGCGTTCTTTGTTTTTTCGGGTCACAGAAGTGTTATCAAGTGCCGGTGAACAATCATGGCAAGTAAGACAATGACTTGCGAGGAAACTTTCAAAATATTTTCCCTCGCGCGCATTTTTGACGTTCCTGGATTGCTTTTGTCACCTCTCGTTCACGCATTTCCCAGTTTGCCCAACATACGTGTTCCCGCAACTTAAGGAACTTTTGTTTACTACGCCTACTGCACATGTAACAAAAGCCCGCCTGTGTTTTTTGCCGCAGCTACGCTGCTGGGCTTGCCTGCGGATCAGTTATCTTGCGAAACTTGGGCAGCTTGTGAGGAGCAGACAGCACGACTTTGGCGTCATAACGCTTGACTAGCTTTTTCAGATTGTGCGACAGTGTGTGTATATAAGGTATCACCGCTACCTTCGGCCTATGCTGTGCGCGGGCATCGCACGTTTGCACCTTACTGCGCATTTTTTTTTCAGGAGACCTTCAGCGACTGAATCCAGGAGGTGGTGAAAGTAGACAGCGCTTAGCGGTCTTTGAGCTTGACGGTCGAACACTTCTGATATAAGATGCGGGCAGGTTTTGCCGAGAGCGTTCGTGAGGTACGGCATGACAATAGCTCGTTTGACTAGCTTTGAGTGGTCGGAATTGGACGACGGAAGTGGTTTGTTAGCACCGTCTTGTTTAAAGTGAAACAGAATATCTAGAAATCGGATTTGGCCACTCAGTGGGAAGTTCGTGGGTGAGGTCAAGACGGTTCATCACCATTTCGAACGCAGCCAGTACAGTTCCGGTAACACATTCCATCACCTGCGTGTCACACTCTAAAGCAACTAAAAATCATCCACATAACGAAAAACCTTGGTAACATTGATGCCCATGAAGGAAGCGAGCTGTTGACGATCGAAATTAGCTAGCAAATGGCCACTGGGAACAGGGGCTATGCAGGACTCGATGCATATACCCTCATTTCGCAGTTGTGGTGTCCCTTCAAACCGTATGTAGGTTGATTTGAGAAGACATTTTAAAAGTTCTAAAAAGCCCCAAACTGTAACGCTCGCGGTGTTTTGAAAAACAATAGAGCCATATTTGTCAATGGAGTGCTCAACGAATTCAAGGATGAGCTTGTGAGGCAAAGAATAAAATAGATATTTAATGTCTATGAAGAAAGCCTGGTAGCATTTGTCAGTGTTAGTGCTAAAAAAATTCAAAATCCTGGTTGTAGTTAACAATGAAAGAGTCGCCCACGAAAAAAAGCTTACGACGGCAGTGTACGATAGCCGCGGCTGTACAGAATAAGTATAAGAGTTAATTACCTCACAATCAAGGCTGTTGTAGGTTCAGCGCCCATCCCTGTCGTCTCATCTTTGTCCACGTTTCAGTCGCTGAAAGCCTCCTTAAAAAGATTCGCAGTAAGGTGAAAACGTGCAAAACGGCGTAAGTAGAAGGTAGCGGTGATACCTTACATACACAAACTGCCGCACAATATCAAAAAGGTAGCCCAGCGTTACATTGTCAAAGTCGGGTTCTCTGCTCCTCACAAACAGTCCGAGCTTTGCAGGATAACTGATCCCGAGGCAACCCAGCAGCGTGGCTGTGGCAAAAAACACAGGCGGACTTTTGTTGAATGTGCAGAAGATGTTGTATACCAAATTCTCTTAATTTCTAGAAAAACGTATGTTGGGCAAACTGGGCGATCCGTGAACGAGAGGTTGCCAGAGCTTGCCAGGAACGTCAAAAATGCGTGCGAGGGAAACAATTTTGAAGGGTTCCTCTCAATGTCATTGTCTTGCCAGGATTGTTTACCTGCAGTTGATAACACCTCCGTAACCTGGAAGAACAAAGAACACATCACAACAAAAATCGCAGAATCTCAAGAGATATATAGTCTGGGGGAGGACTGTGTCAGCGCCGTCTCAATCGCGCCCTTTCTCAAAAAGAGCTGACCTACTTGGGCACGCGTGAACGACAGCCATGGCTGTACAGAACGTTTATAATAGTAAATTCTTTTACAATAAAAGCTGTTGTAAGTTCAGCGCCGGTCCTTGTCTCGTCTCTGTCCACGTCTTTTTTGCGCTGCTTTTTCTGAAAGATTTTACCCGCCTGTGCTTCGATCGGACCTATCTATAAACTCTTGGTCACGTACAAACATTGGAGAGAAAAAAAGATCTATGCATAAAAACACCTGTTCGGTGCCTCTCTATGCAGCTCTTCCACATAAGTACCAGTAGCCAAAGCTTCGTCATTTGTGAGCATTGTGAAAGTTTTCTGTTATTAAGCAGGTGCTTTCTTAAAACCTGCTTGGTTATTCTGATGCGAAGTAGTACGTCTCGCTACAAGGCGAGCCTTCTTTTGGAGCCTCACTTTCGCTAGCTCTGTGAACACAGAGTACGTTTTGCGTGCCGTACGCTCTCTCTTCTCTATGCCATTATTGCTATCATTGAGATGAATTGGCAATTTTGATGAAACTGACGCCATGCTGTGGCAGCGCTCCGTGACAGTTAAAGAAGGATCAGCGCCTGCGCAACAGCTTCGTTTGCTCACTTGTTTAATATGTATGGCGACGCATTCAGACGCTTTTGTCTAAAGTTTGTTGTCAAAATGTTTCTTAAAATCGCTGCTGCAAGGATGTTTTGACGCTATGGAGATAAAAAGGACGATTGGCCCCACGGCGTCAGCTTTGTGGTGCCAACCATCCAGAGAGCATAAAAAACGGATGCTGGCAGAGCCAACACAGGCGAGTTCTTATGCGTCACCTAGTCTGTATTGCTAAATAAATGGTTAGCAGAGATAGTGAGTTGATGTAAATACGTGAAGATGTTTGTTCTTGAACGTCGCAGGAGAGAAATGACTGACGGCTATCATGGACGCAGAGATGGACGCTTACCGAAATTTGTTGCAGCGCTGGAGGCCAAAAGGTGTTGTGGCCTGAAAAAATCACCCGGAAATGAACTTAAATTCCTACGTCATGTCATCGATAAAGCAGTTGATGTTCGCTTTAAAGAAAGCTGCAGTGACACAGAAGAGCTTTTTTTTCAGTCTTGATTTCTCACTGTTTCTATTGCATCCACACATAGCCTCACGCACCGGCCTATTAACTTGGAACCCCTGTTAAAAGAAATGGCGTGCACTTTTTTCGCGCAACAATAGTCCGGAACATGCACATCCTCCACTTAAAACAATCGTTCTTGCGACCGACCGAAAATGGTTGAGGAATACCGAAGCCTGAATTTTGCACTCTGTGAGCTGTAGATTGGTCACGATGCCAGGAATGTGAAACCTGAGATGCAACGTTGTTGTTCAAGGTGATGTTCTATTTTGATGCGTTGCCCTATCAAAACAGGTTGGCAGTAACGACGGTTTACCCATCGCCTGAGAGGTTGAAGCAATATTCATGTCACGGCATTTTAAACGCAAAATATGAGAAGTGTTTATAGAGCAGCGGCATTAAGACTCCCCTTCTGCCGAAAATCCGGCGCCGGCTGCGGTGTCACGTCGTAAGCGGTGGTGGCGGTGCTGTGAAGAAAAAAAGAAGGTAGTCCACCCGCTACTTAGATCACGTGACCTGGCGACATTGTGACAAACTGCCCAGCTTGGCAGGTGTCAGTTTAAGTAATGGTTGCTCACGAGAGGTTGCTCGGGAAAAGCAGCCTAGGTCTCACAAGCCCCACTGGTGGCTTTAGGGTGCCTCGATACAGTTTCCTTTAGTAGGCTGGGGCCACTCATTCGCCCATAGAGAGACGCGATACGGAATCAAAGATGTTTCGTCGCCGGCCCTTACATTATTGAACTCTCTGATGTGACCACAGTATTGAACGCTTTTATCTGACAACAGTATTGAGCGCTCTTATGCGGCATCAGGATTGAACACTTTTATGAGACGGAGGTACAGAAATCTTGAGTTCCAGAGTGACATTTTGATGTGACTAAATCAGCCTGAGCTGAAAATGACGGACATATAGTGTCCTACCAAACGAAACTGTATCGAGGGCATCCTTGGCGGCTGTGTTTATAACAGCCACCTGTCAGAGCAGTGGCGCATTGCTTAACCTCTGCAGCACTGCGCAAGGAGCGGTATATGAGTACTGCCAGTGATCTGTGAATGTAAATACAGAATGATTAATTCCACATACATCGGCATTATACATTAACGCTCTTTTGTCATACCCTTAAAAAAAGTCACCTCCATTTTTTTAGCTAAATGGTGCTGGTAGAGAAGCGTAACCGCTGCACATTTTCAACACATTTTCAATAGTTTTTCTATTTAAAAAGAGACTCGGGAATCAGTTTGGTTCCTAAGGTCGAGCTAAGTTTCCTTTTTTGCATGATCTGGGGCTCGCGAAAAGTGTGAGCTCCGGACAGCACGTTGTCCCCGGTCTCGTGTGGCGGCGCAAACACCGAGCAACTCGAGCAAGAAAAAGCCATTTTGTCTTCGTTGGTGCGAGGCTTCGTGCCAGTATGGGGCATTAACCTCTTCGAGGGAAAAAGCATCGGCTCGACGCGTGAAATAGTAGCCTAGCACGATAAGGCAGGGGTTCCACAGCAACGATCCTGGTTTCCACAATGGTACTTCAGGCGGATTACATGTACGTACTACCTCAGGGCGCCAGCGCGCGTGCCATTGTTCTGGTCCGTCTGGAATCGCCTTATATTTTTAGTCTCAGAGGCGATGCATGACTGTGGAGGACCAGAAGTGTCTGCGCAAGAGCTTTTCGCTGCGCCTTCATTGTTGGACGCCAGTCAGACACGGTATCGGGCGGTATATTCGACGTGGTGGCATCGAACGTTCGAACGATGTCAGTAGGAACGCTGCCTCGTAGATATGCGTATGCGAGCAAGCTGTCGGGCCTCTGCGCGTTTCAGCAGCGGGGCGATGTTGAAGATGTTTTGGCTGACGTTAGGCAGCAAGGCACCAAGCACTGTTGTCGCCTCACGGCCTTAGACGATACAAACAGCTGTGATGCAGGATGTTTCTTAAACTGCTGTGTTGTAGGGGAAGGTTACGCACGGTAGGACTTCGTCCCATTTGTGTTTCACGTCCACATACATTGATAGCATATTCTTCAGTGTTTTGTTTAGGCGCACGGTTAGCCCATTCGTCTGATGGTAATAGGTTGTTGAGTGACAACGATCGGTTCAAGTATAATGCAAGATCTTAATGTTCAAAGTCGAGAAACTTGTGGCGATTTCTTGCATATGCAACACTCCATTCTTATACCCATTTTGCATAAAAGGAAAACATATTCTTCTCATACAACTGCCTTATAAGAAAGGTTTAATGTTTCAGGATGTGTGGCTTAGTGGTGAATCTGCCACGACAACGAAATTTTTTTTGACAATGTTCTTTTCTAGTATGGTTCTAAAATGAGGACTGCTGTGTTTCGTATTTCGCTTGCGCTTGGGCATTGAATGGCTCATAACCAAATCCTCCCGTGCATAACATCAGCTCATTCGAATCCTTTGCACAGAAGCAAGCAGCGTCCTATTTGACAAGCGCTAGCCGAATCCCAATCCTCCGCGACCCAAGCACTACGAGCTGACGCCTTGTGCGAACAGCCGCTCCAAAAACGACAAGCTCACGTCGCGCACCTTGCAGACGTGGGTTCATCGGCCAACGCGTGTCACGACTCCGGAAGGGAAGGCCACATGGCTGGACCATTTATCTTTTCCGGGAGAGTCTGAAGCTTTGATCTGTGGCCTGAAACAAAGAGAAAAGTGTAGGAAAAGGTGAAACGGTAAACGACCATTGCTCTTGGAAACAGCATCCGATCCTCGTGTTAGGCAGAGAAGGCAGAGAATAAGAAACAGAGGCTCAACACCGTAAGCCTTTATTTGCGGCACGCCAACGTCTCCTCTTTAGATGTTCTGTGATGCGTGCCGCCGCATTGCTAACCGCGTGATAAGTGACAAGCCAAGTGACGTCAGCAGTGGCTTTACAAAAAGCGAGCACCTGCATGAGTGCAGCCAGAAAGCATCCGAGCTGTCGCCCAATAAAGTACTACGCATCCTTAGTTTTTATCGCTTCTTCCTTGATGGGACCCGTGAACACTACATAGAGAAAGAAATTCTACGTTCTACGGGCGCGGAAAAAAAGCGCACTATAGCTGGAAAAAATGCAGCTCTAAAAGAACTTGGATAGACCCATCCTAAAAGTGATCTGTCTTTTTTTAGAAGAATAGCGTGAAATAGTAAACACAGACATTTGTCGGTTTCGATAGCAAATTCTTTTTCAACCCGACCTTCATTAGAAGACCATTGGGAAAAAAATATCGTCGGTCACATAATATTCAGGAACGCAAGTGATGTCACCACACAGGAAGTGATGTCATCACAATAGAAGTTACAACTTTTTTTTTCAATGTATTTTGAGCAGGTCCGCTAGCTAGGCAGCATTGGGGAAACATCCGACTACCAGCTAGCTCACACGAAGGGATGTCTGGTTTCGTGGAGGAATAATGATGTAAACCTTGATGTAAAGGCACGCACAGCCTCTGCTGCCATGTTGTTGTGAACAGATAATATTATTAGGTGTACGTGTGAATTTGTTTCATTTTTTTTAGCAAACAATTTCTCGTCAGCTTCACTGACAGGATGGTATTGCTAGAAGTCCTTTACCTTAGTGGTACGGTCAGGGAACGATTCGCTTCTTGAGCGAGGTGTAGCTTGTGGTCAGTAGGAGGTGTGGTATTGGAGTTATGGGAATGCCCAATTGTCACGATAAATCACCTTTTCCAGAATTGCGGCTGAATATTTCAAATAACTTGTTGATATTAAGGACATAATATTATTCCTTACATAATACCGTATTTACTAGCATAATGCGCGAATGTTGTGCCAAAAATTGAAAAACCGGCTGTAGGTTTATAGAATTTTTAATTGTATGAGTAAAGTTAGCCTGTCGCCGGCTATAACTTTGACTGTGGCTAAAGGAGGAGGAGAAATTTTTAATTTAACTATTGCTAGATTGGTATTTGGTTGCTATCTTTTTTGGGGTCGTGTTCATACTCCAGGACTCCGTTGGCTATCGATATCCTGCGCGCCTCCTCGATCAGGCGTTGCTGGCCTTTTCGGGAATAAGCTTTTCAAGCGAATGTTTCTATAAAGCTAAAATGTGTGGCACTTCTACTTCTCTTTTGTCAATATTCTTTCATTTGTCACCTAAAGGAATTTTACAGAGTGCCGTCTGCTTTCCAGCACCCTTTATGTATCCCCGATATTTTTAAAAAATCCATAAAAAATCGCGGCAAGAAAAAGCCGTTTTCACCTCTTCTCGATGTATCAAAAAATACAAGGAATGGAACAAGGAAAGCTCTGAACAAACACGAACACCTTTTTATTTTAGATGATAATTGTTAAGGAAGAAATGCACGGGACAATGTCTGCTGAAGGCCAGTTCCGGGAAGGGCAGTACTCGAAGAAAAAGTGACAAATCAGCGTCCATATCAATACATCCGGCTTTTACGAATGCGAAAAAAGTGCAACGAGCTGGTTTCTTTCTGGGAGCTCCGTTGATGGCTCTCAGTAAAGAGCAGCGGCTGCTGTCGCCCATGGCTGCTTACCTGTCGGCCGCCTATTGGGAATTGACAGCGACGAGGACATATGAACTCTCACTGCGAGGACTCTGATTAAAACTGGCGGCTGCATTCGCCAACATATCTCTGCCGATAAATTCCTTTTCTGGGTGCCTTCGCTCTTGGTGCAATCGTCAAAACTACCCGGGTGGCCTGCATCTTCTGTCGCAATAAATGCAGCTGGGTTTACGGGTCTGTAGAAATAAACCGGCTGTTAGCAATTAGTGGACAGTAGTGTGCCTAATAACCCCTCTTTCAAGTATTGCGGACTCAAACCCTAGAAAACTGTATATTTTCTTTTTCATTAAGCTGCAAACAGTGCTCTTAGCTTTTACTTTTGCATCGAGCACCACATTTAACTTTTGAAAGGAAATATAAGTATAAAGGCCAACGCTGAAATATATAAGCTCAGGAATAACCAGCATAATAGACATATGGAAGGCAAGATTAGGGGTTCAAAATTGTCAATACGCTTCATTTACCATATAAAGTAGGTACCTGACAGTTGTGCTAGCCTTTAAGATGAGCTAGAATTATACATTACATTGACGGCTTAAATTTTAATTATTGTTGGAAAACAGAAAGTGAAGAATGCAGGCGGAAGAGGAAAATATAGAGCTGCAGGAAAGGAGGAGAATAACAATTTTAGTTGTTTGTTTACATCCCATCATTTTGTTGTGCCTTCACGTTTAAAAATGGCGGTAACATATTTATCAAGCGCTTAGGTAACAAACGTGTTGACATGCACTGTTTTTAAAAGTTTGTGAAGCTTGGCTGCGCTTTTATTTTGCACTACATATCATCTCTCTCAGAAGACGTTTCCATTCCAGGACAGAACCTTCACAGGTGCCTTTTCTTATGCGCTTATTGCACTCCAAAATGTTCCCTTATCTTATGTACGCATCTGTCCTGAATAGGGACTCTTGTGTGGGCTAGTTGGTGCATAGCCAATTGACGGAATCCGCTTAGCAAAAAGAGCGAAGACAAGAAGGAACACCCGTTCTGTCTTTTGTGTTCCTTCTTCTCTTCGTTGTTTGCGCGATGCGGATTCCGGCAATTTATGTTTTGAATGCACCGAGGCCTGTCTGAACGGTATCGCGCTACCGGTTCGGGTTTTGGTTCTTCCTTTCGCACTGAGACTTTCAATGCGAGAAAGAAAAAAGAAAGAAAAAAAACGAGCAACAAGAGGCAAATAAGAACTGATATTTCACATCAACGAAAAAATACGTCCAATCATCATACAAAAATTAGGCTAGTCCTGATCTAAGGTAAACTGTAAAGGAAAACAACAAATATTAAAATTCTCGAAGAACCGCATGAACAACGAGAATAGTGCTCTATGGGTTACTTATTTTTCCTGTGCAGTGTTTTTTTCTTCCAAACCAGTTCTCATCAGCGTTAAGACTGTTTACTCAAAACTTATTCAGAAACTTTGACGATGGCTCTGTGCAAACTAACTGGGATATGTTCACGGCCAAAGTTCACGAACTAACTCAGAAATATGTTCCAAGACGCACCATCAATTCTAATCCTCAAGCCCCATGGTACACCGCCCATATAAGACGCCTATCTAACAGAAAAAAGCGCCGATATCACCCAGCCAGGCTATCACCATGTAACGCTCACTGGGACGAATACAAGACTGCCGCTGATGCCTATATAACTGCGCTGAAGCAAGCAAAAGATAACTTCCTTTCTGACACTTTATCATTCATGCTATCTACCAACATTTAAAAATTTTGGCGCGTCGTCAACCCGCATACTGAAGAATCTATGAACTTAACGGACGCGTCAGGTGACCCTATTCCTGCTCATTTATGCGCATCAGAACTTAACGAAACTTTTGTTCAGAACTTCTCACGCACATCAAACACCAAACATCCCGTTCCACTCTGGTATAATTTTCCAACTATGCCTCAAATTGTCATCGATTCATATGGCGTTGCTAAACTTATTGATGCCCTACAATTTCATTCATCGCCCGGTTTTGACTCCATTCATGCAAAATTTTTTAAAAATACAATTGTCTACAGTTCCTTCATACTAACAAAAATTTTTCAGCAGACTCTAGATAGTTCCATTTTGCCAACACAATGGAAAGTCGGGAAGGTGGTGCCATTATTCAAATCAGGAAATAGAACATCCCCAACAAATTATCGCCCCATCTCGCTCACTAGTACTTGTTGCAAACTATTAGAACATGTTATCTTCACTAACATTGTGAACTTTCTAGAGTCTAATTCGTTTTTTACACCCGCACAGCATGGCTTTCGGAGGTCATTTTCTTGTGAAACCCAACTTGCCAGTCTCACCATCAAACTTCACGATATTTTAGATCGCGCATCAGAAGCTGACTGCATTTTCCTAGATTACTCGAAAGCATTCGACAAGGTATGTCACTGCTTACTATTTTTAAAGCTAACCCAACTGAATATTGAGTACAATGTTCTGAAATGGGTTGAATACTTTCTTCTTAACCGTTCGCAGTTCGTTAACGCTAATAATTTTAATTCACCTTTCAGCGAAGTTTACTCGGGCGTGCCACAAGGGTCAGTGCTTGGGCCCCTTTTATTTCTTATTTACATCAATGATCTCCCTTCCATTGTATCATCTATCATTCTTTTGTTTGGTGACGACTGTGTTGTTTTCCGCGAAATAAAATCCCCCGACGATGCTAACATTCTCCAGCGTGATCTATATAACATTTCTCTTTGGAGTAATGAATGGCTAATGGAACTTAATACTAATAAGTGCAAAATTATGCGAATATCAAGAGGTCCCAACTCTCCGCCTTTGTACAACCTAAATAACGTTGCCTTGGAAGCGGTTATTTCTTATAAATACCTGGGTGTTCATATTTCTGCTGATCTTAACTGGACGCGCCATATTCAGTACAATGCTAACAAAGCTAACCGCATGTTGGGCTACGATCGCCGTAACTTTTCCAAAACTCCATCTTCTTTGAAATTATTGCTTTATAAAACACTAATGCGTTCTAATCCGGAATATGCCGCAGCGATATGGGATCCGCATCATGAAAAACTGATAACTTTGCTAGAGCTGGTTCAAAATAACGCTGCTCGTTTTATCCTGTCCAACTTTAACCGTACCGCAAGTGTAACAGGCATGAAAGCTAATCTTTCTTTACCTCTTTTAGCATCCCACCGGCAGACAATTCGTTTGAGCCTTTTTCATAAATTATACCATCACCCCACGCTTCGCGATTCCCTCATCTCGTCCCCCAGGTACGTGTCAAATCGCATTGATCATCGTCACAAAGTTGGCATTGAATCATGTAACACTAAAACGGCATTTCAGTCTTTCTTGCCACGTACATCACGTGAATGGAACCGCCTTCCCGCAGATATCGTCGACATAATTGATAACCAGCATTTTCGTTCTGCACTAGCTAACATTGTATAATAGGAGAATGATAATACTTGTTCTGTAATATGCATTGTATCTATTTATGTATTTTTTGTTTGTAACCACTCTCCTCTTTAATGCCTTTGGCCCTGAGGGTTCAATAAATGAAAATGAAATGAAATGAAAAAGTTAAACAATTCACAAATTACTTACCTTGTAATCATAACTCTCTTTGTTACGCTAAACAGATAAACAGCTGTCTCAAACATTTACTCCTTGATATCTGAAATATTTCGTAGGATTTGCGTCGAACGTTCATCGAAGAACCAGCTCACCGTTTGGGATCAATCTGGCGCCATTAGGCACAGCAAAGTGAATACCATCTGAGCCACTGGTTTGCGGCCAAGCGCAGAGCTCTTGACTCCAAGATTTCTTAGCATGTCAGCTGTAGTAAAGAGGAGATAACCAACTTTGCTGATGTAGGACAGAGATATTAAAAATGCAAAAAGATTGCACACGCACTCTGAAGGAGCTTTTGCGCAACATTTGCTGTGAACAATGAACACATACGTTTCACAGAGCGCGCATTGACCCAGGAAGAGTTAAGCCACCGTTCATAAACAACTTTTCACGTTTATCACCAGGACATGTTCGTTCAACCAAGCTGCAGCTGTACCTTGCGCCCGACAAATCTCTTCTCTCGATTACCGAAATCGCACTCTACGAGAAAAAACGGTTTCGGGAAGACAGGAACGTAGCTTCATTAACCTAACTGGTTCCGAACGCCCCATTGGCCGAAGTCTGCGCCCTCTGGGCAAGAATCACGTAGTCGCATGTTTGACTCAGGCACACATGTTTGCCATTTATGAAATTGAAATTTTGCTCCCGCATAGTAACATGAAAAATGCGTAGCGTGCAATTCGCCACTGCTCCTTTCTTTATACATCAGATGAATCTGGCCCAGTGTGAGGAGAGATCGTGGTTGTAATATTAGCCTCTGATCCGGCTTTTTGAGCGGTACTCTGTTTATACACTTTTAAGGAAAACAATACCGCTCGGAAACGGTACAGGAGATAAACACTGATTATAATTACTTGGAGTGTTACGCACTACAAGCATTTGTTTTTTTATATACTTCTATAATTCGCGAGAATCTATAGGATAGCAAAACAAGGCGAAAAATTTTAAATAAAAAGCGCTCAGTGAAGTGTTCCAGAAGTTGTGCACGCAAAAGAACCTGGGGCTGTAATGCGGGTCCAGAGGACAGGAAACGTGTCTGCTCGCAAGTGTATTATGAGTGAGAGTCTGTATCGTTGATGAAATTTCTCTGAATGTAATATAAATATTCTTTATTAAATGTATTCATTAAAATGCGCGCTACAACTATATGACCAAGCGTAATAAAGAAGGCCCTGTGACGAACGCAATGTTTGAGCTTCAAGAACAACGAAAAGGATGCAGAACACAAAGTGAGGCCGATTCGGGAGCATGGCTCAAAAAGAGCGGCCTTTTAATTTCGCGGCACCATTATTAGTTGTTTTTGTGGGCTTTAAAACTCCGGGAAATTATCTTTTGTCTAATAAAAAATAATTCTCTCCGTATAAAAATTTTTATCAAGCACAGTACACGGCCATTCTCCACATATTTTTAAAAGTAAGTCTCCTAACCTTATTTTTTTATGTGTTTTGCCAGTAAAAACGTGGTGTCCGTTCCGATACATAGCAACCTATTGCTTGATGCAAGCAAAAGCCAAAAAAAAATGGGGCTCCAATCCACGTTGTGAAAGTGAATGGACACTCGCCGCGGTGGCTCTGTATTTAGGACGCTCGGCTACTGATCTGGAGTACCCGTGTTAAAACCCGACCGCGACGGTCGCGTTTCGATGGAGGCGAAACGCTAAGGTGCCCGTGTGCTGCGCGATATCAGTGCACGTGAAGCATCCCCAAGTGGAAGAAATTATTCCCGGACCCTCCACTACGACACCTCTTTCCCCAAAAACCAATTTAAGTTAGTTGGACACAGAAGCTACGCTGCTTGCATGCAATTTTTAGCGTGGCCTTTTTTGATTACGACAACGACCGAAAACGCAACCGTAGTCTTTACCAGGAAACACAAGCGAGGAGAAGGAACGTTTTCGCGCTGTTTGCAGGCGCCCTTTATCATACATTATGCGGTTTCCACTTTACACGAGGGCTTCCAATGACGTTAACACCTTTCGAAGCAGCTGGTGGTGGTGATAAAACATTATTGGATGCACAGAGGCGGCTTTTAGAGGAGATTAAAGAGTTTCACCGCTCCCTTGCCTGGGTGGTAGTCCTCATTCTGGGACACCATTGGCGGTAGCTGCTTCCCGCGCTCTTTGAACCAGAGCCCTCTTGGACTCCAGGGCGACGCAGTCGGAAAAGGTTGCCTCCCAGCCATCTCTCATTGGCTGATTTGCTCTCTTTCCGTATTTTGTCTGGCAGGCCCATACCATATGATATGTGTCTGCCCATATCTCACAAAACACACCGTGCTCCGAAAGAGCTGGGTTTATGTGTTTTAGAATAGCAGGCCTTAGAAGCGACCCCGTTTGGAGCATTCAGAGGTGTCGTTCCTCAGTTCTATCCAAGCCGTTGGCGGGCTCTTCGAACGTCTGCCTACTCAGGCGCAGATATGCTGTAATGTCCGCATAGGTGGTAAGCAGCTGGAAACCTAATGTTTACCGCAAAGCGTAGTTGTAATTGTCGGCACCGTGCGTTGGAAAAAATAGTTCCCTTACGGCGTGGTTTGAGCGTCCACCGACATATGTGCGACAGGCGTCATTTCCTTTCATAAAATTGTTCAACGGGTAAGGCGTTCCGTCGAACGGACGATGGCGTTCCGTGGACTCCTTGGCAACCATGCAACACACTGTCGCGTCCCGCTCTTAAAGACGAAGCTGAAGCGTTTGCTGTTTTTTCAATTATTATTATTTTTAATAATATAGTTGTTTCCCAAACTTTTTATATTACGACTGCTTTATGATCTGTAAGATATACGTTTCTAGGCTATTCTTCTCTTTTATGATTTATTTTCTGGTTTTTATTGTCTTTTATTTTATCCTCTATTGTGTAAATATAATTTATTTTTAATATTGCGACACATTTATGATAACTATTATATACGATTTCTATGCTGTTGGGTACTTTTTCAATCCTGGAGTTTTTTGCTGACGACGACGACGGCACGAAAATTTCCTCGGACGGTAGAGGTATACAGCTTCGCTTTAAAATAGAAGCGTATGATCTCTAACCTTTAAATGCCTGTGAGAGGTGCGTGGGATTGTGAGAAAACTGCGCTCAGTCGCAGATTGCCATTGAATTAAGAATGGGTCGTGAGAGGTTGCTCGGGAACAGCTACCTGAGGTGAACAAGCCCCACTGATGGCAGAACTTGCCTTCGATAGGCAGTTGCGCATTGCTTAGCCGCGGTACGATTGCGCCACGAATGGCTTGACGACTCCCAGGGATTCATGAATGTCATGCAGGGAAATAACAATTGCGCATGTACAGGGATTAGCCCTTTAACTCTATCGCGTCATACCCTTAATGCGGAGCTTGAGTGTCCTCTTCAATTTTTGAATTCCATGGAATTTAGTTTTTCTCTCACAGAATATTTCAGGCTTCTCACCACTAAATTTCCTGATTGGTCGAGAAAGGTCACGCGACTCTGCGTCGTCATCAAAAGCTGGTCCCCATGGCACGTGGCAACCTACCCTCAGTGGCACGCGGCAACGAAATTAATTCAAAGATGTTCAATACAGTTGCCACCTGTCCACCGTGGCGCCTGCACGTGAGCCTTACGGGATCGCGGAAAGAGCAAACTGGCTCTCACAAGCCCCCGCCGCGTTGGCTCAGTGGTTAGCGCGCTCGACTACTGATCCGGAGTTCCCGTGTTCGAACCCGACCGCGGCGGCTGCGTTTTTATGGAGGGAAAACGCTAAGGCGCCCGTGTGCTGTGCGATGTCAGTGCACGTTAAAGATCCCCAGGTGGTCGAAATTATTCCGGAGCCCTCCACTACGGCACCTAGCTTTCTCTTCCTTTCTTCTTTCACTCCCTCCTTAACCCTTCCCTTACGGCGCGGTTCAGGTGTCCAACGATATATGAGACAGATACTGCGCCATTTCCTTTCCCCCCAAAAAACCAATTATTATTATTATTATTATTCTCACAAGCCTCACCAATGGCTGTGTATGAAACAGCCATGAGTGAGGCTTGTGTTTGAAACAGCCAGCTGCCAGGCATCCTGCAACCACTGCGCCAGTAGTGGTACGAGTACTCCACGCGATCTACGCATGCGATTCAGAGGGTCGTGACGTCAGCGACCACATGACCACAAGCGACCCAATTCTAGGGCAACGCCTAGACAGAAAATCAGAGGATCCATAGAATTGTGAGAATTATGATATTGGCCATCCCGCCAATATTACACAGAACCCTCATAGTTGAGTAGGTACACCATCCAAAATGAATTAAGGTAGTGTAGTGGGGATTAGTTGGTTGGGTTAGTCTACTCCCATGCGATATTGCAGTGGAAGTACTCGAAGATCCTAGAAAGTGACGACTCATGCATATCATTACGGGCCATGGAGCTCCAAAAGAGCTTTGGCGGGAAGAGCGCAAGAAGAACATTAGACTCTCATGGTAGGCGCCATAGGATAAAACATTAACGCTATCACATCTTCTGCCTTAAGATTGTGGTTAAGAAGTAGCCCTTTTTTTCTGCTGAGCTCCACACGTGATTGGTTGTAAGCTGTGATTGATGCAATAGAGTTCTGGCCTTTTCCCTCAGCAGCATTCATTCATTCATTCATTCATTTATTGTACCCTTAAAGGCCCTTTTCGGGCATTACATAAGCGGGGGGGAACAGTTGAAATACAAAGTAAAGAGAATAACAATGTTAATACAGTAAAATACAACACAATGCAAAAAGGATCTGGAATACACTGTGAAATGTTAAAATGCAGTTCTAAACAATACATGGTGGCGGATAGGCTAAATAGGGAATAACAAGAAAAAATAAATGGCAAAAATCAAAGCATGAGGTTGTTTTTTTTCATTTGATGTAATGTTCGATTAGTGCGCCTCTAAATTGACTAGCGTCACGCTTGTTTACGATGTGATGTGGTAACTGGTTCCAATTTTCTATTGCTGTAGGTAGAAATGATTTATTGAAGGCTATTGTAGAGCCATGTAAACGCTGAACACTCAGGGAATTGAAGAGGCGACGCGATGTTCGGATGGGAGGTAGGAGTAATGAGTCACGGAGGTAAGGAAAGTTGTAATACAATTTATGAAAAAGGCAAAGTCGTGAGATTTTTCGACGGTTTTCAAGTGGTAGCAGATTGAGTGTTGATTTAATCCTGGTGATGCTGTAGTATCTGTCATAATTAGAGGTTATGTAACGTGCTGCGCGGTTCTGAATAGCTTCTAGGGTGTTAAGTACGCCTGATGAGGGTTCCATATAGAAGACGCATATTCAAGTTTACTACGGATCAAGGTTTCATATGCCAATTTACGGACAGAAGGAGGAGCCAAGTATAACGATCGTCTGATGAAGCCGAGTGATTTGGATGAATTGGCCGCTAATTTCAAGATGTGTTCGGACCAGGTTAAATTGCTGGAAATGATGACTCCGAGGTATCGGTAGGATTGCACGTTTGTTAATGTTTGAAAGCAATGAATAAGCGTAAGTGAGGCTGGAATGTTTGCGAGATACTTGCATGTATTGGCATTTTAAAATGTTTAGCGACATAAGCCACTCAGAGCACCATCGTTCAATTACGTTCAAGTCGTTCTGCAGTAATAATTGGTCCCTGTTAGTAGCAATGCGGCGATAAAGAATGTGGAAGAAATACCAGAGGGAAGATCATTAATGAAGGTGAGGAAAAGAAGAGGGCCAAGGACCAAACCTTGTGGTACACCAGACAGCACTTTAGTAGGACCTGAACAATGGTTGTCTATTACCGTGTACTGAGAACGATCTATTAGAAAACAGTGTATCCATGCTACAATTAGAGGGTCAGTGGACAGACCGGAAAGTTTAGACATGAGACGATTGTGGGGTACGCGATCGAAAGCCTTAGAAAAGTCTAAAAAAATGATGTCAGTTTGGAATGAAGAATCCAGATTTAAGTGAAGATCAGTAGTCAATTCAAAAAGCTGAGTTTCGCAGGAGAGACCGGAGCGGAAACCATGCTGTTTAGTGAAAAAGAAAGAGTTATGATCGAGATGCGATGCGACTTGTGAGTATATTATGTGTTCGAGAAGTTTACAGGCAATGCATGTCAAGGGAATGGGGCGATAATTGGATGGGTTTGATCGGTTACCAGCCTTAAACACCGGCACAACTTTACTTATTTTCCAATCTTTAAGTAGTTCACCCGTTGATATAGACTGTTCAAAGATTACTTTCAGGAATTGACTGGAAATGTCCTTGGTACTTTTAAGTAATTTCGCGGGTATTCCATCAGGCCCAGGTGCGCTCGATGTTTTAAGATTGTCAATTAATTTTGTAATACCATCTGTTGTAATGCAAACTGGGGCCATCTGAGAAAAATTTGAGTCTGGAAATGTTGGTATGTTCAAGGGAGGTTCGTTGGTGAAAACTGACGAAAAATATGAATTCATGACGTCTGAACGGTGTTCAGTGGGAACAGATGATCTATCTTGGTTGACCAAGGTGATGCTTTGTGAACGACTGGTGCTTGGTGTCAGTAAGGTCCAAAACTTCTTCGTGTTTGTGTGAATAATATTCATCAGGTCCTGGTGGAAGAACTTCTTTTAGTGCTCCGTAACAAACCTATATATTGGTGAAGACATGCAAAGTATTTTTTCCATTTTGAAGGAAAATTCGAATTTTTTGCCTCACGGTAAAGGCGTTTTTTTCTTTGTGATCGTCTTCTTAGCGCGCTAGTGTACCACGGTCTTCGAGCATCACCACGTATACGAATGAGGGAACGTACGTGTCAACAAGTGATTAGAGTTTATTTTTATACAGTAGCCAGTTATCATCCACTGTTCGACTACATGGCGATAATCGGAAGTGCGAAAAGAACTGGCTCAGCTCGATGTTGATCTTAGCGAAATCGGCTTTCTTGTAACTGCGGATGTATTTTATGGAAGGTTCACTGACGGAAATTGAAATCGAGAGATCGAAAAGCAACATTTTATGATCACTCAGGAAATCAACACATGACAATGACTGGATGAGTTCGGGATCTGAGGCAAAGATAAGGTCAAGAATGTTTTTTCCACGGGTTGCTATTTTAACTGTTTGGGTAAGGTTAAATGAGAGAGCATGAGCCCCCGGTTTCTGCCTTTGTTCTTTGTGACGCTAAAAATTACTTATATTTATGGCATTACTGAATTCCCAATGCGCGGCAGTGTTCTCTTTTGTATTTTTCTCAACGTGAGTACAAAAATAAAACCTTCATTAGAACAAGGAAACACTTTTTTCCTTTGGGCTTTCTGCCGCAATAGCCATTCACGCTTGAAGAAGGAAATGGGGCAGCAATTGAGTGAGTCGCTCTGTATAGAAAACGATAAGCATCTCGGCGACCGCCGCCATTGGGAACAATAAAATAATCGCACTACCAAGCATTATGAATGCATTTGGTCGACGGACGACTCCGTGCTGGTTATTTTTCTGAAATAAGTGCTACGTCTTCTTCGCTAAGAAGCATATATGCATAAGGTGGAAATTCGTAGTGATTCCTGACGCGCCGTAGCCGAATGTAATAAAAGTCGCAGGGAACATCGCAACGCGATACCTTAAGGTATCAAACAGTGCAATTAAACTTTCCGACATACTTGTATGCACAATGTCAGTTCCATCAGCATATTAGGCGAAAGTTGTACATAATACGAAAAGAGTGAACTTCAATGTTTTCTCCTTTGACCACGCAATTAAAAATGTTTCCCCTTTTTACGCTGAAGGGACGGGACGATATAACGAAAAACTGAAGTATGAAACCGGCGTCATTTAGC
Organism: Amblyomma americanum; assembly: GCF_052857255.1. Classification (NCBI taxonomy): domain Eukaryota; kingdom Metazoa; phylum Arthropoda; class Arachnida; order Ixodida; family Ixodidae; genus Amblyomma; species Amblyomma americanum. The sequence goes on along the minus strand of NC_135498.1, from coordinate 136,344,121 downwards.
CATCATTTTACGGTATGTGATGGCATCGACGGAGGTGAGGAGGCAAACATTTGCTTGTGTGTAGTTGCTAATAATTCCCTACGGACCTTATGTCCTCCAACTGGATACAAAGTGTAAAGCAATGCAGAAGGATTCCGGCATAAAAATAAACTTATTTCTTTTCCAGTAAGCCTGAGACACGGTGGTTTTTCTCTATATTGCGATTAGTTGCATTTGTGTATTCGTCGATGCGTGGAACACTGATGTCGTGCTGAAATGACAAGAGGGAATCTTTTCCGCCATACGTCCAAGGGGGTCGGAGTAATCTGCTGTAGCCTGAGGGGCCGGTGCAGTAATTAGATTATAAGGCCAATGACCTCCCTGAAGACGTCATTTTCCCAGTGCCAGTGTTTGCAGCCCGCGTCAGGTCTGGAGCAGTTATTTCCTAATCAATCGTTCTTGGTCCGACATTCTTCCCATTTTGGCTACGCTCTTAAGCCAGGTACATATGGCACTTATGTGCGAAGGAAACGTTTGAGGAAAACGCCTGGTTGCGTTTGTCCAGCAGTCGTCCTTTTTATCGTCTTAGTGAACATTATGGTCCCTTTTCTTTTCTGCGCTGCATTCTTTCTGAAAACGCTTACCTGCTTTGCTGCATAGAACTATTTTGCTGCTTGGCACTTGTCTGAAAAAAAACATCACGCATGCCTGTTCATGATGTACGGGGGCAATGTTCACGAAGGTTTCATTTTTAATCCTTTACATATAATACCGGAACCCTATAGCTCATGGAAAATAACAAGGCGTAAAGAAGATTCCTACTCGTCTCCTGGCTACAGAAGAGATAAATCTAAAGCATAAGCGAATTTCAAATTTCTACACATATCCCAGTCTGGTACGAGCGACTATACTAAGATGATGCGGAACTTGTGCTTCTGGTTTTTTTAGCTTTGTATAATTGCCAGAACACTGCGCCAGAAAAAAGGCAACAACGTATGCTTTGAAAGAATACCCCTGTTATGCTTGCGATGAAAGCGGATACGATGTTCTGTTTGTTCTTATTCATCGTCTTGAAAAAAAAGAGAACAAATTGAGGCGACTATGCTTAAAGGAACACTGCTTTCTGCTGATGGCAAGCAGACGATACATTTAAGTGAAACCAGTAATTCATCATAAGCTTCCGTATTTTAGTAATACTTTCCCTTGAAAGCTCCTTTATAAAGTGTCGTAAAAGAGGAGACTGGTTAATATAACTTAAAAACGGTTTATGCATGCGGGTCTAACACACAAGCCGAGCACCTCCTAAAATACCAAGCGGATTCGCTAATCGTTATACAGCCACGGTGATGTTACATTAGAGTGGCCGCTTATTACACTACACTTTAATATATCTCCATTTCCTGGCGATCAAAAGCCAGCGAAAGCTGGGTGATTGGTCTACCAAACCTGTAACCAACGTGCGATTTATTGTTCGTTTCCTCCCCAGACAGCAAACTTCGGAAAAGCGCTTGAACGAACCGCCTCACCGGAGTTTAGCCTCTGAGATGTTATATTCATGAAAGTTCTTTTCTCCTTGAAAAGAAAATTACAGTTCAACTGCTATGACGCCTGAGTAATGAATCATCATTGCTTTGACTTCATAATTTAGAACAAGATAGGAACGTCTTAAACGCCAGCAGAAATACTACTTCGGCATCACTTGTTGAGAGGTGTTGTGGTCCTAAGGTGAAAAGAATAGAGGTTTCATATGATAAAAAAAAACGCTCACAACAGAATCTGCGCAGGTTTCTAAATCGTGTAGCTGCTAGCAGATGGCGGTTCTGGTAAGGGCCCTTTTCCCAACTCGAGGAAAGGGCCGTCAGGATCCGGGCACAAGATTTTGAAAGACGAACTCGAAACTCATTTCCATGCTAGTTCATTAACTAAAAGTGAATATAGCAACAATACCGAGTTGAAAAATGTGAGGCAATAAAGTAAGTAACGCTAGGGTAGTGATGACAAGGAAAAACTCTGTCAATGTTTTCGATTCCAGCTGATCTTCTCCGGCAAACGAATTTGAGCTATTAACGCCTGGGAACTATTCCGATAGGTAAACCGCGAGCAAGATTTTGCGATGTTTGTATGCTTGCGGTGCCTGTGGGTTTGTGCCTAGCGAAATAAATAAATAAAAATAAATCTAATAAATAAAGGTTTGGCAATTTAGTCATTACCATTTTCAGTAGACAAATTATCATCAGCAGCATTAGTACCAATTACTTGGCAGCAGGACAAAGTTCCTATCAATATCCTTTATTGATTCTTGTCTTGCAACGCCAGCGCAGTCTACACTTTAAGGGGCATGGCTTATAAGCGTGAATTAAAGATTCGTTCGGCAGACAAATGTGCCTGACTCCTCCCCATTCCATTGTTACAGCGCGAAATACAGTACAAAAGAGGCCGACAGAACGCAGCGCTGAACCAAACTTTGTAATCTACAAGAAGACGAACAGCTTCAAGAAGGGTTTCTATTCTTTATTTTGAGCAGAGATTATTTTAAGCTCATTTCAACAGCGGAGAATCTTTATTTTTTCGTATTTAGCGTAAAATAAAATCGAGAACGTACGAACCTCAGCGACAATGACGTTGAACTTTCTTTGCGAACGGGAAAGGGAAGCTGTACGCATCTACTGAACGTGTGAGCGTGAGCGAAGAAGTGTGCGTCTGAGCCTCTACTCCTCCTACGCATTAACATTTATATTTGAAACCTGCCTTTCTCACTTATCTCCTCCCTGCTAGTATTATAACAGGTTCGCCGAGGCCACAGCTAGAATTGCCAAAACATAGTGATGGAAAGCAAGCAAAGGCAGTACCGTCATCACGCAAAATTTAGCAGCTCCTTCGCCTTTCCTAGACAACTTACACTTTCTGTTGTTAATGACACGAAGCCGTAATAAATGAGTTAGGGAGCGGTAGGTAATTAGATAATAGTGGAAGAGGCCTTTTCCCAAATGGAACCTGAATGATCATGACGAATCGGACAAATATTGTAAAGGTGGTTATGAAGATTGTTTTTGCCTCGGTATTATGACAAGCGTATTATCACTTAAGATAAGTTAGTGAACTTGTAGATGATTTGCAGTGAATCAATGAGATTTTATATTTCAGAAACATTTAATTCCTCGGAAGTTTTGGTAGCTTACTTTACAGCCGATAATTGAAAGGAGTACAAAAGCAATTTTTTTTAGTATATGCAATTAATATTTCTTCACGCGTACCCCCGCCTAGTTGTTTGACAGAGAAGACGGCAGAGTTCCAAGAGTGCGCCTGCGGAAGGTTGTTGAACCGGCCGGAATCCGCACTTCTCGCATGAAAAATGATGCAAACTGCAACTTCAACGTTGTACACTTAATTTTTCATAAATATCTAGGCACAAAACTCGGCCCCAGAGATGCCAAATGAAGGATTTGAAAGTTATTTGGACATTAAGAATGAATGCCCTTCCTTGTATGTGGCATTCGGTATGATGCTATTTTACTAGGCTGGCTAATTTGAAGACAAAGATGTTGGATGTGCTTTGACGCGTTGTGAAAGAAGTTCCCCTGTCCGCTCCTGAGGCAGCCATTTTGAGTAAGGGGTTCCCAAGAATTGTGCATCTACAAGGGGTCCAGGGTGATTAAAATAGAATGCTAACGCTGGCTTTTCTTCTGAAAAGTAAATCACCTATCTAGCGACTGTTATGGAGTCAGGGTCCTGTGTGAACTATTTATTGCGTCATGTGGCCGAGGACACTACATAATGGGACATCGCCATGCGGTGATACAGCTGGATTATGACATTTAATATGTCATGTGCGGCATCTGTAATGTAAGTGCAGGCAATGGATCATGTTACTTTGGCTGATGAAGTGATTTGATACGGACGGAAATCCAAGTATCTTTATAGGAGGGAGACTTTGCTAGACGAGCTCAGACATTGAAAAGGGCAAACAAGACCCTCTCATGACGCCGAACACTTAAGACCGTGGATGCTTGTATTCGCGTCTGTGCGGTACTGTACTCAACCGTTGGCCTTTTTTCGTTCGGGGAGAGCCGCCGGAGGGGAACTGCGGGTAAAGGGAAGGCAGGGCCATGGCCGCTCGATCTCCAGCGGCCGTGCTACGGAGATGGGCCCCAGCGGAGTCGGGTGGGAAGGAGTATTTCAGGCGACGCAGCCACACGCCTGCACGGAACATCCCAGCGATGAAAGGCATAGGGAAAGGAGGCTGACAAGCGGAATGTATGCGACCTTTGTGGCCGCCCCGGGGAATCCCTCTGGGGATTTCGATCAGGCTTTGGCTTGGTGACTGAGCGGCGTTGGGGAGCCGGGCTACTTTAGGCCTGCTCTTTGCGCGGAAGCCAAGGAAACCTTCGCGCATCGCGCGTTGCACTGCAGACACGGAAACTGGGTTCCGATGTGTTTTAGCATTGCTTCGCGACTTCTGTGCATCGAAGGCGACAATGTGCTATGCTTGCTCCGTAAACGCGGTCGCGCTTGAGCTCACAGCAATATTTTCTTTCTGAGCATGCAACACAAAATAAGTTTTAAAACTACATACCAAGCGCGATAAGAATCCCCTTTCGAAGAACCGTAAAGTTGGGGAACGTCAAAAGTGCTTAGCTTCACAAATTTAGCGGAAGGGGCGGTGGGAAAGCTGGGTGATATAATTGGACTGTAGTTACATTGTTTTCCGGACAAATAAGAGCGAGATTTTTACTTCCTGTAAAAACCTTACTGCATTTTTGCTTACTCTGAAGCCATCCGGCCATTCTTCCACACGCATTCGCTTCTCTATCTTCCTGTCTGTGCCGAAGAGATTCCAGATGTATATGCATTACGAAAAACTGGTGCATATTAGTCGACACCTGTCTTACTTTCATTGCAATGCCAAGGGGGGCGAACAATATTTCTCGAAATAAACATGTCGTCAAATGCCTGAAAGGAGGCATAAAACCAACTATGTACACTGTGTCGAGGAGTGCACAGTGAAAAATTAAACGCAAAAGCAAACTTCAAATTATGAACGGGATATGTTTAGACGGCCAATATTGAAAACGAAAATACTGTATACTCACCGCATGTGGCTAGTCTACAAGGTACAGGCGAAATTTTAACATTTAAACAGTTATTGCAATCAACAATATGTTTATCTTATTACCTGAATTAGAGAATAAAGATTTTAGTTAGAACGCATATGTGAGTTACAAGGAAGCTCTTCAATGTGCTGGCAGCTCTTCTTGTGCTCTTCCATTTTTAATTTTTCCGGGAGACCGCAAAATGCTATTCCAGCGGTACTCACAGACCGCTCAGCGGTGAAGATAGTTTTGTATATTTAATAAAGTACACATGGATGCTTAGTGCTGTACCGAATTTTGAGCACGAGCTCACAACGTGCAATTAAGAAAAAAGAATTAATGAATTCGCGCGTGATATTCCGTTATGATTCCGCGTCCTATTTGTGGAACCGAAAAGATGCACGCAGTTTCTTGGGAACAATGTAATTGAATAAATCTACGATGCGTCTATTTCGTGTTCAATGAAGTTGGATACGGGTAGCTCTAATAGGCGAGCGCCGGGTGCAACACTGCTCGGATGACTGCAGGCAAAGTGCCTGTCGAAAAGAAACATTGTTCACCGCTACCGTGACGCTCTATTGATTGCTGCACCGCTAAGTTATAAAGTTGAAAATGAACACTTTTTCAGCTTAACGAAGGCAATGGCTGCCAGTAATAATAGCAGCTACGAAGATTAGCTCAGTGGCACATCTTGGGTGCTCAAGAGGGTACCAACAAGAGAACAAAACTATTCTACTGAGTTTTAAAACTTGCTTGTAGGAACAAAAATTTTGCGGCCATGTTTATGATGCATCAACACAGTCTAAACTTAACACAGCCCTCAGAAATTTTTTCCTTCAGCAATGTAGGTTTCATATTGCAACGGGTTTGAGCAGAATATATTAACCGCAAAGTTGATCCCTGAGCCAGACGAAAAACTGTTAACACAAACCTGAACTATACATTCTAAAAGTATTTTGCTTATTTTTCAGCTATTTATAAATACAAGGCTTCATATGTGGCCATATGCTTTATTATTAGGCGCTTTCGAACGAGGCGTAGTAATGACGCGAACAAAATATTAATGGTTTTCAATGTGTTGCGGCTAGGGGTCGCTATTTTGAGGCCGCATCGGTCACAATACAGTCTGCTATGTCCAGTCTGTAAAAACAGGCCGCCTACTTGTTTTGTTGTGTCGTGCAAAATCTGCAGGGTTAGGACACACGCACGTGACTATTTAGAGCCAGTATGAGGCTAGCGCTGCTATAGGCGTTGGTCCATGTGGGCATGACCTGAAAAGTACGAACCATATCTTTGACCGGAAGCCAAACGTAAAACCTGGCGGCTAGTTAGAATTTTGATCTTGAATGTTTCCTTCACAAAACTGCCTCCTTAGCTTGTATGAGCTGCCTACGACCGACGGTGAATAACGCTGCCTGCAACAAAGACGAAGAGAAGTTAAGTGTGGTGCACTGGTCTCAGTGTATTTCTACCCAGGGAAATCAAGGATGCAGGTGCCAGTCGTGGCCGTTAGGTTCCTGGTGCTTTCTTGGTTCCTCGTATTTGGCAATGTTTCGGATTTTTTCAGTGCAACGTTACGACTGCGCTTGAGCGCCAGAGATTGTAATTTTAAGTTTCGCTTTATTCCCTACAAGAATTGTCCTGCGGAAGAGCTAGACTGCGTTATTTTTCGAAGTCCTATAATCATTCAACCTCGGCACGGATGGCAAAGCTACGACCACTCAGAAGTCTAGCATTATAGTACGAGTGCGTGCAATACATCTTACGTAGAAAAGAAGGAGGGAAGGGTGCTGTATAATCGTACGATATTCATAAGCAATAACAAATGGTCTCCTCAAGTGTTATATTTCTTAACCTTGCATGTGTACTTTATCTCGCATTTTCGGTGGGTGCAACTGTATTTTTTATTTACGTCTACTTCAGGCCCGTCAAGGGCACATGCTGGAGTACTGATAATCCAAAAAGTATGAAAACCAAGAATATTAGATGAAAAACACGTAGCAAAATGTTTCAATTAAAGCCAGACAAACAATTTTTTTCAGGCAACTTAGGAAAGATAAAACAAAAAATTACAGCATGGTACATAACGACTAAAAAAAGTAAAATTCTGAATTTCATTGCTAAGCATTTTTGTACAAGTACTCCTAATTATGTCCGCGAATAGTTTTTCCCGATGTTAAATTGTAGACACTGAGCTCTATTTGTTTTGACTTAAAAGTTATTTTATACGAAGGATGCTATCAACGGGAAATTATTCCTTAAATATCAGTACATCGTTGAGACCTCGCTCACCAACGCATTTTAATGTACACTTATTCTATATCTTGTTGTAATTTATCCAAGGTGGAAACCTAATGGACAACGAAAAACTTCTAGTACCTGTAAACTAGAAGAGACGAGAAAACATGAGACGGAATGGCTCAAATACCAGCAATTAATAGATCACTGGAAGTCTCCAGCCTTCCTATTTTATAGCTGTTTTCTAAATTTTCACCACTGTGCGACGCGACACGTTCGATTTCATGATTCCGCAACAGTAGTAAACCCAGATCCAAGATAAATAATATTTGGTACTTATGCTGTAAACTTGATGAAAATATTTTCAGAAGGTCTTGCACGGGCAACCTATTTTATTTTTTTCTTTGAGCGAATGCCTTATTTTATTCGAGTTTTATGGTTTGCTCAGACAAAGTTAACTATGCCGCTCTGATACACATGCGGGCTTGTGTGTGCCAGAAAGTTTTCAGTCCCTCACGCATATGCGCACACAAAATATACGAATTGTATTTTTCTCCCCAAGAGACTACTTCTAAAGCAAGAAAAATAACACCGGTGTACAAGCGAACGTTAGGAAAGCCGAAATCAATATTCCCATCATAATGGATGCCCAGCGACATATTATCGTTTGCTGAAAGATTTCTTTTACGGCCGATCAGGAGGAAAAATGCCATTTCTCTTTTTTTCTATTTTTATGAATCCCTTACGTTCGCACTCCCTTGGTGTCCTGCCATCGTGGCAAGAATTGTGTAACTGGTCCATTTTGTGACGTGGAAAATAAAACAGAAAAGGCTGAGCAGGCAGCAGTTTAACGAGCGTGCATGCATGGAGTGGATTCATCAGTGACCCACTGGGCCTCGGTAAGCAAGCCTAATTTCGCCCCTTCTCTTCGGCGTTGTCGTCTTGTTTCAATCATTAAGTATAGGCGGCGAGATAAGGCTGGAGCTTTGGAAAACAACGAAACTCAGCGGACTGAATTAACGCTGGAGCACGGCACTGAGAGGCCGAACAGCGCCAAGGTAACTAAGGTAACTTTTTTCATTGTTACTACAATGCAGGTAGGCCGTGGTATGTAGAGATGCAGATGTAATTTTTTACGGTTTTAATCACCGCTCTTATGTACTAATCAAGCCCGGTAAGCTACGTTTTTTGCTTCTTCTTTGCTTCATATTCTTAGTCTTGCTATTTTCCTGTATTGACGTGAAGTGTCTTTTAAGAATTCCTCAAAAGAAAATTATCTTCTGAGTTTCATTCTTTGCACAAGTCAATTTTAACCTGAATATTTCATTTTAAGATCCTGGTCCCCTTTCCCCTCAAACTATCATGTCGTATGGCCACTGCGGGTTTTTTGAAACATGTGGAAAATATTGCGATGTAAGAGCAAAAGAAAGAGAACAAAGTGGCAGAGGAAATAGGCTGTAAGCTGCCACCCGAAACGACAGCATGATTTTCTTCTTTTTAGGCAAGGGAGCATACGGCAAGGTTAGATAAAGAAGACTTGCGGTGAACTGCAATGAAATACATGCCACCCATTTTAATGCAGCGCGCACTATAATTTTCCACAGTGCCTAGACAACCCGGAGGACTGGACACTGAAAGAAAGTGAAGTGGAGTGAATAAAAAGAAAGTCGTAGTGAAGGGTCAATAACTCGCATCAATCACTCTTGTGCAGTCTATGGTACAATAAAATCACTGAAATGGCTACCGGTGTTAATCCTCTGAGAATTATGTCTTTTCAAAATCACATTTTCTGTCAAAGGACGCACCTTCTATTACAATAGTAACCAGGAAATAGGGTTTGCTTCTGAGCCGGAGAGTATAGCTCTTGCGAGAACGCTAAACATCACGTGATGTTGAAAGATGAGGAAAAATGTTTTCCTTCCCTTACAAAAGATTTAGAGGTTAAGGTGAGGCGTATGTTCTGCATTACATGACCATGAAACAAACCGCGTTTATTGCTTTCTTTTGGCAAAGATGGTATAGGCTACTCAAATAATGTTCGCTAATTACTTAACTAGGCTTTCGTCGTGAAGAGAGTGTTACAGGCTGTTACTAATTACCCATTAGTGGATTAGACTGCAGGTCAAAGCGGCGGAAAATAAGAGCAAAAAAATTGCAGGTCTGCTGCACCACATTCATAAGCAAGAAAATGCGATTGAATTTGGAACTTCGCCCACTCCCCGAAGATTTTAAAGGACCCCCTAAATTACTACATAAAAAGGATAGTGTTTTCACGTAGTTAAACCGAGCAGACGTGTGAAAGCATGTGTTTAGACTGATTCGTTCATGGTTTTGCTTTTCATGTGAGTGGTGCAGGTCGACGAAAGGCAAAGACATGTCTTTGGAACAATGAACCAGACCTGGAAATTTCGGTTGCACTTAGTGGCCGGATGGGGTTTCACGATGGATCCAAATAACAGTAACTTTTGTACCAATTGATGCCAACACAACCGCCTAGAAGCGTTGCTTTGCTGCACAGGTGAGCCGACTGGTTGAATGCTGGAAAATACGAGTGTTCGATGATCGGCGTTCCATATATTCTTCAGGTACTTCGAGCCGTTTCTATAGGAGAAACTTGGTGAAATTAGTGAATCAAGTTAACCAGAAATTTTCAAAATGCGCTTTGCTTGCAGTCTGAAATAAGGTAATACTGCAGTTTAGTCAAATTTTAATGATACTTTAATACAGGCACCATTATTTACGTGTTGTGCTTGTACCGAACGCCTTCCCAGCGCCAAAGCTGCTCCTAAAATCGGCGCCAAATCCCACTAGAGGGTTGCAGAGATTCACTTAATTCTCCGCTCTCTATTATACACATCTTACGCAATTGCGCGACTGTCTGAGGGTTTTATCTTACACTGCCTTCGACAGGAAAACGAGCGCAGACGACACAAAGTGTAACCGACATGACGGCAGCCGTTTATGGCTCCAGGGTATTGCCGTCAATGCCTTCTAATGGCGAAACCTTAAATCTGGAGACGGCGCCACAACAACAAAGTTGCGACGCCCTTAAATGTTTGTAACAGCGAAATATGCGTGAGTACTGCCTGAAACAGATGATTTAGCCTCGTTTTGCTTTCAGCGTCGAATCAGATTTTTTCACGCCCTTGGTAAAAATGAAAGCAAACGAAATAATGGTCGCCTTTTGAAATGAGCGTGTATTTAAATGTAAAGAGTAACTGACATCTCCCAACGAGGCCGTAGTTTCCGACTGTCGTTTGGGGTCATCGCTCTAAGTTGCCCACTGCCCTCTTCTGCATATATAATAGGCACCCAATTGAGTTGACCCGCATAACATTTTTGGTGAGAGTGTTTTCTTCACTCTAAGAAAGTGAAAATTTTTCAATTCCCGCGGAGTAGGTTCTTCTATTGAGAGGCCTACCAGCTTCTTTACGCTTTTCTGTAGTCGCATATGCAATGTAATTGTCATCGCTAGGAGAATGACATTTACATATTCAGTCTGTCTTGTAACCGAGGCCTCGCAACATTGTCGTAGCCAGTTCGATATGAAGTAAACCCAAGCTTTACGCTTTGCACCATTGAGCTCTATTTTTTGTGTGTTGCACTCCGTACTCTGTATCCTTGTTGTTTTCGGGTTTGAGATGAACTTTGATATTGAACTGTAGTGCGCCCTCCAATTTAAAATCAGAAACGCTTTCCTAATAACGCGTTCGAAGCTTTAGAAGGAAGAATACGATTGTTATTTTTTTTTGTGAAATCAGAGCTTACCGCTGGCAAGACACTCGCCTGTAGAGTAGTAAAACAAAACTGTTAACAGCGTTGAAGAGAGTACCTTCTCCGAGCCCGCCTTCCCGAACCTCTAAAAATATAAACCATTATTTAAATGGACACTCGGTTATTCCCCTGTAAAGCAAAATGACTTCAACGAGTTCATTTTTACCGGACTTACTCAGAAACAGAGCAGGCATACTGTCCATACATTTTAACACTGTTTGTGCTGATCAACATAGGAATAACGGTCTAGACGGGTGGTCTTTTGTTTACAATTACGACTGTGCAACTTGAAGAAATGAAGGCAATTTGTCTTTAATTGTAGGGTACAACTACGCTCTTGCGATTCATCCATGCTTTTATGCCCGGTCCACATTCTCAGATGTAGACTGGATATTTTTATGATTCATTACGTGCAAGGAACTCTGACTATGGATACTAGAGTACACGTTCCCAGCTTGCAAAGTGCACTTCACAAAGTTTGGTAACCCGCTTAGAGAAAGCGTCTACGTCGTACTGGAATACATATATCCGCAACAGTTTTCAATGCAACTGCTTTAGTAAGCACTTCAATGTTTTAGCGGCGGCGTTCCCTCAATTTCTCATTTCTTTTCAGACCCTGCGGTGACCTTTAAATTCTTGGAGACGGGAGTATGGAGGACGCGCTTTCCTGTTCGTTGCTTATAGGAAGGAAATACGGAGAGGAAATATAAATCGAGCACACTTATTTCTAGCAATCTAGAGTCCCTACAGCACCTCAAAAACAAAACATGCGAAAGCCTGCTTCAATCCCGCCCTGTTTGCGGTTTTGCTGCTCTCAAAATGCCGGTCCAGATGTAGGAAAAAGGCATTCATCGAGAAGCATCATTCATTACGAGAAGGCGAAATAAAACATTTCTCTTTATTCTGTGGTCTTTTTTTGGTGAACGTTGGTTCGATTTGCCACGTGGGAGGTAACCTTTAACGCACCGTGAAATTGGATTTCTTCTGCCGGTCGTCACGCACCAACAACGGCAACGACGTCGTTCATCCATTTTCCATTACTTACGGCCAACTAACTTTGCCCTACACAAACATGGCGCTATAGTAGAAGTGTACTCACTGTAGTTTTCACATTTAGTTTACGCCTAAGTCTCTTCTCTCGATTTTTAGTGCCGGAGCACTACTTCAGGATATCCGGTGTCTTAGATGCTTTACTTTGAGGAAACCTTATATAAATGAAATAATTATTGCCGTGACTGGGATTCGAACTCGCGTCAGCGCCAACAGATCAGCTTCGCTGGCCATTGCGCGAGAGTACAAGGCTATCGCCGCAGTAGTTAAAGCCTCGTGTTAACCTGCAACACTCTCTCGCGCGGTCCATTGCACATCGCCTTCAGCTACTTATACTACTACGAAAGTAATATTCGTGCTTCCAACTATGTGGCGGTAGTGACAGAAAGATGTGCGCTGCATGCATTGGCATGGACAACGTTGTGACAGAAACATGGCACTATAGCAATACGCGTTGGCCTTGACGACAGTGCTACAGAAGCGGGCACTGCAGCACAGGCCGCCGGTATACATTTGGTAAATAGGCATTGACGATGAAAACGTTGAAATCGCGCCTAACTTGCTTCCTGTGTCAATGGACACCTTGATCACGTTTTCAGATATACAATGTGCTTTCGAGCAGTATTACGGGTTTAGCAATGTTAACCGTCAACCAATTATTGTTGTTGGATTTGAGAATTGGATTTGTGAAGAGAGTGCGATTGTGCTATCAGGGAAAGCGATATCATGCAATGTTTTCGCTCGAAACATAGATTCACCGCCACTACTTAAATGCAACACAAGAAATGTGCTACAGCGGTACCGGACGAGGTAAACAGCAAATATAAAGGAAATAATTGTTTGCTGAGGTACCTTTATTGCTGAGTTCTGCCTTTGTATTTGCTGCCGATTTGTCTGTTGCACTTTCGTCTCGTCTGTCTCCGTATCCAAGTATTACCATGGCAATTGTCTAACAAATGGCCCAACATGACGCGGTAATTTTCTTGTATCCTGCAAAATATTAGCCCTAAAATACTCTTTCAGAAGAAGCGGGCACAATGCTTTCTTTGCGTTGCGAAATCATATGCCTCAGAACTTGTATACTGGAGTCCTTGAGTCATATTCCTTGCCTAATACGCTCGTCTGTCTCTCACGCGGCTTTTATATACTACATCACACAACTTTCATCTATGCAGGGGGAGGTGCGAGGGCAATGCCGCAGCTCCAGACATTTGCTGGCCTGGACAGTGACTGAGCGGAAAGCCGCTGTTATGTGTTCGTTGCTCCTGGTCTGATGCTGAAGCTGAGAGATGGAGCACAAACTGCCCCACTCTTGCTTACACATTCGGATTATGCGTAACGAAGTCGATTATTTGACGGGATCCTCTGTGGACAGAAAAACATAGTAGGTAAACTTTATAGCTTACTGACCACTTTTATTACAAACTGGCGTTTCAGAAGTGCCACCGCTCCCATGTCGACAACATTTTAATTGTGAACTAGGGATCCCGAAACGCTATTTTTCTTATGGAAGAGGTCAGTAACGAGCGACTGTCATTTCTGCCCACGTTATATAGAGCCAGATGTGTACAAAGGGCAATAGATAGAGCGGAGGCGAAAAAAAAAGAAAGAGTTAGTCGAGCAACAAAAAAAGAGAGAACCAAGAGTAAAATTTGCGGTGGTACAAAAATACGCTCTACAGGTTCCTTAAAATTAGGCACGCACAGGTAGTACAGAAAAACCACCTCTGAAAATTAGTTATGGTCACCTAGAGCCTAAGGTCAAGGCCTATGCATGCTCCGCCTGATTTGGCGGCGTTGCCGTCATGGACCCTGTTGCCATCTGATCAGGGCGTCGTCGTCGAGGCGTAAGGGTGTGTAAAGATTTCGTTTGTGCCTGGTCGTCGAGTCTTGTTGGTGAGTCTGGGAAGAGTGACTGCTCGAACTGCGCTGCACTGGGCAGCGGCCTCCAAGTGCCTCAGCTTGCGAGAGCCCTGGGCCGACTATCAAGAATAACTGAAAGCCTCGATGCTGCTATAACGCAATGACAATGAACACCTGCACTTCCACCAAATATTACGCAGTGGCAAGGCAACGAGCTGCACGAAATGTTGACCCTATGAAGTGCGTTTAATGACCGGTGAGCCTAGCGCGAGATTATCATCCCGCACTTTTGACCACTTCATCATCTTTTTCGTAAATGTGGTTACATACCATGGTACTAGCTAAACATTTAAGTTTGTCTCAGCAATTGCCAGCTTTTGCCGTGATTAATAATATGGGCAGGACGAGCGCTCTCAGGATTTGGTAAAAGTTGTACCGTTTAAGCAAAGTAGCCCACTCGCTGAAAATAAGACACATTATTTACTGACAGGGATATCAAACTAGATGTTGGCGCCTGACAGCATCGCCGCTGCTCTTTGCAGGGCTACAACAGAATGCGCAAATACAATAAAGTTAACACCTTAAAGCTACCAACAGTAGAAAGAAAATGAATATCATGAAAAGAGCACTCACAATAACAGTAAATTATAAATAAACACAAAAGCAATAAATCACATCTGAAGAATAAGCAAGGACATATGTGCATGATATTAAAACCATAATGCCCCATACATATGATGGTAATACAAAAATGTGTTTGCCAGGTAGCCAATCAGCACATAACGTGTAAAAAGCAATCAAGCAACATCTAGTAAATTCCAGGGATCCACACTCCTCTCGACAAGATTTCGTTTCAGTACCGCAATAGCCCCTTTTCTGTGGTCCACGCTTCGGCAATGGGGCTATATCAGAAGGCCAATAATACTTTCATCAAAGACTGTGAAATCCCCTTTGGCTGACTGGCTGTTCGAATTCTTTGTTTCCAATTGAGGCATTGCTTCTGCCACCGTTGATGAGAACACTTCTGGTTGTCCAAATATGTAGCAGGTGGCTATCAACAGGTGGGCTGTCCTCTGTGGTGTCGAAGGTTTTTGTGAAATTTTTTTCAATTCTAGTAGAGAGGCTGCCTAATCTTTATAGCTGGTTGTTTGCCCCGATATAGCTAGTTCTCTGACTTTTCTGAATTTCTCCCGGTCCGTTATTCTGGCTTGGCCTCGAGGTTGCAGTACCTGATGCTTTAAAAGGTGGTCTCTCCCGTATGGAGCCCGTATGTTGACAAGGGTCTCTCCCGTATGGAGCCAATCATAGATTTTTGCGTTGCGGACGAGCGTCAGGTCGGGAGAGGAATCCTATGGCATGGTGGTGTTGCTACGTGACGGCCAGCCGAAGAATGAGACGAGATGACTGATGGCAATGGGATGGTTTTAATGGCCGCTGGCCTAGCATGAGCGCTCCGTCTCGGGACACTGCCAACTTCGTCTTCTTCGTCATACTATCCGAGGCCAGCGAACGATCGTCCCGATCGGTGACAAAGAGACGCGCGAAGTGGTGATGGGCTTCAGAGGATTGCGATAGAGGAAGGAGAAAGTGGTGAGGTGCTGGCCGCCACAATGAAGGAGATGGCTGAATGATTCCTGGCCCGCGAAGCTTCCTGGCCGCAGGTCACCAGGAGCCGACAGCCGGGGCCCCAGGACGCGCCGAACGGCATGGGCAGGGGAACGGTGTCGTCACATATGGGCAGCGTCTCGGGTCCGTGGGGTCGGGTCATTGCATCAGGTTCAGTTCATCGTGTCGAGTGGTCTGGGCGGTGGACGGGGCGGGGGATGAGTGGCGAGATCGGTTCGTGTCTGTAAGGCTGGGGACGGCCGGTCGACGCAGACCAAGAACTCAAGGCCGACGACCATGGCTCCCACATGCGCCGAAGCTCCAGGACAAGGATGGGGATGAACTCCAAATGTTACGTGACGGCCAGCCGAAGAATGAGACGAGATGACTGATAGCAATGGGATAGATTTAATGGCCGCTAGCCTAGCGCGAGCGCTCCGTCTCGGGCCACTGCCAGCTTCGTCTTCTTCGTCGTGCTACTGGTCAGTGAGCAGGGCCAGTGCCATGTAAGCGATGCCGGATTCTGGCTTTCTAGTTTTGTGTCTTCATTTAGGTATCCCCAAAGAGCGTGCCAAAGACGGAGGACACCATCCACACTAACGTTTGGTCTTCTCGCGGGAATCGAATCAATACCTGCTCCATTCCATACAGTCGGAATAAATATTCTCGGCCCATCTCCAACGCTAAACTCGAGAAACAGATGCATCATCACAGCGACGGACTACATCACGCGGAGGTCCGCGCACTTCCGACGGCGACGGCTAGTGAGGCAGACAAATTTTTCACTTAGTCTATTGTCCTTCGTCACGCTGAGCCACTGTTTTGATTACTGACTGCCGTGCCACAGTTCTAGTAGAGGTAACACAAGAGATCCTCCGGTTAATCGGAATCAGCCACCGCCAAGCTACTGCGTACCATGCGCAAGGCAATGGGCTGACGAAGAGGTGAACAAGACGGTGGGTGATATGATCGCCGTAGACGTAGACGTAGCCCGTTGAAATTGGGACGAGGTACTGCCCTATGTTGTATTCGTCTATAATAGCCGCGCTTATGAGAAGGCCACAAGTATATCCCTTTTCCAGAGTGCCAATGGCAGACAGTTCACCGCGAAGCGTACCGCAATCATGCCGCACGAGCCGCCTGTGGACGTTGCCTATGATGTCCTACTAGTCTCCGAGGGCGCCTAGAAAGCACGGCAACTAGCTGGACTCCACGAAATCATCCTACACCAACCGCCTTCCGAAGCTCGTCTGTGCAATCACCGTCGACGTTACGTTCATTTGGAACTTGGGGCAACGTCTGGACGTTGAGGCCAGTACTCCGTCGAGGACTGTCAAAAAACTCACGAAGCGATGCTTCCGCACGTACACGGCTATTCGTCGCACCAGTGAACTTAACCCTGAGGTTCGGCCCCACAGAATAAGATAGTTAAGACATCGTTCCGCCCGCCCTGAAAATTACACGTTGGCCAGATTGAGCTGTATTACGTGCGATGATCGCATTACCCTTTCCTGATTTCCTACTGTCTTTTATGTCGGCCAGGTAGACGTGCCGGGGCCGTGCGTACTTTGGCACCGTGCTCTTTTTTTTCTATCAGTTTAGCATCGGGACTATTCCTCTTTATCGAAAGGCAGGTAGTGCAGCGACTGAAATAAACAAAGAATAAGAGCGATCGCCGCGTGTCCACAACTATTCTCCTGCTGGCGTAACTTCCCCGTTTTTATGTCCCCTCTCTGAACTGCTCCGGCAGCTTACCTAAAGCGAATCCCGACAATATGTTAAAAATTGTAAAAAATCTTGTAAGGACAGCCACTTTAAACGACAAGGTCTGAAGCTTCACAATAATCGCGAGAAACTGAGAAAAAGTTTTAACGTAATGGTCTTGAATCGATCAGAATTCTGTATATAAATATCGAAGGTGGCCTGATTGCCAACGGTGGAGCTAAAGCGTTTTGTTTTAACAAATATCTTCAATAGGCGTTTGAGCCAATTTACTACAAAAAACGGCATTAAGATGCATTGATTATTACCCACCAAGTTGGGCCAAAGCTGCTTATTAACACCGCAACCACGTCTGCCGGTTGTCCTAGTGGCATCCTGTTCTTTTGTCTTGAACGCGTGCTCGAGTATTCGGACATAGAGACCATGATGCAAAAACCAATTAGCTATGCCTGTTTGCGCCCTCGTTTTATATATATGTTGATGTAGTCTCAGTACATAAAAATGGCTCTGAATTTTCTGTATTTAATTGCCGACCAATTCTATTTAATTGCCGACCAAGCACTCATATACCGCCTTTACGATAATAAATACTCTACAGCCGCTCAGCAGGATTATAAAACTGATTTCTCCTATTCGAATCAACTTCTTGAATTTAGAGAAGGCTTGTTTTCATCCCTTGAGACCAGTGATCAAAATCACTATATATTTATGGATTGTAGAAAAGCTTTTCTTTGTATACATTATACACTGCTACTAGATAAGCTGTCCTGTCTTGGTGTTCATGCCACTGTGCTTGACTCGCCGCATTCTTGACGGCCGCATGGATTGTGTTGCGACTATTGGCTGTCACTCTGATTAGGCCAGTGTATACTCGGGATACCACGACGGCCATTTGTTGGACGTTTGCTATTATTGATATATAGGTGGTATTGTTTTAAAATTTATTTGCAATGTTGGGCGGTATGCTAATGATTGTGTGATTTATCATGACATTTGAAGCTTCTCTTCAGCTTGACTTGGGTTCAGATTAGTGCAGGTGATCTAAATGCCAGATGTCCTTGAATAATTGCCATTTTGCCTTGTTCATTGAAAGCAAATTCATGCCTCAAACCAATGCTCAATAAATAGCGTTCTTTTGGGGAAAAAATCTCTAAATGATTGTACACTATCTTTCACCTCTCAAGGAGTCCTACGATGGCGTGGCAGGTTCAGTTTGTTTGACGAAAAGCGTGCGCAAGACTTAATTTACGAAAAAAATTTAAATAGAGTGCCATCTAATGTTAAAGAAGCATTGCATTTCATCAAAATAAGACATGTTGCTGAATATGCGTCTGTAGTGTAGTAGCTTCCATTCGCTTTTTTTATGGTATGTTTGAATGGGTCCAAAACAGTGCGTCAATATTTGTTTATTGCAACAACCTGACTCACAATTCTTAAGAACCGACTCACTTGCTAACCTTTATTTATGCCTAGGAAACACTTGAGGTTGAAAATGATGAATAGAAATATTTCTTAAATGATCAAGACAAGCAACCAGCAGTAATTGTCTCAACCTGCTTTGTATCCAGACAACGGGGTGAGCACAGGAAAATTATTAAAATGAATGTTGAACGGATGTATTCTAAAGGTCATTCTTTTCATTGCGGATCAATCAATGCAACAATTTTGATGCTTACGTCGCTTATTCCTTCAGTGTGGCTAGGTGCGCGCACTGATATGTGAAGTGTAAGGTGTTTCGCGTACAGCTGTTCGCTTCCCTTCCTTTGTGTTTTTTATGTTTTTGGTATTTGCCATCATAATTTTTTGTTTTAATCATCCAGCACACAATACACTGGTGATTTGCTGATGCTGAATGCCTTTGGGCACTGCAGGACTGTGATATAATTAAGCAAATGAACATGCGAACTGCTGTCCCCGTTATTCTAACCCAATCAGTAAAATGCTACATGACCATTCGACGGAAATTTAAAGCTCCTGTCCATGGCTCATCTAACACATCACAAACCTCTCATAGGCAGACCATAAGGGGCGGTACGGCTACATCCCAAATTCTGTGACCGCGAACAGGGCATCAAGCAAATAGCTCGGTGTCGGAAGGCTCAAAACATGCAATTTTACAAGCCGAAAATTGAACATCATAGATTGCAAGCTATAACAGGCACTTCTATAACTTGTAACGGTGAAAATAACATGACACCGTTTGCGACAACATATCCATTCGATCGAAACGGACGCCGATGATTGCGAAAGATCAAGAGCCTCCAGATAAAATTAATTTCAGTGATGACTTGCTGCGCCTCGTGTCTGAGTTGTCAATTCGGAGCTGTACTACGTTGGTTGATCCCACTGGCCGCGATCAGTAAGTCTTCGTCCAGCGCAATGTGTGAGTGACACTGAGAGCAATGCGAGCAGTGATGCTGAGCTTTAAAGACTTGTCCTGTTGCAACAAGAATTGTGTGAGCGCATTCCACCAGTCATTACTTCTTGTAGGTACGTTGACACTGTGTTCTTGTTCGTGTTCCAGTTTTTCGCTTTGCGGAAGGAAATTTCTGCCAACGAGTAGGCGTTGTAATGCGAAAGCATTATATGTCTCATCAGTAGGGGAAACCGATTTTCACCAAAATTTTCCGCCCCAAAAACGTCACGACGTAATCAGAGTTTCACATAACCTCCGCAGTGTAGCATGGGTTAGCATAGCCAATGAAGGAAAATATTAGATGAGACATTAGAAGTTAGTGATAGTGATAGCTTTGTTATGAAAACGGATGTTACTAAATAATGAAGAGGGTCCTTAATGACAATGATAAGAGATTTTCACTAGTGGCATTTTTGGTAAGGGCATTTTAGACAAAGGCCTTTAATTGACGGCGCACTAAATTTCAAGATTAGTGAGAAATGCTTTCGCATTCACAGCAAATAATGACGTTATGTGGCATTTATTTTTTATTTCTCTCCATGTTCAGTTACCGCGTTTTGTATGAGTAGCACCTGCTCTGAATCTAAAGCACCATGCCTCCTTTTGCACAGCCTAACTAAGGTATCTATCCTCCCTTTATATTTCAATTCAACGCAAGCCTTCATCGAGGCCCGCGAATATAAAAAGTAGTAACACCAAGGTAAACACAACCCGGTCTGCATGTCCACTGGCGATTTTTCATTGGGTCGTTTTCTCTTTAGTTATTTCTCTGTTTGATACATTTGTTCTTGTTTTTATTTGTTTTTGTAGAGGAATGATTCAAAATCACTGTTTTAAGTGTTACGAAGAAGTCCTCAACGCAAAGGACTATTCTGTGTGGTTTATTAAGATAGCTGTCGCACGTAATCAGTAAACAGAAACCAGCGCTAGCTTCGTCCATGCTAAAGCACTCAGAAACTCAAATGCTTCTATCCTTTCTTATAGTTCGGTTCCCCCGTAAATGAAACCGCAAACGAAATGAGGATTGCTAATTATGGCTCAACAACTGAGCTGCCGTAATTGCCGCAGTGGCTGTGAAAACCACATCGAGATGCCTGCTCACGCGGCCATCCAGTCGAGACTGCGACCACAAAGCGAAGACTAGCCACTCCACCCAGCCGCCGTCTCGACTACATGAAACACGTTTAGACGACTTCAGACACTCTACGCATAATAGTGGGGAGTGAGTGGAGAATATATAGCTTATAGCCGCGAAATAAATTATAAGGACGATTACGATTCTTCTAATGCGAAATTTGAGCGCAGCTCTGTTGGTATCTCAGGCTCTGTAGTCACACAGTTTTTCTTTTCTAGGTCGTCGGCACGTCTGACTATGATATTAGTTCGATAATATTTTTTGTTGATGAAGAGGAAGATGTGCAGTGCACAGTGCGCGATAATTTGCATATTAGTCCAATAATAATAATAATAATAATATTAGTCCGATAGCAGTATTAGTTGCAGAAGACGACGATATGCAGTGCACGTCCCGAGAGTGTATTGCAGGTTAACACGAGGCGTGATCAGCTGCGGCGATAGCCTAGCTGCGAGTGCCGCCTAGCTGACTCCCCTCTCTGGATGCATGTGTGTGCCTCCCAGACTTTTGATGTATCGGAAGGAGGGTTCATGCAGGGGTAAGGTGGCCTGGTGTTTCATGGCGTAAGCGTGCTTAGACTTTCCTTTTCGACACTATTTCCATGCAATAAAGAAAAAAATAACTGCGGCGATAGCATAGTACTCTCGTGCAGTGGCCAAGGAAGATAGCCTGTTCCCGGCCCCGTGGGTTCGAATTTCAGTCGCGACAATGTTGATTTTTCTTTACTTATTTATTGTTCAGCTCACTTACCCTGACGGCGGCGGCGCGGCTCAACCCACGAATGGGCACTTAGGCCTAAGCGCTGCGCTGTAAAAGGAGAAATACAGCCCCGCAGCTACTGCGCAGCGTGAAATGATTTAGACACCCCTAACAATAACCACGCCTTCCAATTATTCTGGATCAAAGTTTACCCTCCTTTATTCTAGAGCCGGCAATCCTTGTGGCGTTTCTGTTGGCATGTGGACGAAAAGTTTTTTTTTCATTCTATATTATCACTTGTCTGTTTTCATGTTATCGTGTACAGTAATAACAATGATTATACATGCTGACATGGGCAACCAAAAGTACTGCAGGGCCACTCAGTGAATTGTTTCTATTTATTGTACGATTTATTAAGTGGTTCTGTCGTACTTTTGGTTGCCCATGTCAGCGTGTATTATCACTGTTATTACTTTGTACGATAACATAAAAGCAGGCACAATAAAAGAGGAAATGAAAAAGTTTGTTAGTAAATTGTGTTTTCTTTGTAGGATAGACCTCAGCGGTGGCATAGTGTATGAGAGTCCGCCTCGCATACGGGAGGTGTGGGGTGGTTCAATCCCCAGAGCCGCCGGGTACCCATCGGTGACCTTGGCCTGGGGCTCGGCTTAAACAGGCTGAAATGCTTGAGACATGACTCTTCGACCCCACCCATAGCAAACGAAAATACCTTGCACCATGGCGCCCTGTGGCCGCTGATGCCATTGCGTCATAAAAATGCATTATCATCATCCTTTTAGGACCCCCTGCACATGAGCTGTACATGACCGGGATTCTTTCGAAGCGTTCCAGGAGGAATACAAAATATTTGACTCCCCCTAAAATGCACGCCTTAAAAATCTCCAAGACAGCTAGTCCAGCGTCATCCTCTTTCCTAATAAAGGTAATTCAACAGACATTTTGGACCAGTCGGACTGCATCCTCAAGACGACGACACTTCTATGAAACGAGGTGATGTACGCAAAAATGGGTCGTGATTCTTCAAAGAAGGCAGAGATTGAACTCCAAAGGCTACTTGCGGGCGTCTTCAATTTAGTCCTACCAGAGAAGAAGCAGCTATATTTTCAGCTCCTGTGTCATAATGGCTGGGAGTCTGCCGTTTACGGCCTACCAAAAGCACATAAATGAAACGTGCCACTACGCCCTATTGTGAATTTTATGCGCTTCCCACTGCAATCGCTTTGCAGCTAAGGGAAAGGAGAGACGTTAAACATGCAATCATTTTGATTAATTGCGATAGCATCTTTTCTATACAGACTGCAAATGCCGGCTGTAAAAATAAAAAAAAATGCAGTCTTCGATGCAAAGTAATAATATACTCGGAGAACTACAGAATTGGTCCAGAAGCGATAGCCGCTTAGAAGATAGCGTGTTCGTGCTTACCCAATGCAAAGAAATAGCTAGGTTCGTCATGTGGATGGAACACGTTATCTACTGCTAGAGCCTCTTGAAAGAGAGTATGAATATTACCTGAAAGGTTTTTCTGATTGTTCAGTAGATTAGGTTAGCGAAGGGAGCGCAACGGCGTTTCACTTAACATCCTAAAATCCTTGCTGGTTATTGTGCCACACCTTTGGTATGTACACCAAAATGGCTGTGAGGGTCTAAATTGAGGCGCCCTTAGGAAAAGAGCTCTTTTGCACAAGAGGCTGTGGCAACTCTCACGGACTCGAAACATGGACTCTAAAGTTCGCGAATCCTTTTCATTTGAAGCTTTTGTCACCGCTCATTGCCTTTGGTGCACCAGCTGCACCTGCACAACAGCGGATTTTCTATTCTCTCTCCGTGGTTTCCATAGCATATAGGAATTTATAGAAAAGGGGAGTTTGACAGCCTCCACAATCAGGCACGGTTGGCTGATTTGCTCAGAAACTCTTATAAGATTCTTAGAGATTCTTTAAAGAGACTGGGGTAAAAAGATCAAATCCCTGCCATGCCCTGCAACCAACCCTTTGAGACCGGGAGCTGCAGAGGTCTAAGTCACCCTGCCTCCGTAGATGTACCGGTTGTATTCGCGCTGCAGTGTGAATCTGTAAGAGGACGAGTAACATCGTCTTCATTGTGGTTTTGTGGCGTTTCCGGTGGCCTGCAACATTACCACAAGACTTGCCCCAATCACGATTCATAGCGGGGGGTCCTGTTCGGTTGCCTTACCCGGTAAGGAGTGGTGAATTTGGCGCACTATTTGTTATGACAGACATTAGTTAAGACTGAGACCCAACCGGTCTAGTTATAATACATAACATGTTGAAGCATCTTTAAGCATGTTGAAGACATTTTGTTGAGTCTTATACAACCAGCTCTCAACAGGAGTGCCACCGAGCACGAGTACTATAGCGTGGACTTGCAAACGGAGGAATCAGAAGGTTTTGAAATGTGAATGTTCATCGTGTAAAACGGGTAATTCCCTAACAAAGAAGGACACCAGAAGAAGACGTCAGGGTGCTCGCAGAGTCAACTGAACTTTATCGGATTAAAAGTGACATGTATGCAGCGAATCAAAACACACCCTCATACTCAGAGGCCATCCGACACCACAGTAACGCTCCCGTCCAACCTCGCGTCCAGAAATCATGGGTCTACACAAGAGTTTTAGGCATAAGGAATAAAACACTATGCGTACTAGTGATCCGTCGGTTGTTCTCGCTGATTTATAGGTGCCTGACTCCGTATATTCTTGCTTATTTGGATTATTGTGACGAGACGCTGGTCCACACAGATGCAAGCAACGAGGGCCCCGGTGCTGTAGTCGTCCAGTGGCAAGACGGTGCCGAGGGCGTCATACCGTACGCTAGTCCAACTTTACTTCGTGCTGAATCTAACTACTCCACAACCGAAAAAGAATGCATCACCGTTGCTTGGGCTGTGATAAAACTTCGACCATACTCGTAAGGCCGGCACTTTCAAGTCGTAAGTGACCACCACTCACTGGGCTGTTTGACGCACTTACAGGATCCTTGTGTTTGCCTTGCACATTTATTTATTTATTTATTCAGGTCCCTAGAGCGCCCGTTGAGGACATTTTTGTAGGGAGGATACAGTTGCAAAACATTGTCGTGCAGATGACACTGTGTAAATAAAAGCAAACAAACTATAAAAGTACAATGCATTCCAATACTGAGCAAACCGATAACAAAACAATCATGAAAGCAAAAAAGACGTAAATGGCATATTGTAATATGATATGAACGAGCGTATACAAAAATTCGAAAAAGCACAGAAGCACAGCACACAGGCACGCACACACAAAAAATTCATTCAACACAAGTTAATTCAACAAAAGGCGTGGCAAAGCATTTTCAAAAGTATATTGCGAGGCTAAGACACCTTCTTCTGGCAATTTATTCCAGTCATGCACTCTTTTGGGAAAAAATTAATTTTTAAAGGCATTTATATGGCACTGGTATTCTTAAACTTTTAAAGAATGACCTAAACGGGGGGAGGGGGGGATATACAGCTGGGAGCTTTCATGTATGAATCTTTAGGCAAACCTGTTGCGCCTACAAAAATATTGTAAAATAGCTTAGGTCTAAGGTATTTGCGTCTGTCTTGCAATAGAGGCCAGTCAATATTTTTCAACAGATGAGAGGAGCTTTTGGTGAAATCAAAGTTTGTGCACACAAACCTTGCGGCTCGTTTTTGGATTCGTTCAAGTTCGCTGATAAATGTTTTTGTTTCAAAGTCCAAAGTCGCACAACCATATTCTGAGGTGGTACACACGTATGTCAAGTAGAGTGTCCCCTTCAAATCAGCAGGTGCCTGCTTGAAATTGCGTTCTAAAACGTTTAACACACGGCAAGCTTTGGCAGCAAAATGCATTATGTGGTCACTTTATATTTTGAAAAATTTGATGTCATGTTTCATGTTTTGCACCATGCCAAGACAGAGTCGAGATCACTTTGCAATTCATAGGAGTCGCTTACACATGTGACGTCACGGTAAATGCAACAATCGTCAGCATGCAATCTGACCCGACAAGAAACCTGGTCAGCTATATTATTGATAAATATTGAAAAAAGAAGAGGGCCCAAAACTGATCCCTGTGGAACACCCGACAAGACTGCAATATCTGATGAGCTTGCGCCCTCAAGAATAACGCGTTGCTTTCTACCGACAAGGTACGCTTCGAGCCATTTCAGCAAGGTAGGTGAAACTTTGAGGGTAGACATTTTCAGAAACAATGAATTATGTGCAACAGAATCAAAAGCTTTGTGAAAATACAAAAATATGCAGTCAACCTGGTTACCATTGTTAATTGAAAAAGTGGTATCGTGAAAAAACTCTATCATTTGCGTATTTGAAGAAAATCTCTTTCTGAAGCCATGTTGCACTGGACAAAAAAAGTTGTTATCCTGGAGGTGCATAAATAAATTAGTGTAAACGATGTGCTCTAGCGATTTGCATATGACACCGGTAAGAGAGATAGGCCTATTGTTTAGAGTTTTTGTTTTGTCGCCACTTTTATATAGAGCAACTACGTTGGCGCATTTCCAATCGCCGGGCAAGGCGCTGACATCCATTGATTTTTTAAACAGTGTTACTTAAAAGGGAGCGACATAAACTGCACAGTTGTTCAAGATGCAGTTCGGGATGCGGTCAGGACCGGGTGCCGTGTTTACCTTGAGCTTCTCCAAAAGTAACACTATTCCATGTACTGAGAGATCTATGCCACTCATATCCGTAAACTCTTTCACAATATGTAAGTCGTCGGTAGGGCATGGCGGTAGAGAAAAAAATCTGACTGAAAATAACGATTAAATTGTTCAGCCTTGCATTCGAGATCCGAGCTATAGTTAAAGTCAACTACAATATCGGGATCTTTGTCTCTTACGTGCTGCTTACTTTTTACATACTTCCATACTTGCTTTGGATATTTCTTTATTTTTCCGCCTAGAACACCCAGATAGGCATTTTCGGCCCTGCGCATCTCCCGCGTTATAATCTTGTTCAGTTCTTTCAATTTACAGTGCAAGGAAGGATCCGGTGATTGACAGTACCTACGTTATAAGCGGTGCCTTTTGTTTATCAAGGTACGAATGGCGGTGTTCATCCAAAGCTTATTTGTTCGACACTTCTGCCAAATGGTGCCTGGTGGAACAGCGTCTGCACAAAAGCCAGGAGTTTCGTCTTCAGTAGGTGCCACTGTGACGTCTAAATTCTGGGAGAAATGCATCGAGCTCAAGCAATATCGAGACATAGTCTCCTCTGTCGTAATGAAATACCGTACGTGGTGGTGGCTTTCTGTGGTGCTCGGCAAAGTAGGATAATCTTGCGCTTACCACTTCATGGTCGCTTAAACCGGGAATTGTGGTGGTTGAAGAAACGAGGGTGCGATCGTTGCAGAAAATCAAATCAAGTACATTTGCACTACTACAGCCTATTCTAGTTGGGCACTCCACAAACTGAAACAGGGAATGAGTGTTAATCATTTCACGAAAATCAGTATGAAGAAGCGATGTAGTCTTCATATTGGGCTTAAGGGAGGCCCATTCCAAATTAGGTTAATTAAAATCACCACCTAAAATAACGCAAGATGCATCAAGGGTTAGTAGGATGTTGCTCAATTCAAATATGGGTTGCGGTGTTTTAGGGGCTGGAGATCTGTAAAATAAACCAATGGCTATTGAGGAACCGTTAGCCAGTATGACCTTACACCAGACAATTTCGCAAGTCTTGCTTTCTGTGTTAAGAGGTATGACGTTCAGTCCATTATCGACAATGACAAAGACACCACCGCCATTTTTGTTGCGGTCCTTCCGGTATACGTTGTAATTTGGCGGGAATATCCCGCAAGTGCCAATTGTTTCGTCCAACTATGACTCTGTGCCAATGACCTCATGTGGTTTGACCAATTCCAAGAGTCCAATTTCCAGGTCTCCAGTCGAGGTGGCGAGCGAAGACGACAAACCGGACTTTCCTCTCATCGCAGCCGTACAACAAACAACAACGTGAGAAGTTTGCTCCAACATAGATGGTCTGCCTCCTAGTTGTCCCAGAGCCCATCCAAGAAGGAATCTTGCATACGTGTCGTGAGAAGCCCACCACCGGTCACCTAAGCTATGTCCGCACTATAGTTCTGATCTAACAGAGGTATAACTGGCCTAAGCTTGTTGCGGCAGTGTGACACTACGTGTGCACGTGTAACGTTTGTCAGCGACGAAGAAGACTTGTTCTCAACCCAGCTGAAATTTACATCCTGTATAAGTGCCCAAGGTCCGTTTGATCAAGTTGGCATGGACCTTCTCGGCCTTTTTCCAACCGCATCTTCGGGAAACAGGAGGGTAATCATCGGCACTGATTATCTTGCGCGCTACGCTTAAACCAAAACATTGTATCGTGTCAGAGCAGCTAAGACTACGAAATTTTTCGTTTAGCACTTCGTGCTGTGTCAGGGCGCCCAGGCACTTAATATCACGGACAAAGGCACCGCTTTCACTGCAAAACTCTCGCAATCTCTCTTGCGACTGAGTGCCAGTACTCACAGAAAAACTACCGCCTACCATCCCTAGACGAATAACCTGACCGATCGTCTTAACAAAACTCTAGTTGGCATGCTGTCTATGTGCGTGGACGCTGAACACCGATCTTGGGACGGTATCCTGCCGTATTTTACTTTCGAGTACAATGCCGCACAAGTAAACACGAGGAAGACTCCCTTCTGTCTGTTCTGTCTGTTGTGTGGCCCTGAAGTGTCGAGGTTGCTCAAAACAATGGAGCCCCATGGCGGCCACGACCCCGACGTTGCACCGAGCAATTTAATTTTTATGCAGAAGACGCCCGACAACTGGCTCGGCTGCGAATTCAGCATCAACAAGGCCGTGGCGCCCGGCGTTACAACCGCTGCCGTAGACTGGTGGCGTTCGCATCGGAAGACAGATTGCGGGTGTGGACACCAATTCGACTCAAACTCCTTGCAGAAAAACTGCAAAAGCAGTACTTCCGCACCTGCAGAGTGCTCGGTCAGCTACGCGTGCGCCGTCACTTATTAAGTTCTTCCGGATGGGTTTTCCTCGACTACTCGCCGTCAGCAGAGACCTGAAAGCTTTCATGTCATGCGTAGGCAACCATTGTAAGACCTTGTTTTTATTCTCCCTGTTTTCTTCATAAACCATCGGGTCGATGCTTTTTCCTAGAGTGAGGGTAATGCCGTGTCTGCAAGAATAGCCTCTCAGCACGAACCTTGCCCGGCACGCTGATGACTGTGCTCAAGAAAAGTTATTTTCCAACTGCCTATCGGTGCAGTTGCTGCTTCTCTGTGTTTTCCGGTTTTGGCATTTCTCTGCCGTCTAGGCCTCGCGTTTTTAACTCAAAATGCTACGTGCCTATATGGTAGACATTTTCTCTTAATGTATCCGAAAATAAAGCTCTACATATTGCAGGAGGCAGCTTGGAAACATGGTGGAGAATTGACTATGCAAGTCCCTATGGAATTCAGAAGCTGAGATTCAGGTTGTTAGAGTTCTAGAAAGGGAGACTTTTTGCCCTTCCATGTTTGAGAATTCGTCTCGACTGAGAATTGAAAGCCTTATACTTTGCGCTACCATTTGCATCTGCCAACGAGGATTAGTGAGAATGTGTGTGCAGTTTACAGCTAACACGTAAGGAGTGCAGCCTCATAATTACCTAAATACTTAAATGGCGCATTAATTTCCTCACCTCATAGGTGTTCCAAGGCGGCAACGAAAACCTGCCTTGGTGAGCGTGAGCGTATCTCTTCCAGTTTATTATTTCACATGCATATGTTTTCGAAACTATAATTCAGAAAAACAAAACAGTTCTCTGCAGCGTTTGAAGGTGGTGAGAAACAACAGCAGCGGTTCCAAAGCACGTCTTATTCGGCAGTGGAAGGCAGCACATCCCTGAATATATTAGCAGATGTAGTAAGGAACGTGTGTTTTCCTCTTGCCGGGAGAGTTCTCTGCCACAGGTCGATGGAACGGCAAACCGCGTCTCCTACCTCTATATCACAGACCCCGCTTGCCCCGTAAGCCACACGAGACAGCCGGATGCTTCCGGCATCACACGCGAGCTAGGCAACGGTCAATAAGGCACAATAAAATAAAAAGAAAAGGAGGAGTGGGCTCCACGGAGCCAGCTGTCACGACTGATGCCGCTGACCTTGCCAGTGAACGTGACGCGCACTGGCAGCAATAAGGAGGGAGTGCCGCCTGAGGGTTCAACTGCGTTCTCTTCACATCGAATGAAGAGGGACTCACTATGAGAGTTATCACTTTTGCTTCAGATCACGGTACTTTAACCCACATGTTGGAGTTCGAGGAGCCGCACATATCTTCAAAAAGGCGTATTGAGGGACCCTTTCGAATGTTTCCAAAGCACGATATCTTTAAAGAACAGGTGGGAATATTTGCAATTTCTCTTTTCTCCCCCAAAGGTTATCTCAGCTCAACTCATTGTTGTAGGTTTGTTTTCTCGTTTCCTCATGAATTGTCAACTGTATATTGCCGAGTCCTTCGCCTTCAGGCACATAAATAAAAGAAAATATTGGCTCGAAGGCCTGCATGTTCTATCCAGGAAGCTTGCTTGAATTTCTACCAGCGCCACAAGGAAAACATAGTGATCGCGCGCCTGTGCATCTTGAAACACTGGGCTCTATTTGCTTACAACAAGAATCTAGCGAGGTCTGTGCTGGGTAATTTGGTTTGCAGAACTCTAAGTGTTTCTTTCTGCTGGATAAAACCGCACACAGCCTCGTAATTAGATTAGTTTATCTTTTATAACATGTGGAGGTCAGGAAATTTCAACAATTGGCACGATTAATGGTTCTGGAGGCTTTTGACAGCATTTCAAATCAAAGCGCAAAACTATTCATAGAAAGAACATGTGCTTCTCGGCCTCACACTGGGCAATTCTGTTTTGTCTACAGCTATTTTTCTGGCAAAAATGAAAGCATCAAAAGTTTTGCCGTTATACAGGTAAATATCAAAGAAAACATAATGAGTACCTGCTGATATTAATATCGCCGAAGAGAAAGTTTTAAGCCACAAATCAGAAGTTTCACTGCGCCCCGACACTAGACAGTTGGCCAAATAACGAGGGCTGCTGTTTTTATATCTGGCGTTCTAAACGTTAATCCCAGAATATAGCAGCCAGTTTCTGCGGCCGCGTTAGGAGTGCTGTCGTTAATATGGCAGTACATGGTTTAATTAAGGCACGAAATACGCCTGTGCGCATGTTTTGTCGATTCTGGAATGGCTGCGCTTAGAGGGTACACAAGGAGTTAGTATCATCAGGATGCGGCCAAACGCTTCGCCAAACCTTTGAGTACACAGAAATCATGTCATAGGGCAATCTGCTTCTTTGCTGACTCACGCTGACACGAGTCTGTTCCGTACAGTAGGATATATGCTAAGCTATAGTAGCCCCGCATTCAGTCACTTTTGGAGACAATGAAATTAAAACTAACCTTTACGCCAAGGATGTCTGTATGCCCGAACAATGAGAAATCCTTGGAGGGGTACAGTCTTCTCAAGAAAGATGATGTCGAATTTTGGTGGGCTAGATGTTAGCGCTACATGCAGTTACTAGGAGAGAAGTTTTCGCCGCAAGCATGAGATGACACTATTTTGTCATTGCTCGGTCGCGAAATAACCAAAAACGTAGCCCATTGCGGCGAAAGAAACACTTTTCGAAAGAAATGTCAAAACTGCCTTGGTATCAGTTTTAGCGCAATTTTTTCTGCACTTTAACTTAATTTTTTGCTATTTCATAGTTATTATACCTGATACGTATTAGCTGTCCTACCTTGCTGATATTCCGCATAAATTGAAAGTTGCCTCTTATAATTCGTTTCTTTGAAGATTGCGACCAAGTACTACACCAGAGTGGCCAGATCCTGTTCTGGTGAGGGAGTGCGTTGTCAGTTCTTGTCACCGAGATCAGACCCCAACCCAGGCCTCGTTATGCAATTCCGTCAACACGCAGGGTTTTCTTTCGAACCCGACAGTGGGTGTAGAAACAAAATGACATACTAGTGGAAATCAAGAAGAAATGGGCTTGGGCGGGGCATGTAATGGGAAGCCAAGATAACCGCTTGTTTTTGAGGGTAACGGAGTGAATTCCAAGACAAGGCAAGCGTAGCATGAGGCGCGGCAGAAAGTCAGTTGGGCGGACGAGATTAGGAAGTCTTCGGGCATCTGGTGTGCGCAGCTTTCAAAGGACAGGGTTAATTGGAGAGACATGGGAGAGGACTTTGCCCTGTAGTGGGCGTAGCCAAGCTGATGGTGATGAGCATCTTATCAGTAGAGCACGCAGTCTATCAATACAGGCCAACGATTTTTTTTCAGTGTTCGTATAACGTTCTATCCATCAATCTTCTATCCCGCGCTTTGTCGTTTAGGACATGTGTTGCTTGAATTCAGTAAGATAAGGTCCAATACAGAGTTCGCATTCCACACTGTTCCCATTGCTTTCCCGCTTTCTGGCTTTGTTGGTGTTCGCGCCATCCTGCAGGGATTTAGGTAGATCTTGTTGACGGCTGCATTTCTAGCCCACGCTCTCGCACGTTGTTTGGTGTCGAAGTACACATGCGTCTAAAATTGTAGGGTTCAAATTTTGGAGCGAACAGAAAATGAAGCAAGAATTGAAGCATGTTTCTGCTGCTAAATACCATTATCACCTTCACACGAATTCAAGGTGAGTAAATGAATGAAGAAATTACTGTGCCATAAACGTCACGTTAAATACTTCTTTCAGATTCGATCGTGAGTATTTTACATGGAATTTCTAATCTGTTGAATACGTTCTATTAACAGCAAACACAAGGCCTTCAAGCATCTCCAAGACCCTTAATCTAAGAAGAGGAACAGCACACAACAGAATTGGCAGAAGGAGTGGTAAAAATATTATTATACTTAAATCAATATTAAGAGAGGCGGTGATTTTTCAGTGCAGTAATGTTCCATTCTTTAATCCGACCCGTTTTGAATAAGCCCGTGACAGCCTCTGGCGCTACTTCGTTGCTCTGACCTGACTGTTATTTGCCGTTTCAAATCACCATATCTTTTAATCGCACCTCAATTAATCAGCTAGTTTGTTCTTTAATTCGAACATTCTTCCGCACTTTGATCACTAACAAGACAGCAGTAAAAAAACAAAACTAATATGGTGCTATTTTGATATATAAAAATCAGCAGCTTCTAAAGTGCTCAAATCATGGCTGTTATAATTAATAAATCAAAACCAAGAAGCTCGCAGCAGAAACAGAAGCACACTTTAAGATAACAAACTAAACGTATCAGAAATATTAAGGCTAGGCTAACCCTTAGCTTTAGTTAACGTCAACACTGCGTTCATTAACAGAGAGGTTTTGGTACTGGGAAGGGAGGAGTGCTTGTTGTATAGCAGATTCAAATAGAAGGCCATAGCTAATTGTATTCCGTGACATAGCCTCTGTATTATGCAAACAAAAGCTGTTGATGGAGCGGTTTCAAGATACTTGCAAAATGCACCACGTTTTAAAGGCGGTGCCTTGTTGGAGGGCAGATCTGGTTGTTTACAGAAAGAAGAGGGGGCGGAGACTGAGTCATTCCTTCCTGAGACGATACTCCATCATACGTCACGGTGTGTTGAAAACGGTGTCCCTGAAGTTTGTTCCCAACGAACAAGGGTTGTCTCTTTGCTGAACACAAAGCCTACACGATGTGCTATGATGAGCACGTTGTGAGAGGGCGCCTGCAAACATTCGAAACAGTTGAGACAGTGCTAACTTTCGGGCACCAAGAGCGTGGGCAGGCATGATAGGATGACAAGAAAGATTCCTGTTTCATTCATTTCAGAAAACCTTTGATGCCTCTAAAAAGTCATTGATAAGCACTGTGATCCTAAATTCGTTTGCATCCCAGAAATTACGTGCATCGCGATAAAACAACATCACTCTCTGCATCAACAAAATCATTTATCAGAACGTAAGGCTAACTCGTATATTCAGGTTTTAATTGTAAGTACATGGACAGAATGCGGGTGAAGTCATTTTTATATTCTTTTTTCGAAGTACCAGGTAGCAAAACAAAATATTTTACAGTGTTTTTGCTCTACCTACTTCAGGTATCAGTATGTAAAACAGTGCATCTGTCAAAGACAGGCGCACGCCTACTTTTTAATTAGCTTTGAAGAAACCAGTAGTTCCTGGATACTACACTGCACTATAATAAACCAAGAGAATGAGGCCACGTTTTATGTATCGTTAATCTCTTCAGCATAAGCTGGGATTTCTTTTCCATGCTATGCACCTGATTATGTAGCGGCATATACTTCAGCCTAATAAATATTAGCCGGAAAATAATAATATGGCACTTTCAAGTTTCCGTCACAATTGAAGCAACCTAAATCTCTGACAATTTCTCAGAATTCCCGTGCAGTGCTTTGTTCGAGGCTGCCAGCAGCCCTTGAGGCATACATTATCTAAAATAAATAAAGACTATGCTTTCAAACCACAGCGATGCTCTTTTGAAATAATCCAACGAGCTCTACAGCAAGGCAACATTTGCTTGATGAGCCTTATTCGATCTTTCCGCATTATTACTTTGCCTCTTACTAAATATAATAAGTTTATGTGAAACTACGCCATTATAAAATGAGTTCATTAGACATTCAGTCACCCCACAAATTACAGTGATACGACCGAGAAAGCACAATACAATAATGTTTCACGATAATGATCAGCATCGCATGAATTGTGCGATTCTTGCAACACTCATTGTTCATCGCTGGATCAAGCCACAATGAGAATGATTTTGCAATTACTTCAATGCGAGGAACATGGGCGGTTTACAGAAATTATATTTGACTCTGGAAAGTTGACCCCAGGATTTACTGATCTGAATTTATGTAATAAAATATACAGAAAGAACTACATCAATATTTTACGCACACCATTAAGCATAGGCTACACATAAGGAGGTTAGGTTAGGGACGCTTGCATGCAAAATATGAACAGAACTGTCCACACAGGAAAGCCATTTTGCGGGATTCCAAAGTTTCAGCTGCGCAAAAAGGAAAAAAAACTAATGTTTGTTTTCGTTTGATTATCTCATTTTTAATGCTTAGCACAGTCTCATCAGCCAAGGATTTTCCTTACGATTTCTATTCGCTACTGAATTTTTCACGAAGTGCGCGAGAAAAATAAAAGGAGCCAAATGCATTCTGTTTTTGAATTTCCCTTGGCACAGCATTCAATGTTGTACTGCCAATACTGGCAATGGCATTATTCTCCGATTTAAATCTGTGCTACACTTTTTCTATTCCACGAACATGGCGTAGTATCAGGAGAAACCCACTTTGACAGAAAAAAAAGCAAAGCCAAAAACTTAAAACTAAGGCGACTGATGCCTAAATATATTTAACGCATGTCTAGTGACTTTTTAACTTTTTGAAGTGCGAAACATTGCCTTCGGAGCATGGCATACCTATTATCAGTCAGCCTGAAGAACATCATTATGAAACCACCATCGCGATGGCTCACTGGCTGTGGCGCTCGACTGCTGACCTGAAAAACGCTGGTTAGATACCGGCTGCGGCGGTGGCATTTTAATGGAGGGCAAATTCTATACACCCCTGTACACTGCGATGCAAGTGCACGGTAAAAAACCCCAGGTGGTCGAAATTTCCGGAGCCCTTCACTACGGCGTCCCTCCTAACCTTAGTCACTTTGCGACGTTAAACCTCATGAAACAAAACCATTGATATGATATCAAAATTTTCTTTACCCGCTGTTGTATACTGCGTGTTTGCCGTACGGGTACAGGCTAGATACAAAATATTCACTCACTATATTACTTAACTCACCTTTCGAGCCCAGCAAAAGGATCCCTCAGCATCCACTTTACGATTAGGCAAGTGAGCCTAGATCCTGCACAAGTGAGCCTAGATCCTGCACAAGTGAGCCTAGATCATGCACACAATATACTCGTAAGACAGGCAAACAGCGAAGGAAAAGGCGAAATTTTGCCCATAACACCCAACCACTATATAATATTCTTTTGAAAATAAAGCCAGTAGAATCAAAGAAAAAATTGTTCCCTCGGACAATGTGGACAGAGAGGTCACAGAAAGCTTTTGACGCAAAAAGAAAGGCATTATTATCTCTGCGGACATGACACTTTTTCTGGAAAGATGGATGCCTTCTTTTTTCCGGGAGTAAGGGCTTCAACTGGAATGGCGAGCTGAAGTGTGGTTAAAGCAGAAGAATCCGGTGAATGGCGATTCCTGATGTTGCCTGCTGTCGGGCTTTGCAATGCATGTTTTTTATTAAATTTCACTTATTCTAAACCTCGCATGAGGCTATCACAGGAGGGAAGAAAGAAAACCTACGAAGAAAAGCAATTCAACAAACTGAATCACACTAGATAGAACGATTTTGAGTGACCCCAGACTTACAGCATACATTTTTATCGCAATCGGGAACGAAATGCAAGCCTTACGTTCGGCTTGAAAATTCATGCTACTTTGATACAAGCCAACAACGTCTGGCCGATATCAAAGGTGTACATTATTGTGGAATTGGAACAAATTCTTCCCAAGGCAAGCACTTTTGGCATCGACCATGCAAACAGCAGGCCTCCTGATCCATTTAGAGTACTTGTGGCTCTCTACTCTAAATCGGCATTCAAATACTCTGGTCTCTTGCTATTTCGCATATACTCATAACACTGCGGTCCTCACGACCGGCGTCACGCGTGTTGATTTATTATTAGCTGCCGAATAGGCCACGGCGGTTAGGCCTCACCGCGAAGGAATTTGGAAGGCCAGAGAAGACTGAAATATGACTGCGTTTACAGATTAGGTTCCCGGCTTGGGCAACGGCACTTTTTCAGTGCATTAGCATTAGAACCTTCATGTTTGCTGAAGAAACAGGGAGGAGAGAGACACCCCTCTTCAGTTTCAGAGCAGAAGGAGAAAAAAAGTGGAAAAGGGAAGAAGATGAGAGGTAACAAGGCTACGTGTGACGCAGAATGGAGGGGGCCAGTCTTTTCGACTGAAAATTTCCCCCTTTAAAGTTCCAAGCCACGAGAGGCCACTTTTTTGTCGGAGCCGTACGACGCTTTTTTGGGGAGGTTGTCGCCTCAGGGCAGACGAATCATTCATGACTGCTTCCCCTTTGCACAACTGACTTTAACGCTCACTCTGCAGTTTAAAAGTGGAGGAAATTCGGCCTTAAAAAGCCCATTGGCTCTGAATGTAATAAATTACAAACATTCTGCATGCAACTGACAAATTACTTGCACTGCTGTCATAGTGTCAGAAGGCAGCTAGGGGACATTTATATTTGAAAGTAGACCTAACAGACCTCTTCTTCCAACGTAAATTAGAGTTGGCTCTCTTCGGTATGCCATAAAAACAGAGAGAACATTTTAACGAAAATATAAGGTAAAGCAGAGATCTAGTTTGGGATAACAAAGCCCAAGTGCGCATTTTAATGAAAATCTTAAGGAAGAACAGTTCCAACCGCAAAAAGCGAAGAAGAAATACGCTAGCACTGAGCATTTATTTCGTATTTTAGATCTACATTATACAAGAGCAGTGCATGAATGATAAGACCACCACGCGAGTTCTCACCGATCTCTGTCCTACACATTGTCAATGCCCATCTGAAATGTTTGTAAGCCAGTTTTGAACGCCAGGCTGTAGGCTGATTGTGGGCGTCGTTTGAATGGTTATGAAGTTGAAATCAAGTGAGAGGTTTAGTAACGTAGCAGTTATCCAACATTAGAACATTTTACGCGTTTGCTTGCAAATGCCGACAATGAACATAATTATGCGAAGGCGAGAATTACCAAATCGATTGGAGTATTTAAGATTTCAGTGCGAAAGTAGTCATAAAAAGCTCCGTCTCTTATTTATTGATATTAACTACAAGTTTGAGCTCATCTTCAAGAGCGATGCCACGAGATTTCTGTGCGTTCTGTGGGTATTTTCCAACACAAGCAAAGAAGCTCCAGCTTAATATAGAAGCACCTTGGCGAAATACTTTCCCCATTCTCTTACTGCTACAATTAGCTATATAGAGCAAATCTTCCATTTTATTCCTTGGCACCCATAGCTGTTGTACTTTTATGATTTCAAAACAAATCGAGCTTAGCACGGGGCTAAACTGCTGAGCTATCAAAGAGTACTGAAGCAGTGCTCGCCCATACTAGGGATCACCAGTCTGACGATGTAAAATAATGTCGTTGAATTTCCGAAACACATGCTGGTGGCAGGTTGTTGCGCTCAGAATCGAAGGTTTGCAATACAAGGGTCCCTGAAAGAGTGTTTGAGGTTGCCTATAAAACATATGCATTATACAGAGTACTGGCCACCGAGCGTTCATGACGCGCACGAGGCCTCAAAAGCGAGCGGGATAATTGAAATACATTTTAAAAATTCCCGCTTTCGTGACTCGCGGTAATCCGCGGTGTCAGAATTTCGCGCCAAACCTGGCACACGACGTCATGTTGTGCAAGTAACAATAGCAGCCCTGGTTATGATTTGTTCACCGCGCAAACTCTTACAGACGTCCCGCAATTACCATTTTTGATAGGCTGTGCGCTAGAAAGACGTTCACAGGAAAACAAGGGTAGAGACGGCAGGATAGAAGAGCAACTTTCAACTTTAATGACGACAAATGAAGCCAGACGCATTTATACGTCCTCTTTTATCCAGAGAAAAAATAATATGTACAAACTAGCCCGTAAGAAATCCTTACTAAAGAAATCGCCATGGCCGTGGCTCCTACGGCAAGTCAGGAAGTTCCCCCCCCCCCCCCCCCCCCCCCACCGGGGGTACTCAGGTGGGCGTCTGCAGCCGACGAAGGTAGCGGAAGGCCGAGTGGGTTGGGTCGGTGGAGGAGCACTGATATTTGAGTCTCCAAAAATTGACAACAGCAGAGAGAAAGTGGCGAAGACGCAGAAATTTGAGTTTTGAGTACAGATATCTCAGCTTCCACAAAACGTACTACAAAAATTTTTGCTGTGAGATATTTGTGCAGCGGCGCTCTTTAACATCCTCAGCATGCAACAACTTTATTGGGAGACATTTTAAGAGCCCCTTTCGGGCCAGTACACTCATTACTCAAGCTGTTACCGAATCTTGGCCTGCACCTGTTGTAGAGATCTTCCGATATTAGATTGATTTGACGTAAAAGCGGAGAAACTTAGCTATTTTGCTGCACACTGAGGCGCTCCGGTGCAACACGCACAACTGGAAGACTACCCGTTATAAAGGCCCACTGGCCACCAAATCGTTTACACGACCATGCGGTCCCAGTCGCGGCATCACGAGAGGCTGCCGTCAGGCATAACTTTCGTCTATATGGACTCTTAAGCCTTTGAATTTGCTTGGCCATGAGGGCTACCAAAAAATAATGCCCAGTTTTTTATCTTACTGGATTAGGGCGTAACGAAAGAGAAACATAAGAGAGAAGGGACTATTGGCTTAAAATGAAGCAACCAGCTAAGCAGCCCTTCAGCTGTACCTTGTTTTGCAAAGGAGGATTTTAAATTTCTATAGCCGAGAGAGACAGCAGGCAAAACGCTGTTCACCGTGCTATGGTAAAGTAAGTTAGCTCGTCGGTCCCGGAAATGGGCGTGGTAAATGGGTAGCTGGAAACGTAGGTCACACAGGAGTATCCATGGCATCGGATTGTCACATGACATATGAAAAGTTAGATTAACCAGAGGCGAAGACAGGAAGCAGAACAGGGATATCTTCCTATAGGGCCGGGCTACACGTCAGAGCATGTGAGCTTCCTCTTCAGAAAAAATATAGCTCATTACATTGCATAAATTCTCGAAGAAGCTACCGTAAGGAATGGTTGATTGCGATGAAGGCTTACGTAATGCTGCGTGCGGTTTGCAGGTGTCAGGCTAATTGCTTCGTCACAGAGCTTCCAAGAGGATGCATTACGTTTCTTTATTTTCCAGGGGATAGCGTTGCACAAGTGCAATTAGATTGCGGCTTTGGCACTCAAGCCTATAATTGCGACACGTTATGTGTTTAATGCTAAATCACTTTTGTCACTGCGCTGACTCACTTTTGTCTTTCTCAGTTTCATACTATTTCGCTGCGGTGCAAAACTTTGCGCTACGTGTTTCTGAGATTTATGACCGCGGCACTGCCAAAGACACAGGCGAGTTCTCCGTGGGTTACATAATGGGTCCATACTGCTGCTTTTAGTGGTTTTGTTTGTATTTTTTGCGATTGTCTTTCTTCAGTATAAACTTCTCGTTCGATGTAACCAATTCTACAGAGATTTTCTCTTCGGGTTCGTTTTTCGGTGAATGGACATCTGTACATGGACAACCGCACCGCAGCAGGACAACCAGATGTATTGTTTCTTCGTTGCAACCCAATTTCGGCAAGCAGCTTCTTCTCACGTCCGCCACTCGTACGTGC
Source organism: Amblyomma americanum (assembly GCF_052857255.1). Classification (NCBI taxonomy): domain Eukaryota; kingdom Metazoa; phylum Arthropoda; class Arachnida; order Ixodida; family Ixodidae; genus Amblyomma; species Amblyomma americanum. The sequence continues at coordinate 136,304,101 of NC_135498.1, read as the reverse complement.
CCCCGCCTCGCGATGGTGCGGCAGCCAAGCAGCTGTCCGAAGACCGCTCCACAAAAAAAAAAAACGCGGTGCTTTATGCAGAGATCACTGAAGATGCTCTAATGACGGCATGGTGCGCAACGCCATTTGCACCCACCTCACGTTCCATTCATGCCCTTCGCGTGTAGCATAGCGAAGGTGTCGGTTCCTGCAGTGTAGATGCAATAGGTAAGACACGAAGGTTTTCGCACAGCTGCCAGTCACCACCTTGGACCGTGTTCTACGTGCCACTTGTAGGGTACCACTGCGTACTTCGTAACGACGCTATAGTGGCGAGATGTGAGCACTCTGAGAGTTGGCCGACAGGTAACATAGATGTCTTAGAAAGCGCAATCGAGACAGTCGACGACGTAGCACAGTTTTAAGAGCACCACACATCAACCGCGAAGTGGAACTGGGTTCGAGTGCATGGAAATTGCGACATCGCTTGGACGGGTATAGATTGAATTCAAGGATGGAGATATCTAAAATGAGAAAAGCATAGGGGAATGCTTTATGACAACGTTACTTGATGCAAGAGAATAGGTAATCATTTTAGACGCGATATAATTTTACAAAATCTTGAAAAAAGACCACCACATTCTTCAAGTTGAATCAGCGCCCACCTTCCAAGCCTGTGTTTCTCTTTTTTGTCTTATGGTGGTAAAACACACTGAATTTATATACCACATATTAGTCGATTTTTAGCAGTGGTGTTAATTTTGCTCTAAAACGCGCAGTGTTCTTGTTACAAACAGCTGTCCATAGAATATGATTCCACTGTTTGCATGTTTAGGGAAACATCAAATAGAATAGGTCAATACAGTTACTTATTGGTTGTTCTAAGTGCGGTGTGAAATGAAAGATGATGACTTTACAGAGTTTGTGTACATTCCTAACCTTGTTGAGTAATTCCTGTCATTCTATTTTAATAGGCAGCATTGTTTTCGAAGATCTCTTATTTTTGAATAATTCTCGCAAAAGTCGCCTTACTTTATGTGTTGTTTGATTAATTAGGCGACAGCTTTATTGTGTTTGCGTTTTACCATTTGATTTTTTAACACGCTGAACACAGTAGTGCTCTGTTAATTCTTAACTTCCATGTTTTTCGCCCAAGTATACTCTCCTCCGGCAATAGCGAATGAGATTGGTAGTATGTATAAATAATTTATTAAAGGAAACAAATTTAATTTTATGAAGTTTTACCGCAACATCTCGGGTGTTTGTGTCCTCTTGCAAAGTACTTTAGCTAGTTAAGCATGACATTTTATGCGTAATGGCACTCACTGAAGGATGATTGAATAATATGCTGTATTAGGACAAGCGTTGTGTTTTTTACTGCAGTCTTTTCGATATCACTACCGTCGACGAACGTTTTATAGCTGGTGAAACATGCATGGGTGTACGAAGATAACAAAATTGTCTGCGAAGGTAAGCCACAGAAACGTATTTGAACCCACCTGCGCAATCTTTTCGCAATATGTGTTCAGGAGCAATATTCATTCCATAAAAAAGAAAAATAACTACAGTATACTTTGCCCAATTTTTTATTTTTGTTTTTTGACAACAGGAAATTCAAGAATAAACGGTTCAGCTGAATTATAACATAACGCCCTGTCTTTGATAATACTACTTCTGACTGCAGGCGCTTCTGCGAAAGCAAATTAGAGGTTAAATTTAAGACGATTCTTTGTCATTGCCGCAGTCCGCCACTGCCCGACCTTTCCCAGCAGAATTTAAAGCGACACAGAAAGAATTTCTAAGGTAGTCCCTAAAGTTTAATGAATATTGGAGTGCCATAGTCGGACATAATCATCGTCAGTCAGACTAGGTCCATTGCACGGCAAAGGTCTCCCCCATGTCTCTCTAATTAACCTTGTTCCTTGCTAGCTTAATTAACCATAGTTGAGCATTTTTGTTACTTTTGGGGGCTGCATTTGCCAGGGTGCCAACATCATCATCAGCCTGGGTACGCCCACTGCCGGGCAAAGGCCTCTCTCATGTCCCTCCAATTAACCCTATCCGTTGCCAGCAGCGCCCACCGTTTTCCGGGAAACTTCTTAATCTCATCGGCTCGCCTAACCTTCTGCCGTCCCCTGCTACGCTTCCCTTCCCTTGGAATTACCCTCACTTACCCTTAAGGACGAGCGTTTATCTTGCCTTTCCATTACATGCCCTGCCCAAGCCTATTTCTTTCTGTTGATTTCGACCAGGACATCATTAACCCGCGTTTGTTCCCTCACCCACTCTGCCCGCTTCCAGTCTTTTAACGTTGCACCTATCATTTTTCTTTCCATAGCTCGCTGCGTTGCATTTAACTTCAGCTGAACCCTTTTCGTTAGCCTACACGTTTCTGGCCCGTGGTTGAGTTTCACTAAGATAAATTGCTGTATAATCTTCTGTACTTTGCGGATTATAAGAGAAAGTGCACTGGAGGACTCCTGGAAAAATTCGAACACGATACTTTTTGGAAGACACCCCACGGCGCTGCGGTTAGTACGGAGTCCCCGAGCACTGGGAGTCTCGTTGCCTATTTTGGGTTTTATGGCACTCAAGATGTCCATCTGATATTACGTCCGAGATCAAATGTTGTCGATTGCATAAGTCAACAATAAAGTCAGTCGCTCTGTCATTTTTGCTCTTCCTTGATATACAAGCCAATGCCTAAAAAATGCGCCCGTCCAGCTTCTTGCAATTAGTGTCTCCTGCTCACAGCAATAATACAGCGAAAGTACGCCCCTAGCCTTCGACGCTCGGAAGTTTCGGACTGAAGCCTCTACGGTCGCAGTATGGCTACGCTCTCCCTCACTCCACCGTCCCAACTTTCGTCTTTGTAAAGCAATTGCGCAAAGTGCACCGCCTAAACGGTTTGCTTCTTGGTTATGCTGTGTCGCTCGTTATGCATTGTCAGTTTCCACAATATATTTAAGGTGACAGCAAAGAACCCCCGTGTGCACAACATTCCTTGTTGACTTAGAAATTGCGCGTGGAAATTATGGATTAGAGATTCAGTTTCTAAGCCAGGTTGGTTGTATGGTTAATTGTACAAAAACTGTTGTGATGCCGATGGCCTTCTCTTACATGCAGAAGGTTTAAAAATAGAAAACTTTAAAGTCAATACCGACGGCAGTGAGAGGACAGCCATTCAACACATAATTAGTTTCCGTGCTCCACCAACGCATGCACAAAAAGGGGGGTGTAGACTATACACTCGCTGAAGATGGTTTTCTTCACAGACGAAAGGCGATATGTACAGGCAGCAGTTAAATAGGACTGAGTGGAAGAACTGACAGTGCCAACAGATCAAGCTCTAATGTACTGCGCGGGCGACCCGCGATGCAGACACAGTCAGCGGTTCGTGGTGCCTGCTCTTGTCCTTCTTCAATACAATACTCTCAGTGAATCTGCATGGTGTCGAGTATCCGCTACTTTTTCAAACGGGCTTGTAAGCACAGATGCATAATAAAGTGACCTGGACTCTGTCATTTTGAACGTTGCCATTTACGACATTTATGCGCTATGGTTAGTTGTTGTATTTGTTTACACGCCGAAGTGCTTGTTTAATGGTACCAGCATGTTAGGTGTGTCTCACTCAGTTTGCTAAAAAAATGAAACGAAGGGGCCAGCACATTGATAAAAGAAAATGTGCAGTGAATATTTGTCATTATTATGCGCGAACTACTTGGGTTTCAGGTCGGCCAGTCAGAAAAGGCGTGAGATCATTGCAGCTGCAGAATAGCGAAAAAGATGACCACACGAATGATTTTCTTCTGGCCACCGCTGCGCAGAAATGGCGCTGTCGAAAACTTCTCGCTTTTTTCCAAGAAGTAATATCCGACAAAGAAACAGAATGGTAATACAGGAAAATATTTTTTTCCTTTCTCGGGTGTTACTCGCTACCTCTTTTCTGTTGTGTTTGGTTTTAACAAATGTTTTGATACACAAGCTCTCCAGGAAGGCCGGATTGTTTTGTTTAGCTAAGCGTCCCGCTGTTTACTACCTCTGTACCGACGCTTCTTGCCCAAACAATGCGTAAGTTACAAATGCCTAAATGGCCTCTACTTGTGTGTCGTAAGCGGTAGTAATCATAGCAACACTAAAGCAGATACGTGTCTTGCATCATGCCCTTAATTCGGCTAGTAACGCTCATTCTGCAGGGAAAAGAAGATGGTCCGAATATGCAAAGAAATCTTGCGCCCAGATGTTCCTTCTCAGCTGACTTCTTTCTTGCTATCTGCGAATATATTCAAAAGCCGTGGTTAACGTCTGCCGGAAGCATCGGGGCTTGTTTGGAAACTCTCGGAGTTTTGTTGTTTGAATGGCATGCTCGAAGTCAGTTATACAATGCTGGCAACAGCTGTCTCACTATTTGGTGCGTGAAACTGACTCCTCCGATTAACGCTAATAAAACATTTTCGACCAAGACTTGTAGCAAAACATACAAATAGCGTTACGGAGCGAATACCCATGAATGGATTTTCGCCGTGTATTCAAAGTACCGAGATACAAACAACTCGTGGTGTGCATATTTTATTGCGAAAGCCGCATTAGAGGGTATTATTCAACAAATGTCACGTCAAATGTTCCCACCACGCGCGACCACTGACTGCACGCAGCCATAAAAAAATACACGCCTGCCACGATCTGAACAAGGAACCGTATCCTCCGCAGACATTTATGTTAACCGTTGAGTGGCATGTTTCCGTCATGCTTCTTTATGCGGTGCAGACAAACAACCAACACCGACTTGTGACGTAAGCAAGACGCGGGGGCGCTCTTGTCTCCAGGTGAGCCTACTTGAGTAAGAACTGACACTACGCCCCATTGAGATACGTGCATTTAAAAGTAGTTCTCTCATTTCGCACTGAACCTCCGCGGTTGTATTTTCGAACGAAAGCAGAGTACATCGAACAACTGAACGAGATGTTATGAAACGACATATAAAAGGTGGTATATATTTTAAACAACGCGACAAGAGAGCGTGGTAGTGAACCCTAGGGAGCGGGGTGGATGGTTGTGCAGGATGGGCGCGTTACTAACAGGAAGAAACAAAGGTAAAAGTTTCCAAAACATTTTTCTCCTTTAAGAATGTATACAGGGAGGTGGCTCTTTGCTACCTCTTGAGTGTTACTTTGCAGAAGATTGTGGCAAAGTATGCTATGTCATTCAGACGCCACCTTTTTAAAACGACAGAATAATTGTGTGTTGCGACGCTGGACATACCCCGAAAGGCACTTTTTCCGCAGTGTGCTTCACCGAATTACGCAAGCTTCCCGTGCTGTCCGAAATAGATACAAGTGCGCAACATTTGCTCGCAAATACTACCGATCAAACTGAGCACCTTAGATAGCTTTGCATTTGAGACAGACTTCTCTCAACAGAAGAAACGAACGGCGCTCAGCAGCAGACAGCGGCATTAAGCCTTGTTTAAACATAGGTGGCCCTCGCTGCGGCCGGAGACGGAGTCCACTGAAGGGAATAGTCGTAACCACAACTGCTACATTGCATGGCTCTGTATCGTACCCTTCCCACTGCGTTTACGGCCTGACTCCAATGGAAGCCAATGACAGTGTTTAGTAAAAATGAGAGAAGGGTCTAGCACACACAATGCGGTAGACACGTTGTGTATGCAGAAGTGCAAGGAATACACATTACTGTCACTTCTTAAAACGTGAGGAAGTTAAAACTTTAAGGTCTTTGTGAACTCAACCAAAGGCAATAACTAGCATCAATATCACCAGTAGTATTTCAATGCCTTTAACACTAATTCATGCTCTTCAGTAATGAGGTCGCGACTTTAAAGGCGAGAAATACTAATCTGATTGCACTTTGAGCTGCTTTCAGTCGACTTAAACCGTCCGTCCCACTTGGGGTGGTTAACCTGCGGTGCATCTAAACAACGTCATCCGCTGAGGCTGTCCGGCAGAATTAATGCCACTCGCTACTACAAAAAAAAAGTCATTCTGTTTGCGTCGTTAGCAGCAAACAACAAAATATCACAATAGCAGTGCCCTGCCCATGCGTTCGATGAAGCGCCCTACGCCTATCGACGTATTGAGTCGGACGATAAAGCATCCGACTCATTCCGTCGATAGGCGTCATCATCAGCATCATCATCATGAGCCGGACTATACCCGCTAAAAGGCAAATGACTTACCTATGTATTTCCAATGAACCCTGTCCTTTGCCAGCTAAGCGCACCCTATACCTGCAAACTTCCTAATCTCATCCGCGCACCTAATCTTCTGCCGCCCCCTGCTACGCTTGCCCTCTCTTGGAATCCACTCCGTTACACTTAAGGACCAGCGGTTGTCTTGCCTTCGCATCATATGCTTTGCTCAAGCCAATTTCTTCCTCTTGATTTCGACTAGTGTGTCATTAACCCGCGTTTGTTCCCTCACCAACTCTGCCCGTTTCCGGTCTCTTAAAGTTACACCTATCATTTATCTTTCCGTGGCTCGCTTTGCTGCCCTTTAATGCTACTATTAGGCTCCTTAATTATTCAGATACGTGTCGCCCACCGTAAGTAACATGCATATAAGTTTTAAGAATTTAGAAACCGCTGTTATTTTCGTTGCTTTGGCCCAACAACTATTGGCTACATGGCGCCAAAATACATGCGCTTTCGACAAACATGCAGGCAAAGTAGCCTCTCCAGTGCATGAAACTGATCAATATAGCTAGAATTTGTTGGGCCAGAGTGCCAAGTGCAACCGTGTTTTCGAAATCCTAAAACTTATATGGATGTTACTTAAGGTGAGTTACACACCTCTTAATAATTAAGGAGACCAATAGTAAAAGTTAAGAAGTTCACTCTTCAATATTTGGTAACCAGCCTACTAGTTGTATTCTTAGTTGTATTCTTCTGTACTACACCGCTGACAATGCTAACCCGCGAAAAAAGGGTTCTTCTGACTCTAAAGGCCCATTTTTAAAAATTGTGCAAAGTCTTCGGTGAAACACTATATAGAATAGTACGGTTGTAGTCAGGGTCAAATTATATGGCGTGTTCAAGTTCCTTTCTTTTAAGTGCACAAATGATGTTAAGCATTACGCGCATTTTGTTCTTCAAATTGTGCGAGTGGGCTTGCAGTTTCGTCGCTTTGTCGTTATTGCAGAGTGTGATACACTACTGCTGAGTGGAAAGTGCATAGAAATGAAGTAAATAAAATGTCTGGATACGCTTTTAGGACACTGGTAACCAAGTAGACTACAACTAGCAGGCTTCTGTGCGAATACCTAAGAAACATCGTTGCGAGACGACGCCATTTATGCACGTTTCAGAGTTATATCCGCATCCACTAAAAGATGTCTTGATATTGTACACACCTTTCGTACAGCATATAGAGAGAGGTCAGGTGTCAAAAAAATCAAAAACTGTAAGGCACAATGAGACCGCACAGCACAATATGACCGATAATATCTTTTCCACGGGCAAGCCCTGGCGTATGAACACCAATTATTCCTCAGCTTACACTTTATGAAATTTCAATGTGGAAAAGGGGGAGGTGCGAAGGTTGAGTTCGGGAGAATAAAAAAACCTCCAGAAACCAGGCTTCAAAAGTTCAAAGAACTAACCAACAGATTAGAGAATAAATGGTTCATTTTCCAGCGCAGCAGCAATTCCTGGTCAATATTATTATTCTCAATCGTCTATTGCTATGTGAAAGGCGATAGTGAGCGGTAAGGAATGTTTTAACAGGGGGGGGGGGGCGGGGGCGGGGGGGAGGGGGGGGGGAGACGCTGATACCGACAAGCAATCTTGTAGGCTCCTGGATCACGCCTGAAGTCGCTTTTAACGGCACATAAATTTTTTAAAACTGTCGCGCAGTAGATGAGGTAGGATAAGCGTCGATGCCATCAAGAAGTGCCAGAGCATTGAGGACGGTGCCCGGATATGGCGTTCCAAAGGGCGACAATATACAATTTGGTTTGCGATTGAAATGTGCCAAATGGGTTTTTTAGAGCATTTCATTCGTGCTTCAGAGCTGTAACTATGAGGATCTAAAAGAATAAATTACTTTGCGATGAACTAAGTCTTCAGTGCCAGGGGACCAACATTGCCTAGAGGGTTCACAGAGCTTCTGAGCGCAGGAAGGCTATCACTGTAATTATGGCGGATATGAGGTTTGGTATAGCACTGCATAATTTCAAAAATATAATGCCAGTCAATTGCGGTGAAGTATTTTGTACAAAGCGCTACAAATTTATTGCAGCATTGAGGTCTTCTAGGCGCCCCGAACAAAATGAAAATTCAGTATTTTGGTTCTTGCTCAGCGCTCATATAATCTCGGAAGTTAGGATATCAATCTTCAGTGATATGTGGCGGGGCCACATTTCATCGCAATGAACAAACACCTTAATAACACTTGTCCATTTGGGTGATGTTGCCGTCTATAGGAAAGGATGATCACCGCGCCGTCCGTTTTAAAGAAATTAGCAACTTCGAGGAAGCGTAAAATGTGTATGGCGGGGGTTTATTTAAAAGAGCTGGGAGGAAGGAAGCAGCGGCGAGAACAATTCGAGGGCAACCAGGTCGGGCACAGACACACGTGGCGATAGCAATACGGCTGACGCGCAGGGCCATCTTCGTTTTCACGAGTTATCTGCTTTGTCTTGGTCATCATCTTGTTCACAATCACCCCCGGGGCGAAGAGGAGCCATCTTGGCGACTTACGGCGACTGCAATATGGAGGGGTTGTAGTAAGGCTTGAGACGCTGAATGTGAACTGTCTCGCGGCCGCGGCGTCGGAGATCTGGAGATGGCGTGAGGGGTTCAACGACGTAATTAACTGGAGATGTTTACTCCAGGACACGGTAGGCCGTGATACTTGGCGAGAAATTTCGAGGAGAGTCGAGGAGTAGTTGATGGTATCCAGAGCCACACAAGCGCACCAGGAGAGAAGTGCGATGTGGTGTGAGCGTTGTCGTGGCGGAATTTCTGGCGATACTGGGCGTCAGTTGTGAGTGACCGGGCGATTTGGCGACAATCTTCTGCGTGTTGCGCGGCTTTGGAAACAGGGGTATATTCGGAGACGTCAGGTTGGTAAGGCAGAATGGTGTCTATGGTAGCAGATGGATGACGGCCGTAAAGAAGAAAAAAAGAGAGAGAAGCCAGTAGTAGACTGCTGGGCGGTGTTGCAGGCGAAAGTCACATAAGGGAGGATGAGATCCCAATTCGAGTAGTTAGATGCGACGAACATAAAGAGCATGTCCCCGAGGGTGCGGTTAAATTGCTCGGTGAGGCCGTTGGTCTGCGGATGATAGGCGGAGGTGGTACGATGGATTATGTTGCACTGGCGGAGCAGGGCGGTGACGACATCGGACAAAAGGCGCGTCCGCGCTCGCTAAGCAGTTCACGAGGTGCACCGTGACGAAGGACGAAACGTTGCAAAAGGAAGGAGGCAACGTCTGTTGCTGTGGCAGACGGAACGGCGGCTGTTTCGGCATATCTCATGAGATAATCACCGCAACGATAGCCCAACGGTTGCCGGCCACAGTGTATGGAAGCCGGCCGTAGAAATCAATGCCGATACGGTCGAAAGGGCGTGGTGGGCAAGGGAGTGGCTGCAACTCTCCAGCAGAACGATGAGGAGATGGCTTGCGACGTTGACAGGCGAGAGGCGCGTACGTATTTAAGTACGAAGGTGTACATGCCGCGCCAGTAATAGCGCAGCCGGATGCGGGTGTATGTCTTGAAAACGCCCGCGTGACCGCATATGAGCAACAAGGCATTCTCCCGTTCCTCGACGTATTAGTACAACGCAAGGGCGATGGACTCTCCTTCAAAGTATACCGGAAACCTACGCACACAGGAAAGTACTTAGACTTTAACTCGAATCACCCGATTGCCCACAAAAGATCCGTTGTGTCATCTTTGGTGAGGCGTGCGACACGAATCTGCAAAGAAAAGGAAGATTTGCAAGCTGAACTCCAAATGATACGCCAAGAACTTTCGTCCAACGGCTATTCCAACCATTTTGTGAAAAGGATCGAGAAAAATATTTTGCAGCCGAGCTCTTCCAGTCTTAAGGTTTTCACCGCCACTGCTGGAATTCCCTATGTACGGGGTATAAGCGAAGCTTTATCCCGTATTTTCGCCAAATATAACTTGCGCATCGGACACGTGCCTTCCAGCAAACTTCGAAGTATGCTGGTGAATGTCAAGGACCCCCTGCCAGATAACCGCTTTCCCGGCGTTGTCTACCGAATCCCATGCGGTGATTGTAACCACGTTTACATAGGCGAAACGGGAAAGTTCCCCAGAAGATTGAAAGAGCATCAGCGCGATGTTGAAAACCACAAAGTAGCTTCCAATGCGATTGCCGAGCACGCGCACGAAAAAACGCATGATATCGCCTGGGACAACGCCGCAATTCTTTCCAAACAGCGGAACCTGACAGCACGGCTTTTGCTTGAGTCATCATTCATCCAGACGACACCTGATACTATGAACCGGAAGGAAGGGACGATGCCACCCGTGTACATACAGTCATTACGTCATATTCTGGGTATTTAAGTTCCGACCACTGCCATTTTAGCCTCATTGTGAACAAGGAACCCGTACGGGTTCCGAAACGTCAATTTGTTATTACTTTGACTTGGTCAGTGACTGTAATCTTTTGCTTCTATTGTGGGTCAGCGTGGAAATAGGCGCATATGTTCGTGCGCAGGTGGCGAGGAATAACGAGTAACCACTTGCGGCCGTCAGTGCTGTAGTTCCGGCGATAGAGGAGGTTATCGCGAATCACGAAGTGGGGAGCATGGCGGCGGAGAGCATGGGATGGAGAAGCAGCCGTGGGGTTGGAGAGAATGTCGAGAAGAGAAGCGATCCAGGGGTCAGTACGTTGCGCTGAGGGCATGTCGCTAATGTGAAGGGACGACGGGGAGACGTCAGAGGTGGAAAGGCTGGGGATCTCGGCTGGAAGTAGGCAGCGGGACATTGCATCAGCGTCTTGATGCGTGCGGTCGGAACGATAGACCCCGCGGATGTCATATTCTTGCAGAGGAAGAACCCACCTGGCAAGGCGGCCGGATGAGTCTTTCAAGGAATAAAGCCAACAAAGCGCGTGATGGTCCGTCACAACGTCAAAAGAGCGGCCATAGAGGTACGGGCGGAATTTAGCAAGGGCCCATACGATGGCCAAACACTCTTTTTCGCTTACGGAGTAATTAGTTTCAGCCTTCGTAAGTGTGCGGCTTGCGTATGCAACAACGTATTCATCAAAACCACAGATGCGCTGGGCGAGTACGGCGCCGAGGCCGACACCACTGGCGTCCGTGTGGACCTCGGTAGGAGCGGTCGAGTCGAAATGGCGCAGTATGGGCGGCGCTGTGAGGAGGCGGCGCAAGGTGTTATACGCATCGTCGCACGATGGAGAAAACATCGATAAGTCGGAACTGCCGGACAGTTGTGTTAAAGGCGCAGCAATCAAAGCAAAGTTGCGAATAAACCTCCGAAACTAAGAGCACAGACCTAAGAAGCTGTGCAAGTCTTTGATGAAAGTGGGTTTGGGAAAGTCTGCGACAGCGCGAAGTTTGGCTGGGTCGGAACGAACGCCTTGCTTAGAGACAACGTGTCCTAAAATTGTCAGCTCACGCGCAGCAAAACGGCATTTTTTCAAGTTGAGCTGCAGGCCAGCTCAGTAAGGCAGGTCAAAACGTGCTTCAGGCAGGATAGATGGGTTTCAAAGTCGGGGGGAAGACGACAATGTCGTCGAGATAGCATAGACACATTTTCTACTTGTGTCCACGCAAAATGGTGTCCATCACCCGTTTGAAGGTTGCAGGGGCATTACAAAGGCCGAATGGCATCACAGTAAATTCATACAATGCGTCGGGTGTCACAAAAGTAGGTTTGGGACGATCGGCCGCTTCCCTGGGTACCTGCCAGTACCCAGAACGTAAATCGAGGGAGGAAAAGAGCTCCGCCCCTTGCAAACAGTCCAGAGAGTCATCTATGCGGGGGAGCGGATACACATCCTTGGGCGTTATCTTATTAAGGCGGCGGTAATGGACACAGAAGCGTATGGAGCCATCTTTCATTTTCACAAGGACAACAGGCGATGCCCAAGGGCTACTTGAGGGCTGAATTACGCCGTTTTAAAGCATTTGGTCGACTTGCTCTGTAATAGTCTCGCGCTTGGTTGGAGACACACGATAGGGGCGCTGCCGCAGCGGCGCGTGGGCACCAGTGTCGATGCGATGGCTGACGGTGGAAGTTCGGCCCAAGGAAGTCTGGTGAGCGTCGAAGGAGCAGCAAAATTAATGAAGGAGGAGAAGCTGTGTTCTCTGTGGCGGGGGAAGATCGGCGTCGATGGAGCGCAAGAACAATTCGATAGAAGAGCGATCTGGCGTAGAGGCAGGAGGGCTGAGCGCATTCATGGCGAGGAGCGGTGTATCGTCGGTCTCCTCGCGGATGAGCAGAGATGCGATGGGCTGCACACTGCCGAGGCATTCACCAAGGCGCAGAGCGGTAGGGCAGGAAAACGGGTTAGAAACCAAAAGTATCGAAAGGCCAGCGGACACAGTCAGTACGGCGTATGGCAGCGGGAGACACTTGCGGTGCAGAAAAGTATGGCCTGGAGTAAAGAGGAGAGTGTCGTCACCAATAGAGTCGCAAGACAAGTGTACAAGAACGGAAGAGCACGGGGGAATGTCGATGTCTTCGGCGGCGAGGGCTTTAACACAGGCAACAGGAGGAGTAGCCTCCAGGAAAGGATTGGGCAGAGAAGAGAACCCGACTTCCACTCGAGCACAGTCGATGATAGCTTATTGGACGGAAAGGAAATCCCAGCCCAGAATAAATGGATGGGAACAGGAAGGCAGCACGACGAATTCTATCGTGTAGAAGGAGTCCTGAAGCACAACTCGAGCGGTACACGCTGCGGACGGCTTGATGTGCTCAGCGCTGGCCGTACGCAGTGACAGTCTAGCAATCGGCGTCTTTACCTTCTTCACCGAACTACAAAACTTTTCGTCCATAACAGAAATCGCAGCACCGGTGTCCACAAGGGCCAATACAGTAATGCCCTCGACAGAAATTTCGATCACATTAGCAGGGGATATGTGAGGCCTTGGAAAGTTCGACGGGGACGCAGTTCTCGCCTCACGAACTGCGGCACCTAGTTTTCCTCCTGAGGGAGATTGGGGCGACGTCGCATAGGAGAAACGGAGCGGCGCCTCGGTGAAGGTGAACGGCGTCTGGAAAGGGCTGAACGGTCAGGAGAAAAAGGACGACTAGACGGCGGCTCAGCAGATCCGGAATACTGACTCGTGGAAGGCCAGTACACGGGAGTTGGAGGAGGTGGCGCGTAGACTGGGAGACAGCGGCGGCAAAGCCGGGCCACATGACTAGGCAAGCCGCAATGGTAGCAGATAGGCTGGTTGTCGATGGTGCGCCAGGGATTGCTGACTCGCGGAGCCAGCCGAAGAGAAGGAGCCACCGCTCGCGCAGGTGTTGGAGGCAAAGCATTGATAGGCGGTCGAGGTCTGGCGACGACGTCAGCGTATGTCAGCGGAGCGGCCATAGGGGGCGGCGTCTGGGCGACAACGGCGGCATATGTCAGTGGAGCGGCGACAGGTGGTGGCGGATGGGCGGGTGGAAGAGCCTCGGCAACCTGCTCTTGGATGGCGTGTAGAAGGGCCGGAGCCAAATCTGGAGCTTGCGCTGTAGGGTTCGGCAGAAGAGAAAACTAACGCGCCACTTCTTCCTAGAGGTACTGGGATCGATACCCAGCACCTCCACCAAATGTGAGGCAGGGGTTTATTTAAAAGAGCTGGGAGGCAGGAAGCAGTGGCGAGAACAATCCGAGGGCAACCAGGTCGGGCACAGACACACGTGGCGATATCAATACGGCTGAGGCGCAGGGCCATCTTCGTTTTCACGAGTTATCTGCTTTGTCTGGGTCATCATCTTATTCACAATCGTATTTAAACAAGACCATTTTCATTACTTGTCTTCGTTCTCACGTCTGATGAGCTGCATCAAAAAAAGCAACTCATATACATATTCTATGAAACGTAAAATTCTGTATCCTCGTTGAAGCACTTGCTACAACTTTCAGATTGTCCACGTTGCCGCTTTTAATGTATAATGCAGGCCGCTGCGTTCAGGTAATGATTGTTTCAAGGTTGTGCTGTTGTGACCGAAACAAATCTAATTTCGCAGGGCAGCTGTTATTGCCTCGTTTGTCGGCTCGGCTTTGGTGTGGCCGCAACCGAACACGCGGCCACCTACTGCTATTTTCCAGCGCTATGTTCGCTGTCTTAGAATGACTCGCGCGCCCATTCTCGATCACGTCACCACGCGCATCTTTATTTCGCGATTCGATTCCAGCTGTGTGCAGGCAGGCCGCGATTATCGCATCCTGCAACCTCTGTTTTTCAGCGCGTAAGGCACGCGATCCTAAGATGCCAAGACACGCTTGAAATTTTTTTTCCGAAGCTGTGTGGGTGTCAGCATATGAGTTACATGGTGGCGAAACATCACGTAGAAAATAGGAATGAAATTGGTTAATGTAAGGTTTAAATGGGAATTATTACGATAATCGTACATGCATTACAACAGCACACTGTAAAAACCTCACCGTTCGATTACAGGACCAGCTAATCGTAATAAGATCCGCGGCCCGCGTGGAAGAGCAGCGATGGTGCCTCCAACAAACAGCTGTGAAAAGTGCCGAAGGAGAAGCGCAGCGCCGGAGTGAACAAGACCGAGTTGTTAAAGCTTCATTATTACAGTGGTGTGCATAAAAATAAATAAGTAGGTGCAGAATATCTTCAGTCAATAGCAAAAATCATCCATAACGTTGATCTGTTATAATGCTTTGCGAATGTTTTTTTTTTCTCTAAGAGGAAAAAAACTCGGGGCCTTCATAACAACAGACTTTATTGAAAATTCGATAGCTTTTGGAAGTTGGCCCGCTTTTACTATTGCAAAGGAGCTCTCAAATTCTTGACGGAGGACAACAGCAGAAAATAGAATCAGGCTGATCAGTGGGAATTAGTGAATACATTAAGGTGCATTAGTGGATGGATCACGGAGGTTTAGTAAGGATTGTAGTTGGTTTAATGCGGAAGTTTGGGTCGGGTTACTATTATTCCTTATTACAATCCAATGGCAGGTATCCAAACAATTAGGTCCTGAAATTTTCAAACATGGTATTGCTGTTGACGCCACGACCCTCTCAATCAATCAGAGAATTTCGTTCCGGATCTTCCGGGTGGCTTTTGCTAGACAACAACCTAAATTCTATCATATTCAAAGACAAAGAGAAGACCAGTCACGAAATTTCGTCCGTACCTGTAGGGCCACCCGTTTTGAGTCGTCAGCGATCATCACTCCTTGTGTTGGCTTGCGAACCGGAAAGATCCATCGGGGCGACTTGCACGGATGAGCCTTCGGTTGCAAGGGTTCGACGTAACCATCTAGTATAAGTGGGGTCAGAAACATAGCAATGCTGACTGTCTCTCCCGAGCTCCTCTTCCGTACCCACCGGATGAGTCCGACGACAATTCTGCTTTCCACGACGCTGTCACCACATCCGAACTTGCCCACCACCAGCGGGCCGACGGCGATCTACTGCCTCGAATCGAGTACCTCGAAGGAACCGCTCCGTCTCCGCTCCGATTCTTCTCACGCGGGCTTTCGTCGTTTTGCTTTCGAGATAAAGTCCTCTGCAAGAAAAGCTACGGCCCGACCTAAACTGCGTATCTCCTCGTTGTCTCAACCGTACTTCTTCAGGAACTTCTTGCTGCATGCCACGACGACGTTTCTTCTGGCTACCTCGGTTTTTACACAACATTGGGGCGCCTCCGCCACAAGTACTACTGGCCTTGGCTTGCTGTGGTTGTCTAACGCTACGTTAGAACCTGTCGTGAGTGTCAACGACGGAAGATACCACCGACAAAACCGGTCGGCCTCCTGAAGCCAACTGATCCACCGCAAATCCAATTTCAGCAAGTCGGAGTGGACTTACTGGGCCCATTCCCAGTGTCCTCTGTGGGTAACCGTCATAACGTTGTTGCCACGGAGTACCTCAGCAGCTACTGTGAAATCAAGGCTATTCCCCGTGGCACCGCGCCTGAAGTTGCACAGTTCTTTGTTTACCACACTGCGCTTCGCCAAGGCGCCCCCGCGGTTGTATTAACTGACCTGGGAACCGCGTTTACGTCGCCTCTTACACATGAGGTTCTCCGTCTCAGTGGCATCAGTCTTAGAAAAACTATTGCTTACCATCCTCAGACGAATGGACTGACTGAGAGGCTGAACAAGACCATTGCAGATATGATGACTATCTATGTCAACGCTGACTACCACAACTGGGACCAAATACTCCCTCACATGCCGTTTGCGTACAACACCGCCCTCCAAAAAACGCCGCGTTTCACTCCATTCCGCTGGTGCGTGGCCGTGACGCCCGGACCATGCCGGATGCAATGCTGCTCCCGGGTTGTGCCCCCTCGTCTGTCATTTGCGCTGACGAATTCGTTCGTGACGGAGAAGCCGCTATCCACCTTTCTAAGCAACGGATTCGACACCAGCACAAAACTGACGTCCGGCGTTACAAGCTCCGCCATAGGGAGGTGATTTACAAACCCGGCGAGCACGTCTGGGTATAAAGCCCTCTACATTTGCGCGGGCGCTCTGGAAAGCTTCTGCGCCGCTACTTCGGCCCCTACAAGGTGTTAAGTCAACTCAGCGAGATCAACTATGAAGTGTTCCCGCAAAGAGTTGTCTGTTCTACTCGACCGCCCAAGTCTGAAGTCGTCCACGTGTCCCGCATGAAACCGTATTTTGCCCGTTAGCCATTGCCGGGGTTCACATTCAATGCCGACGCTACACGCGCCTTCGGGCCTTTCGGTGCCTCCATACTGTTTTTCCTTCTTGCCGGAGGCATCGAGGCGATGCCTCTTGAAAGGAGGGGGCCAATGCCACACTGCTCAGGTTCTGCGAGCGCCGCCATGCGGCCGAGCGGCATGACTTTGCTCGTGATGAAGCGAGAAAGACGGCGCTTCCGCTCCGGTGCGCGCTGCTGATATACTTGGCCGTTCGATTAAAAAGCCCCTTGTGAGTCGTGCTACGTTTGTCGGCGACAATATATGAAGCCCCGCTCTAACTAATCGATACCAACCTTCTTGCGCAGTTGCCGGCCGGAGGCTGCGGTGGGTGAACGCGGGTGCTCGCCACTCATTCCGCTTCAGGCGACCTTGGTGCACCCTCTGTGGCGCGAGCAGGAGAACGCCGGCTCAACGTCGCCTCATGACCGCACAGGCTGTTTGACCTAAGAGTATGCACAATTTTTAAGAAAAGGCTTTTGGAGTTCGAAGGGCACTCTTTTCGGCATAGCATTATCAGCGGTTTATTACGTCGGAGTACGGCTAAGACATACTAACTAGCAGGCTAGTTAACTAATATCGAATCGTTAACTTTTCAACTACTACTATTAGACTCCTTAATTAATGACAGGCGTGGAGGCCATCATAAATAATATCCATACCAGTTTTTCGATTATCGAAAATGAGGTTACCTTCAGTACTGTGTCCCAACAAATTTCGGGTGAACCGCTCCAAAATACATGTGCTTTCAAAAACCTTACAGGCAAAGCAACCTCACCAGTACACGTAAGTCGTCCAAAGAGCCAAAAATTGTTGACCCGCAGCGCTGAGGGTAACCGCGTTTTCGAAATAGCAAAAATGTGATATGGGCATTACTTAAGGTGGCTGCCCACTTCTCAATAATTAAGGAGCTTAACACTAAAGGTAAAAAGATAAAAATTAAATATCAGTCATTCAGCCTGCCAGATAGCTCGTCTTAGACGTATTCCGATGTACCGCATAGCTGAAAATGTTATGCAAAAAAGCGCCCTTTAACTCAGAGAGCCCATATTTAAAAATTTAAGTCTTAGGTGAAATACCCCGTGTATACCTGCAACAACCCTGCAGCAATGTCCATGCAGCGCACAATGGTTTAATGCGAAAGCCAATGCCAGCTTATACGCGTATTTCAATGCGGTGTCGTCAGTGTTAGTCTCTCGCCAACTACATTGGGTCCTCTGCTGGACGATACCTGAGACGCTCTAGCGTTGAATGATATAAATTTATCTTTAATGCAACACAAGGGATGGCGTTTATCGCTCCAATGTGTTTAAGGCGTATAATGCACAGAGCGTTACAAAAGGAAAATACCTCGCAAATGAAAGTTGCACAGACCATGATAGCAGAACTAGAAAGAAAGATTGCGCCTTAGCGACTGGTTTTTCTTGCGGACCTAAATACAATTCTTCCAACACTTAAAAGGCTATGAATATTCTCATGAATGAATAAAACAACTACATTTTAGTATGCATCGTGGACAACACGGGCACGTTTCCTTCTGTGGAGTGAGCTATCATTCGCCTGTACATTCTTTTTTGGTGCCTTTAACACCCTTCTTACGTGTAGCGAAGCTAAAGAATTGTCTAGCTATCTCTCTACCTTTCTATTTCTCTCTCTCTGATATGGAAACGTGACGGTCGCGATGCATTGCAGGCATTCATTGAAAGCTAGCCATTCTGTTCCGACGCACACAAAATAAAAGAGAACGGAGAAAATTTAAATAAAATACGCAAAAGACAATCCTTGTAAGAAATGTGAACAGTACCTGTAATACAAAAAGTAAACTGCAGAGAATTGATGCTTCCCCATATTGCGACTTTCTAGACTGCTTTAAAAATTCATAACAAAAAGGGTAAACCGCGGACAACGGAGGATAACATGGTTCACAAAAAAAATTGAAAGAACAATGGCAGCCGCACGTGGAAGCAGGTCGTGGTTGTAGAAGGACGGAAAATCGATTAGGTTGGGACTACGCCGCGCAAACCGCAAAGCAGTGAAACTCGTGCCACTCAGTAACGAGGCTAATCTGCAGTCTGGAGGAAGAAATTCTGCATCTCGCTTTTCCTTTCTGTGCGCCGATGCGTTTATATTTTTCCTCCAAATCCTGCCGAACGAAAATCCGTCACAAATGAAGCCGTTTATCGCTCCTATTGGTTTTTAGTTTAGCCGTCAAGTACTCAGTTGCTGCGGTTTGTGTAACAAATAAAAAACGAAAGCTGCAGCGTGCTAGCTGCACAACTTTTTGTGGCCGTATGATGAGGTTAGGCGGCTAAAAAAAATGGCAGTTATTGACTGAAGTCCACTACTCCTGTTCGTCAATGACGCGAGCAGATCAGGAGATCTAGGTGGTTAATGAGCGTTGTCGCCGCTTAAAAGCAAGGCAAGATGCAGTGGTTATCCACAGTAGGCGAACTTTCGTCAGGAATGACGATGTCTGTTACCGCTCACAGGTAGACACGTAGGCTCATTCACGAAATTGTCGGCATATCGGAAAACTTTACAGACGACGTGGTAATAATACTGTCACGGACTAGAAGACAACACAGTGGGCAGCGGCGCGGCAGAGAGCGCTCGCGCAAGGCTCACCGCCAATAAATCATTCCTTCCATCGCCATCTGTCATGCAGTCCTGCTTTCACCTACTTGCCGTCACTTGACAACACTTTCCGGTCACAGAGATTCCAATGATGTGTTGACACGGTGCTTTTGCATCGCCGTGCAGTTTTCATTTCTACGCATAAAACCTGTGTTAGCGGAATCTATCGCAGAATATGAATGGTATGTAGTGACTCTCTCTCCTTGCAATTAGGAGCAGATGCTGTAGAATATACAAGAGCGTACGAAGCCGCCACGATGGCTTTGTTGTTATGGTGCTCGGCTGCTGACTCGAAAGACGTGGGTTCGATAGCTTCTGCGGCTGTCTCATTTCGATGTAGGTGAAATACTATAGTCTCGTGTTCTGTGCGATGTCAGTGCACGTTAAGAAACCCCAGGTAGTAGAAATTATTCGGAGCCTTCCACTGCGGCGTATCTCATAGCCTGAGTTGCTTTGGGACGTTAATAGAATAAAACCAAGCCAAATCAAGGTCGTACACATACACTTGAGGTGCTATTAACACCAAAGTTGATAGCACCGAACTCAGCACTTTCAGCTGTTGTCTCTATGCCACTTCCTTACGGAAATAGCTGCATGAGGCCCTATCTCCAGGTAACCAACGTAGGCGCAGGCGCCATGCTACATCACAGCCTTCCCGATCCCTCCCGATTCCCCAGAAGGCTATTGCTTGCATTCCACCTTAGCCGTAATTGGCTGGTACCAGAGGGCGCTATCGACAGAGTGCCACCTCTGTTAATTTGATTCGAGTTGGTCTGGAAGTGGCAACACTCATTGTGGCAAGTGAGGGAGCCACACATCTACAGCCTCACCACTTCGCTCCACAGGAAATCTATAAGCAAAACTTTTTTAGCATTAAGCAAATTCGGCCCTTTTTCTAGGGACACTCCGTCGATCACCGTCCAGAAATTGCGGTAAATTTGCGTATTCTCTCCAGAGATACATTCATAATCAAAGAAAAAAACGGTCATGAAGGCTCTAAACAATACCTCGCAAGCTGCGCCCAATGTCAGTTTTTCAAGCCAAGCACAACCCTCCTGCAGGCCTTCTACAGCCAGTCAAGCTATCACCGGCGAATTCTGAAAAAGATGGCGCCGACCTGCTAGGGTCAATTCCCAAGTGTTCAGAAAGCCGCCGGCTATTTGGGAAGATACGCGGAAACTGTAGCTCTTATATCTGAGATGGAAAGTGATGTGTCATTGTTTCTGCTGCACTCTGATATGCTTCGTATGATGCTCTCCGCGTTATCATCAGCGACCGTGGCCGGCAGTTAACAGCTGACGCAGTGGAAGAGCTACTCTGGCTGTGCGGCTCTAATTACCGTCGCCCCTCGCCCTACCACCCACAGACCAACGGCCTTACAGAGCACACAAACTGAACCCTCACTATCGTGCCGTCCATGCATGTGGCATCGGATCGCCGGAGCTGAGACGCCATGCTACCATTCGTGACCTTCGCGTGCAGCACCACGAAGCATGAGGTCACCGAATGTTCTCCTTTCCACCTGATATACGTCAGGATGCCGCGCGCGTTTCGCGACACCATCTTCACTTCTCGTTTCACGAAGACATTTTCTCCTACCCTTCTGTTGCGCTCAAGAAGCTCGGCGACTGGCCCACTTGCGCACTTTGTCTTCTCAACTTCGATAGAAAAACCGCTATGATGAGCGTCACGTTGCGTCTACATATGTGGTGGCGCTGGCATCGCCAGTGGCGCTGATGACGAAGAAGACTCGCTCGCGCTGATCAGAACGCTTTCGGCAACCTGCCTTGCCAGCAACGTCAATAGCCCGCTCCGCCGGCTCACCAGCCGCGGCTACCGGGACTCTAAAAAATGTGGATCGTCTTCCATATCTCGTGACTCCGGACGGGAGATTCGACGCACGCAACGACGCCCCACCGCCTTTGCGCTCCTGCTAGTCCTGTCCCTCCAATTGGCCTTGCCGCTGCACGCCCGTTGTTCACGCCCAGTTTTCGGCAGCTGCTCCTCGCTGCAATGTACGCGCCTACCATCGCGCGCGATGAGCTCCTCCAGCCGTATCAGCGCTCGTTCCTTCATCGGCTGCTCGGCCCGCCTGCGTTTTTCGCCAGGGATCACGTTTTGCGGCTGGCGCTGCTTGACTTCCACTTCCACGTTCACCGCGTGTCCAGCCAGCTCTTGCGCTATCAGCACGCCAGGCGCGAACTCCCATCCAGCCTCCTGGCAGAGCTGCGGTTGCTGCCTCCTTGCCCCGACATTTACGCCGATTTCAAAAAGGGCCTGATGGCGTATTTTGGCTTGGAGCTCCCGCCGACTCTCTGCGCTGCTGTTCCCGACTCAGAAGCTCCGGTGCCACTCAGCTGACTACCCCTGGCTGCATTCCCTAACCGAGCTGCTTCGGGATTCCCTCTGCGAGCTCCTTCGGACCTCGGCGTCTCCTCCTGTCCGCTGCCACTCTACGACGCTGCAGATCCGCTTTCGCCGCCGCAAGCAGCTGACCCAGTGCCAGCCTCGCTCTCGCGCACGCACCTTCGTCAGAACCCTGCCAATCTCGGCAGCCCCTGGCCGCCTCCCCGCCACTCTAGCCCAGCGCCTCCGGCCCAGCCGTCCCTCTTCACTCCACACGAAGTAGGCTCCATACCAGCTCAAAACACCGCCCTTCACTGACGTTGTCGCCACCGCCTCCTGACGACAAGGCGCGCTCTGCAGCATCATGCGTGTCGCTTTTTTCGGCATCCCCGTCTGCCTGGTGATAGCACCCAAGACCTCCACAGGTCTCTGCAGTGACGTCGATGCCGCGGTCAGCTGATGCTGAAGAGCTCTCGGCGCAATCCAAGCCTACTAGCTTCACCCCCAGCCCCTCCAAAAGTCCGCACTGCACTAAATGCCCCACGACGCCTCAAAAGAAGGCCGACCCGGTGTCAGCAGTACCAATCATGGTGATTGTCACCAGCTCTACTTTTCCCGACAAGGACCCCGCACCACTGCCAGCACCTCTATTCAAGTTAAACCAGGCCACTGATGTGGGCCCTTCTTGCTCCCACCGGTGTTCGCATTTCCAAAGAAGCCTGATACCAGTGGCTCGGCCGTCGTCACAAGCAGATTCAACGCGAGCCCGCCGCACACAACCTCTCGCCCACTGCAAGTGGAGTTCCCAACCACGCTGCAGCGTCATCAGCCGTCGTCTAGCAAGATGCCTAGGCATAGCAGGCCAACGGATGTTCCCCTGGTCGCTGTCGCGGTGCTGAAGGCGCCTTCGGTTGCCGCTACATCGCCGGCGTCCTCCTCCATGAACGGCTCGGCGCCAAGGGCGCCACTCGTGCGGCCGTCCGCTGCATTCAACCTCATCACGGCTGGCAGTGCGCATGCCCCAGTCACATGCAGTCCACCTCAGCCGTTCCCCTGCCTCGCACCTCGCGCAGCCGCCTGTCTGGGTACATGGCCACCCCGCCCGGCAGCAGTTACGAGAATCTCACGGCCCGCAACACGCATAGCTGCCCTCAGGTGCCACCACGCGTCCCTCAGCGCCATCCGAAAACTAGGCCGCAGCGTCCCAGCCAGGGTCGCCTGCCTGAGCCGCGCCTTTGGACCCCGGATGTCTTGCACGATTCTTTGACCTTTCGACCAGCACTTTGTTGCCACTGCTTTGTGCATCATTATTCTCATCTCAACCCTTTAGGCGGTGTTTTCTCTTTTCTTCTGCATCATACGGTTTTGAAACTGTCGCACCTTTTTCATGTCCTCATTCATATTTGTTTTAGCCCAAGCCAATGCTCATTTTCCCAAGCTTTAACAAGTCTCGGCACTTGTTGATGCGACCTGGCTTTCAATTGCTTCTATTGCCAATAAAAACCTTCTGTTCTTTTGGTTGTTTAGCTTTTGCTTTTGTTTATCTTCATGCAGCCCACATCTTTTTATCAGCACCTATGAGAGAACTGCAAGAGCTGCCTATGAGAGTTGCAAGTCCCTCTTCAGTCCTGTCGTCTCTATTCTTTCCTGTTTTGCTGGTCGTCCTAGCGCACGCAATTTATTCAAAGAGATCATATGGGTGGGCTAACCTCTATGTTGATAATTTCTTGCAGGGCAGTGATTTGCACCTCTCCAAAAATGAGCCTGACTAAAGCGGTACTTCTCTTCCAGTGTTATGTCACCATCTGTACCGTTCTGCCGAAAATTTGAGCATGTATGTGTATATCTTCAGTTTGCTACTTACGTCGCCTTGTCGTCCCTTTCCTAGTGCGAGAATTCCAGTCTGCTTCTAGGCCGTAGTTGACACTTTGGCCAGAAAGTGCACTCAGCATCCGTTAGCCAATACTGTAAAAGGTTTAACGAAAAAAGTTTGACATAAGCACCATCCTTCCTCATCATGCTTGCCATCGCGTCGCGTGCACCCTGCCCGGGTGTTGGTGAGGCCGTCATCCCCACGATTTAGCCATGGACACATCTCCGGTCTCCTCGCTTTTCCCTAAAATTGTAAAGGCATGCAGCGGTAGAAGGAGCCGGGGGAAACTTCTTTTCGTTTTTTTTTTCTTTTTTCCGCGCACGCACGTCTCTCAGTCTTCCGCTCACGTCCGCGCCCAAACGCCAACTCGTCTTCTGTCTACTCATGCGCGACAAGACTTGGCTAACCCACTTTCGTAGTTCCGGGTCGTGCTGTTGTTTTCTTTCAGTCACTAACAAGACCACGCCGTCTTTCGCCCTCAGAACGGCAAAGCACTCGTACAAAAATTCTGTTCAGCGCAGCTTTCGGGTCTTCATTATCCTTTACATTTTTTTTGGACTTCTGTCCTGAATTCTTCTAGGGCATGGACTGCACCTTTCAATCCTCAGTTTTCTTCAGTGCAGTGTTTTCCTTCTTTTTTCTGCCGGTTCTTTTATTCCTGCTTGTCAGAGTTATTTGTTTGGTTCATAGCGTTATAGATAGTACAGTCAACTTTCGGTTACGTTTTCTGGCTGTGCGCAACCAATTTATGACACTTCGTGCTTTTTAAAGCAGCATGAAAGGCACCATGAACAGTTAGCAAAGACAGGCTACTTTACTACCTTTGTGAACCAATAGACAATAAAACAACAATTCTAGTAGTGCTTCCTTTCTTAATATTGTGCTTTCATAATTGTAAGCTACTACATCCTTGCTCATCTGCTTAATAGCCATCTTAACACAACATTCTACATAGATCATTTATTCACCATTAAAATGTATTATCACGCGCTGGTGTGGAAATAGATGCCAATACGTTGAGTAGAAGAAGCGCACAGAACATAGCACACAAATAAAGAATAACACAAGACATGCGCTTCTCGTCATTCTTTGCCTGTGTGCTGTGTTTTTGTGGGCTTCATTCACTCAAGCTATGCACCAACTTGCCCCCAACGTGTGCTACTGCAATGCCATTACCAGCATATTTAGCAAGCACACGGTTGAAAGCAACAGGATGGAAGGCAAATAGTGGTTGATGGCAGCACAGTTCTTTTTTTTAATGCCCTGATTTCATACGCGAACTATAGAAGGAATGAATAGTCACAATATCAACATATCTCACAAGGTAATTTCGTTCGGAGCTCCCGAATGAACTCTTCTATTGTCAACAAGCTATGCAAACGAGCCAAATAATTCCAAATGCAACAGTGTGTAGAAGAAGAGGTAGGGTTTTAATGTAGTTAAACCAAGTAGACGTGCAAAAGCATATGCTTTGCCTGGTTGGCTCATGGGTTTACTTATCTGCATCGTCGGCACGTCTGGCAAAGATGGCATGCTGCGGCGATACCATGTGCTCTCCTTCAGTGGCCACCGAAGCCGATATGTTGACGTCTCTGCGTGTTTGAATCCCATTTTGAAATATAGACTACAAAAAGTCCATAGAAGGCGTGAAAGGAGTAACGCTTAACGGATGGTTCCGTCGGGTTTCACGTGCAATAGAGGCATGAGAGAGAAGGTTGCTGAAACGCCTGATGGTGGGTGAACGATCTTTCACCGCATTAGGGCTCATTCACGCGTTCGCCTGCGTTTTAATGTAAAATGATAGTGTGAGAAAGTGATGAGAGTGAAAAGCTGTGATCATAGCGGCCATAGGTGAATCTGATTCCTCGATTTATAAATTATTGCAAATGGTCAACTTCACAGCTGTAAAAAAGTAACCGAACAATTGATGCGGATTTGATTATCAGTGAAACTAGTGATTTTTAGGCTGTTTGTACTCTTTAGCTGTATTTCTTAAACTACGTTTTGGGTAGCAAGTTTGTGAAGGGGTCTTCCGGAAATGTGAATATTCTGAGAATCTCAATTTAACTTTTATGAAAAGTAGCACTCAGGTACTTCTAATCACACGGTCAAGCTCTTATCATTGTCGTTTTATTCAAATGTAGTGAATTCTTTTTGACAGTGAGATTCATCGCTACCGTTTTAGCGAAAAAAACTTTCATCTGCTACATTTCCTCCACACGAACTACAGAAGGCTTTCTTTAACTTCTGTTGGTCATGAGCTAGCTTTAATAACGTTGTAATAAAGGACAGATACTTTGGCATAAAGGCCCAACTTGCCTGTGCTGAAACTGATAAAATCTATACATGAATAATCCAACCGCTAATAATAAAAGTCGCACATATAACCATGTGGTAGACCTATTGTTACTATAACTGACTATGACCGTGCACAATTGAAATTATTGAAATGATATGCTAAGTGTAAGCAGCCGGTTATCCAGTCCCCGAATCTATTACCAATAAATATTGGTCAAGGTCTGCGCTGAAAATTCTTATGACAAATACCGTGAAATGCTTGCGAATAATATATGAAAAACAGATCGAATTGCAGGAGGTTATAGATTGCGGAAAACATGTCATGCAAAATTTGAATGAAATTCCCGAAGGCCGAAATAAACGGCCCCAAAGTAGTGGTGACGTTGCGCGAGAAAATTGTTAAACTCATGTTCTGAACGATGTGATGGTCAATAACGTCTTCTACAAGATTGTCTTAAAAGAAAATTACTGAGATCCATCTGTATTTAAGGATTAGCTTTCAGTGGATTGAATACTGTCATAGCATTTACAATTGTCGAAGCGTTGGGAAAGGCTGATGCGTGCAGCAATTTTCGTAATAGAACTGAACGATAATGTGAACTTCATTCCGAGAACCTGTTTAAAAATACTTGGTGTTCTCTCAAAAATTCTTGAAAGTAGACTTTTCGAGAAAAAAAAACCTCTACAGCAGAAAACTCTCAGCTGTGGAGATCAGTCATTGTAAAAGAAACCCTAGGAAACTACCTGATGAACCAAAATTTTCATAATAAATATTTACCTTACTAATTAGCTACGGAGAAGGCAATGCCGCATCATGTTTAAAACAAAGAAAAGGTAGCAGCTAAAGCTCTGCAGCGCGAGAAAATCTTGTGCTCTTCGATATGCGCTTTGTTATGGGGTAAATATGGCATTATCTGCTTTGTTAAGCCGCTGTAAAACTATGCAACGAATAACTGAGGTATTAAGCCGCCGCGGTGGCTGAGTGCTTATGGTGCTCGGTTGCCGGCCCGAAAGACACAGGTTCGATCCCAGCCGCGGTGGTCGAATTTTGATGGGGGCGAAGTTGTGGAGGCCCGTGTACTGTGCGATGTCAGTGCATGTTAAAGAACCCCAGGTGGTCGAAATTTCCGGAGCCCTTCACTACGCGTCTCTCAGAGCCTGAGTCGCTTTCGGACGTTAAACTCCTATGAACCAATCTAATAACTGGGGTATTTTTTCGGGCAGAGCTCCGGGTGCAGGAAAAAATACTTGAGCACTGAGAACAACATGATTCTGTTCTTATCACAGTGCCCAGCAATACTCCCAGTATCAGTGGAAGCCTAATCTCTAGTTCCATTCCTTAAAACAAGGCAAATTCCCTCTGGACCTCACATCTTATACGCTAGTTGCAAAGTAATGCAAAAGACAGCGTGAGTTCTGTCATAAAAAAATAACGCGACGGTTCCATCAGGCAGTTGTGGTGTAGTGGATAGTGTTATGTGCGGTTTCCCGCTTCTGGCCTTCATCCAGCGAAGCTCACTGTGCAGGCTTGGGTCAAACAAACAAAAGAAGGGTATTAGAGCGTTCGTTTTCAGCGTGATTTACACCGACAGACACAAGTGGTAGGAGTGGATGAAAGGCATTGCCGCTAAGTCGCATTCTTCGACAAACTAATTCGCGCCCGTATATTCGCAAGAGCTTGATAGCGCACAGAGATTCTTGCGCAACAACCAAAACAGAGCACGTGGGAAGTGTAGGAAGTTTAGTGCAAACGCAACATCCGTTGGTGACGCCGTTGCAATGACTGCGGCAATCAAAGGGAAGTTGAGGTACTATGTTCCCTGGTTAGCAAGGTTCAACGTTGAGCCGAGACCGCACCTAGCGTTATCTTTTGCTTCTTCGCTCGGCCAAGAAAAAGGATTGTCATCTCCAACTGCTCGGCCGTCCACTTTGGTAACTCTGATAGGCACTGGCCTGGCGCTTTCCCTGGACACTTTACCCGGGAAGCAGGCTTTACTTTCTTTCGCATAACGCGATCTAGGTTTAAGGATTCAAACCCCGATTCTGACACTGCATGAAGATTTCTGATTATTGGCGCCGGTTCGTTGACATGCGTTGCGCAATTTTAGTCAAGCGTTATTTCATTTACACTGAATGGATTTCACAGCTGAGATAACCGAGAATTGCTTCGTGGCTGAAACCTCTTGGCAATGTAGCCGGACGTTGCATGCTACCAGATGCCTGAGTTCCGTTTCTGCGTGCTGAAGCAGACGCGTCTCATTTGTTGTAGGAAATATAGCCGAGGATTCAGAAGTTTTAGCACAGCTGTTTAGCAGTTTCGATTCGCAGAACGAAGATGAATGAACAAAATTTGCATATTTCAATATTTCAGTTAGGTGCAGCCTCATTCGGGAACGAATCAAATATCAATTTGAATGACAGCACACACGATGCACACAGCGAGGCACTCTTTAAAACCGTTTTTAGCTGATAAATTCATCTCGCTGAGATT
Organism: Amblyomma americanum; assembly: GCF_052857255.1. Classification (NCBI taxonomy): domain Eukaryota; kingdom Metazoa; phylum Arthropoda; class Arachnida; order Ixodida; family Ixodidae; genus Amblyomma; species Amblyomma americanum. The sequence continues at coordinate 136,275,602 of NC_135498.1, read as the reverse complement.
GTTTTCAAGAGATAATTTGACACTGTGCTCCGGTTTTTGCGAGTGGTCTTGTTCTTTCTTGAAAACCTAAATTAATTATATCCCCAGAGGAAGAAATTTAAGGGTTATATTCGGGTTATCTAGGCGTCCAGGCTGCGGTTTCATTCAATTGGTTCGGAAAGAACTCGTCCATGAATTGCCAAGCCGATGAAGAAAAATGCGGCGGCGCTCCGTCATGCTAGAATCACATCTTTCTTTTTTTCAACATAATCAATTTGTGCTAAGAGGCAATTTCAGAAAGGACGCAATTTAAAGCGCAGTGTCTCTTCTTCTTACCAGTAAGGTTACCGTTAATGAGGTAAGGACCAATAATGCGGCCCTCGAAATGCCACACCAAGCATTTGCTGACATCTTACGTGGTGCTTATGATCAAGTAGCTGACGGTGGTTCTTGTCGCCCCAATATTAAGCTTTGTGCCAAGTGCCATTAAAACCCCTGCGAAATTGAGCGTCGTCAGTCGAAAGAATTCCGAGGAGCACTTCCAGGTCTTCGTGCTATTGAAATAGGCACCAGTTGCAAAAATCGAGCGTTTTCCAAAAGTCATTTCATCTCACCTCTCGGTGAGTACACACATGATATGAATAGTAGCCGTGCCTTGCAAGTGCAATCCAAACCGAAGCCGAGCTCGCTCCATTTGTGCTACCATTTTCTTGAGGCTTGCTTTCGGCTTAATTGAGATGTACGCTTGATTATTGATGTCACAATCATCAATGTCACTCTCTGGTCGCTTCCTTTTCTGAATATGGGATAACCTAGTGGTTCCAAATAGACTAAGTATCAATAAAATTGTAAGACGAGTAGAAGAGGACCGACAGGAACTCTGGCAGCATAAAGTCTGGATGCCAGATCCTCGTTCCATTGAGCGCTAATATAAGCGATTTTCTTATATTAGCGTGCTCATGTTGCATGTAGCGTTGCATGTTCTTGGGAATAGACTATTGAAGTAGCGCTGGCGCGGCAATTCCCACAGTATTCACGCGGCGACATTGGAGTTCTTGTCTTTACATGGGTGAGGTGGGACTTGCGCACATTTAAGTAATTTTAGAATCTGACGCTGCCATGCCACACTGGCATGAACACTCACACTGCGACACCACGAAAACAAGCACCTGATAGGCAAACGTCAGCGCTTTTTGTAAACGTGGCCCAATACACCACAAGATCAACTGTCTTATAGCCTACAGCCGCTACTGTGCAAGTTCTCTTTGCCTCGCGAACGAAACTTTTGTTTGACTGATGCAGTTCCTAACAAGCTGTGATTATACACGTCAACGAAGAGTAGCTAAACCTGATGTCTAATACTGCGTACAATGACGCCTCACATCTAGCCCTGGTCTTAGAGTCACGTCATAAAAGGCGGAGGCAAAGGAAGATAAAGAAAACTGCAGGCAGCGCTCATCCGGGTTGTCAGAATCGATGGCCGCGTTGTTGACGGTGACAAAACTTTCGTGTGCCGAGCAACGGGTGGATGCAGCTGGCAAAGGATAGGGTTAATTGGAGAGACATGGGAGAGGCCTTTGCCCTGCAGTGGGTGTAGTAAGGTTGATGATGATGAAGATGATTCTCAACTCAACTTTGGGGTTTCCTACTCGGGTAAGTTGCCACAGACATATCCAATGGGCCACCACAGAGATCGCAAGACGTCACCAGCGCACGCTGCGTTTCCACCAGATGTCCTCATACGCCGAGTTTCGGTTTGGGGGGTAAAAAAATAGATTTTATCGCGCTTCCGGTCTTTAGGAAAAAAACTTCTTAATCGCTTTAAAAAGTGATACGTCATCATCTTCTCCGTCGTTACGAACTCACTATTGGCAATGAACACAAATTTTGCTAATTTTTTTTTATTTAATACAGCAGAGTCGTTTGACTCCAAGAAGGGGTGACAACAAATACAAGAAAAAACAAGACATACATGGGCGTTTCCAAAAAAGAAGCAAATAATCAAGGGTTTCACATAAAGAAGGCTCTCCAAATTATCAACAAACATTTCTTCATTCGGGCTATTAACTACGCACTTCGACAGTTCGTTTCTCACTGTAATCGATTTGACAGAACTCAATGGTTACCTGTATTAGATATTATAGTATCCATGGAAACACTTGTAGCATTTTTCCATGGTTATAATGCTTACTTGCCCGTGAAACAGGGGTATTAAACTTATGAGTGTTTGTTTTAATCAGATTATTATAAATTAGATGTAGAAATTTCAACCTTGCCTCAGTGAGCATTTTCTGAAGAGATTCTAGGCCAATAGAATTGATCATAGCTCTTACACTATGTGCTCGTTTGTATCTGTTCTAAATGAAACGGGCTGTGATGCTTTGCGCTCTTTCTAATTTGGAAATATTCTTGCTGAAGGTGGGGTTTATTCGGAGAAGTTTCTTAACGGAGCAGAGCCAACAGCAGTCCGAGGTCAGCTAGTCCAGCCTGGAGCGTGCACCAGGCGATGGCCATGCGGCTCGTGCGTATGCCCGTCGTCTTCCTTACAATGACCCCCGAACAGAAGAGGAGCCATCTTGGCGACTTAAGGGGCGGACAAGACAGCGGGGTCGTAGTATGTCTTGAGGCGCTGCATATGGACAGTCTCACGGCCCCGCAGCGTCGGAGATCGGGTGACGACGTGAGGGGCTCAGCAATATAGTTGACTGGAGATGTTTGCTTGAAGATGAGATAGGGCTCTTGAATCAATACTTACCTTGCATTTTACGGGAGAGGCCCGGAGTCCTGGTGGTATCCAAACAGATAAGAGAGCCGCACGAGAAATGTTGGGGTTGCTGATCTTCATCGTGGCGGGTTTTTTGAAGATACAGGATAGCTGTCGCGAGCGACCGGGCGATCTGGCGCCAACATTCGGCGTGCCCGGCTGCTTAGGAAACGGTGGTGCACTCTGATGTATCAGGGTGTTAGGGGAGAACAGTATCAATGCGAACGGAGGGATGTCGGCTATAAAGGAGGAAGAAAGGAGAAAATCCTTTTGTAGACTGCGTAGCAGTATTGTACGCGAACGTAATATACGGGTGAATAAGGTCCCAGTTCGTGTGTTTCGAACCGACGTACAGTGGTGAGCAAAAGTGGAGAGACCACGGCTCCGCGCGCGGGAGGAGCTGCGGTGCCGCACCGCGGCGGTGTAATCTCGCGCCGCACGCTCGCTGCGAGAATGCCCCGAGTGACGTCAAACTTCACCCTCGCTCTTGCGCTGGTGCTTATCACGCTTGATAAATTTCTAGTGCGGCGTTCCGATACTCTGCAGCTGACGGTCGCGACGGAGGGGAGCAAGCATCGCAATGCGCCAAAAGTCTCTGAAAGGAAAGTAGGGCGAACTGCTTCTCTCATCTCTCGTTTTCGTTGCGCCTTGACGGTTACGCGTCGATGCCGTGCCTGTATCGGCATGCTGTTGGAAGGCACGCGCGGCTTCCACTCGGCTGCCCAGTTACTAGGTGCAGACGAATATATCGAGGAGTAAAATGCAACACACATGGATCCTCGCTTCGAACACCCCCTTCAGACAAGTATTAGAAATGTTGGGCACTCACAGGCTCTTTATTGCCGCAATAAATAAACAATCTGAACGTGACAATAAAATAATATTCACGGCAAATATTTTGCACGGCAATAAAGAGTCTGTTAGTGCCAAACATTTTTAATACTAATTTGAAGGGGGCGTTCTAAGCGAGGATCCACAGTGCCTTGCATTTTAGGCCTGGATGTATTTGCCTCTGCCTAGTGACTGTGGAGTCGAGTGGAAGCCGCGCGTGCCTTACAACAGCATGCCTATACAGGCACGGCATCGACACGTAACCGTCAAGTTGCGCCGAAAACGGAAGAGTAGGGGAGCAGTTCGGCTTTCATTCATTTCAGAGACTTTTGGCGCATTGCGATGCGAGCTCCCCTTCGTCGCGACAATCAGCTGCATAGTAGCCGAACGCCACACTAGAAATTTATCAAGCGTGATAAGCACACGCGCGAGAGCGAGGGTGAAGTTTGTCGTCACTCGGAGCACTCTCGCAGCGAGCGTGCGGCACTAAACCAGTGGCTTTATGCGGCACGAGATAGCTCTGCGGCGCGGCCCCGTAGCTGCTCCTGCGCCCGGAGCCGTGGTCTCTCCACTTCTGCTCATTACTGTACATAGCCAGCATGTACCCCAGAGTGCGGTTAAAGCTTTCAGTGAGGCCATTGGTCTGAGGGTGGTAAGCGGTGCAAGTTCGATGGATGAAGTTGCACTCACGGAGCAGAGCTTTGATGGCATCAGATAGGAAGACGCGGCCTCTGTCACTGAGGGGTTCAAGAAGGTCACCGCGTCGAAGGATAAACCGACGCAGAAAAATGGATGCGACATTCTGTGCTGTGGCAGCAGAGAGCGTGGTGGTTTCAGCATACCTCGTGAGGTGATCGACGGCAACAATGACCCGTCGTTTTCCAGAAGCATTATACGGGAGGGGCCCATATAAATCCATGTCAACGCGGTCGAAAGAGCGAGGCGGACAAGATAGGGGCTGCAACTCGCCAGCAGTACGTGTAGTGGGTGTCTTGCGGCGTTGGCCGTCGCGGCACGAGCGTAAATATTTTAAAACGAAATTGCTCATCCCACGCCAGTAGTAGCGGAGGCGGAGGCGCGCGTTAGTCTTGAAAAGGGCGGCGTGACCGCATTGCAAGTCAGTGTGAAAACCTGAGCAGATATAGAACTGTAGGTGGCGAGGAATGACGAGGAGCCATTTTCGTCCATCGGAATCATAATTACGGCGATAAAGGAAGTTATCTCTCATTTCAACATGGGAAGCTTGATGGCACAGCGCGCGGGATGGTGTAACCGCCGATGGGTCGGAGAGAAAGTCGAGAAGAGGAGAAATCCAGGGATCCTTGCGCTGTTCAGAAGGCCTGTCACTGACGTTGGAAGACGGCGTAGGGGCTGCGATTTCTCAGAGGCTGGCAAGTTCGGCGTTGAGCGAGACAAGGCGTCGGCGTCCTGATCCTTGCGGCCCGACGGGTAGACGACTCGGAGGCTATATTCTTGAAGACACAGCGCCCATCGCGCTAGGCAGCCGGAAGGATGTTTCAGTGAAGAAAGCCAACAAAGGGCGTGATGATCCGTAACGACGTCGAAAGGATGGCCATACACCTAACGGCGATATTTGCCTAAGGTGCTTACAATGGCGAGGCACTCTTTTTCAATCACAGAGTAGTGAAACTCCGCCGTGGTAAGTGTGAGGCTGGCATAGGCAACGACATATTTGTCGAATCCAGATTTGCGCTGGGTGAGCACCCCACCAAGACCAGTAGTACTGGCATCCGTGTGACAAAACGTGACCTAAAATTGTCAATTAAGGGGCAGCAAAGGTGCATTTTATTTTTCAGCTGAGCTGCAGGCGCGCGTTTTTGAGGCGTGTCAAGACGTGCTTAAGGCGACAAAGATGCGTTTGAAAGTCGGGACAAAAGATAACTGCATCGTCCAGGCAGCAAAGGCATGTTTTCGCACTTGAGGCCACGCAAAACGATATCCATCATTTTCTCGAAAGCAGCAGGAGTGTTACAGAGGCTGAAAGGCATGACAGCAAACTCGCAGAGGCCGTCAGGGGTCACAAACGCGGTTTTTGCACGCTCTGAATTAGCCGTTGGGACCTGCCAATATCCGGAGCACAAATCAAGGGAAGAAAAGAGCTCCGCGCCTTGTAGACAGTCCAGAGCGTCATCAATACGGGGTAGAGGGTAGACGTCTTTGCGTGTGATCTTATAAATGCGGCGGCAATCGACAAAAAATCAAACGGAGCCATACGTCTTCTTGACGAGGACAACCGGGGAAGTGCAGGGGCTGGTGGAAGGCTGAATAACGCCGCTCTGAAGCATGGTGTCTACCTGTTTTTCTATAACTCGCCGCTCAGTGGCGGAAACACGATATGGGCACTGTCGCAGGAGGGCATGGGGGCGCCGGTGTCAATGCGGTGCTCGACAGTCGACGTGCGCCCCAAACGCGTTGGTGGGAATCGAAGGAGGAGCGAAACTTCTCAAGAAGCGCAAGAAGCTGGGTTCACTGTGTTGGAGGAATAATGGTGTCAATAGAGCGAAGGAATAGGTCGGTCGACAACGGGACGGGCGCAGGAGTAGGTGAGCTGAGGGCGTCCATGGCGATCGGCGGGGATTCTGCGGCAGCGTCTGGGTGGTTTAAAACGGAAGATAAACAGCTGCATGGTGCCGACGCATTCCAAGCGGCGCAAAGCGAAGGGGCTTGAAAGCTCGTAGAAAACCCACAGTGCGGTGAGGCCGGCGGAAAAAGTGAGCAGGGCATAAGGCAGCGGCAGGCAATGGCGGGGCAGAAAAGTAGGAGACGGCGTGAAGATGACACTAGCATCGCGAACACAGCCACAGTAGAGTTAGCACAATCACGGAAGAGCACGCAGGATTATCGGTACTGTCGGCGACAAAAGCTTTGGCAGGAACAGGAGCACCACAAATTTCAGTCTATGGCACGCGAATCGGCAACGTAGAGAGCGCTGCTTGAGCTCGAGCACAGTCGAGGGCTGCGTCGAGGTGCGATAGGAAGTCCCAGCCCAAGAAGATCGAATGCTAACATGACGGCAGAACGATGAGCTCAACCAAATATAAAATGTCTGCTATGACTACTGGAGCAGCACACGCTGCTAAATTCAGGATGAGGTGCGCACTTGCAGCTCGTAACGACAGGCCAGAGAGGGGCGTCTTCACTTTACTCAAAGAGCGGCAAAGCGCTGCATCCATGACTGAAACCGCAGCACCGGTGTCGACAAGTGCCATCACAGATACGCCCTCTACAAAAACTTCAATTAAATTAGCGGCAGACAATGGAGGCCTTTCAAATTTCGACAACTCCGCAGTTCTGGCTTCAGGAACTGCGGCACATAGTTTCCCTCTTGAGTGGTCGAGGGACGCCGTCGCATCGGAGAGATGGAGCGCCGACTTGGAGAAGGCGAACGGCGTCCAGAGAAGGCGGTGCGCTCAGGAGACAGAGAACGGCTTAGGCGCGGCTCAGCAGGAGGTGAGTACTGACGCTGGGACCAGTAACCGGAAACTTCAGGAGGTGTTCGTGAGACGTTCAACGCGTCAGCGGCAAAGCCGCGCCACATGACCTGGCAAGCCGCAGAAGAAGCAGATCGGGTGGTTGTCAGGCGTGCGCCCGGAGTTTTGCAGTTGAGTGGGCGGTCGAATATTATCACGCGTGCCCCAGGAGGTAGGATCGCAGATGAGCGGGCGGTGGAATAAAAGCAGCGAGCTCTCGAACGGGACCCGGACGCGGAGCATAGGTAGGTGGGCGAGGTCGCGTAACAACGTCTGCTTATGTTGGCGGACCGCGAGAGGTGTGGGCTGAGGGGCTTGCGAGAGAACCTCAGCGACCTGTTCTTGAACGATTTGCCGCAGTATCGGAGATATGTGTGGTGATATGGCTCTTGATGGCGTGAAATAAGCGAGAACTGCTGAGCAACTTTTTCATGGGTGAAACTCATGATGTGTGGCAGGAGCAATGACTGGTCCCTTGCATCGTTCAGGCCAGCAAGCGAGTCGACGTTCGTGGTGTGTTCGCGTGTCAGAGCCCTCTGCTTGCGTAGGTGACAACTTCCGCGATGGTGCGCAGGTCTCGCGCCAACAATATCTGAAAGGCGTCGTCACCAATGCCCTTGAGAATATGCCTGATCTCGGTTTCGGACATCTCAGCGTTAACCCTCTTGCACAGATCGACGACATCCTCGATGCAACTCGTGAAGTTCTCTCATACCTTCAGCGACCGCGCACGCAAGCGCTGTTCGGCACAGAGTTTTCTGACTGCCGGGCGGCCGAATATCTCTGAGAAGTTTGCTTTGAAAACAGACCATGATATAATGTCCGCCTCGTGGTTCCGATACCGCAGATTCGCCACGCTCGTCAGATAGAAAATGACATTGTTCAGTTTGGTTTCCGTGTCCCACTTGTATGCGCTCACCCGCTCATACGGTGTCAGCCAATCATCAACACCTTGGTGGTCCGTGGCACTGAAGACAGCGGGGTCTCGCTGGCGCATAGAACCAGTACAGACGACGGCGGCCGGGCTCAGTTGTACGGCATGGTGGGAGGCATCCGAAGGCATCGCGGTAAGGGGAACCGTTCGGCTGCGGAGTTCCAGGGCGAGAGGATATTACCTTGCACCTGCACCAAATATGAGGCAGGGTTTATTCGGAGAAGCTTGTCAACGGGAGCAGGGCAGTCACTGAGTCAGTCACGTATGGCGGGCAAAAGGTAACTCCAATTTGCAAATTCTTGAACTTCACAGTTTTGGCGCAGGAAACTCGACAAAGAGCATTTGGTTTCTTGTTTTGCTCTTTTAAAGCCATCTGCTTTTTGGAATGGCCGGTGAAAGAGCGAAAAATTCTTGTGGTGCGAACTGCACTATTCAATTGGTGCCACTGAGCGTCATTAGCGTTAAGGCGCGGCAGAACGTTAGGTGGGCGCATGAGGTTAAGATGTTTACACCGATAACGTACCCGAGGCCAATAAAGTACAGGGCTGATTGGGGAATAATAAAATAGAAAATTTAAAAAACACTCTTAGACACTCCTAGGCTACATTTGTACAGGTAACCATTGTAAACATACGGGATAGTAGCTGTCACGGGTCTCGCCGGAGAACACTCGGACAGAAAGAATGAACTAGGCGACAGGTGTACCCACAAAGATCAAATTTTAATACACCATACGCGACACACACACTAAGACACAAAACTAACAAAACTAAAACAAACCACAAAGACTATAAATACACATCACCCGGGAACACTGCTACCAGCGTCTACTGCTGGCGTTCAACATTTAGTTGTCGGCGTTCGTGCTCACGGTTGATGCGTTCCGGCAGCGGCGTTGTATGGGTCGAGTAGCCGGCGTGGAGATGGCGTTCGACGTGCTGAGGCTGGCGTCGCTGGCTGCGTAGTATAAGCTCCCGGTCCAAGCGCCCGTGGAGGTGATGCCGATGTTGTTGGCGTTCGGGGCACCACTCGGATGGGTGGAAACAGCGCTGGAGACAACCCTGGTCGTAGCAGTTGGTAGCGTCCTCCGTTGACTCCCCGCAACGGGCTCAGGAACGGCATGAAGTCCACGATGCGAAGTCGTGAAACGCGAGATCACCGGAGCAGTATCCGGCGTCGCTCTCTTCCAGCCGGAGCGTCCCTGACTCGCCGGAGCCTCCCCTTCTCTGTTCTCCCCCCCCCCGTACCTCTCTCTCCCTGGCCCTTTTATAGTCTTGGCGTTAGTCGACGTAAGCCTTGTCATCGCCTTCTCCTTCTTCTCTACTCCACCAATCATCTCTCTCCACCTCACCGAATGCTTCTCTACCAATATCTCTCTCCACCTCACCGAATGCTTCTTCTTCTTCATCTTCTTTATTCTTCGGTTAATCCACGTCGTCTTCTTCACACCTCTTTCCTTCATAATTTTATTTTAGACTCCTTATTATATGTGACAAGGGCCTCCTCTCTCAAGAGTTTTTCCATGAAAAACTGCTCACGTCATACTCATCTTCGAGCCATCCAGCCAACCGACTATCTTCTGTGGCGATTCTGGACCCAGCACACAACACAAAGCAGATGTTCAGCACACACCAAGAGCGCACCACTAACTCAGCACACCAAACTGTTTTCAGAACACTAAAACACCACTGCCGTTGTCCGTACAGAGTCCTTAATAAAAATGTTGGTGTCCACAACACAATCCCTTGTATAATCACATAGCACCAACAACAGCAGCAAAAACAACAAGATAAATCCCAGAGATACGTGAATACAGCAACAACAAGATACGTCCCTGAGATACCTAGAGCTGGTCAGTTGGCTCTACTCATGAAGTCCGCTTCAACATTATCTCTGCCTTTAATATATTCCACCTGAAATGAGTATTCTTGTAGGGCCGAACTCCACCTCATAACTTTACTATTGTTCATTTTGGCCTTGGTTAAGTATTCGAGCGGCTGATAATCTGTTTGAATCCTGAAGTGTCTCCCATAAAGATACATGTGGAATTTCTTTACCGTCCACACCACCGCCAAACATTCCTTTTCAACAGCGGAGTAGTATCGTTCACTAGCCGATAATCTCTTGCTTGCAAAAAATACCGGATGTAGCAAGCGATTCTCTTCTTGCAAGAGTACGGCTCCTAAAGCTCAGTCCGATGCATCAGTGCGAAGCACTAACTCTTTATCCAGATTCGGAGCAAGCAGAACGGGCGGTTTTGCCATATGCCCTTTTAACATCAGGAATGCATTTTGATGTTCAGCAGTCCAATTCAGCGTCTTACTTGCCCCCTTCTTAGTGAATTTGACAAGCGGGTCGGCTATGTGGGCATAATCGGGAATAAAGTCAATGTAGTATCCCGCTAAATCCAGGAACGACTGTACCTTTTTCTTGGTTGTCGGTGTTTGGACCTGCTGGATTTTGTCCAAGATGTCGTCTTTCGTCGCGATGCGGCCCATCCCCAGCTTGTGTCCGAGAAAAGAAATGGCTTCAAAGCCCACCTCACATTTTGCCGGTTTAATGGTCAACCTGGCTTGCTGAATTCTATCAAATAGTTTTTAAAGCGTAATTACATGCTCTTTCTACGTATCTGTTGCCACAAGGATGTCAACAATATAGTGTTCTACATTTTGGAACCTATCCGAAACCTTCCTCATCAGCTTCGTGAATATTCCAGATGCCGTCTTTAAACCAAAAGTCATGAAGTTAAACTGGAATAAACACGCCGAGCACGAAAAGGCAGTCTTCGCTTTAGACGAATCTTCCAATGGTATTTGACATTACCCTTTAGCTTAGTCAACTTTAGAAAAAAAACTTCTGTGACCTAATTTAGCGAACACCACGTCCGCTCTTGGTATGGGTTCTGCATCGGGTACTATGATGTCATTTAGCCGACGAAAATCTACACACAGTCGGTTAGTACCATCGGATTTTTTTACAACCACGAGAGGCGCATTGTATGCTGACCTCTCAATCACACCAAGCTCCAACATATCCCTCACCTCATTTTCGATTGATTTTTGAACTGCTAAAGGTAGTGGGTATTGCTTCACGCTGATTGGTCTACCTGTAGAGAGATCTAGTCTGCAACATATGACATCCGTTTTGCCCGGCACACCCGAAAGCACATTTCCTTTGCTTTGGAGTAGGGCCTTTATCTGTGAACTTCGGTCTTCATTTAAATTGGGGTTTTTAGCACCTTATACCATCCTACAGTTTTCTTCCCCCAGCACGTGGGCACCTCGACAACGTCATCTGTCTCCTCGACTACTACCAGGCATACTACCTTGGGGGCGCACTGTACGGGAATTCTTTCTTCGTACTTTTTCAACATGTTTGCACTTAAAACCTTCTTGGTGTTATTTATCAATAACACAAAATACATGTCATTTTTCTTCTGCGTCACAAGATAAGGGCCCTTCCACCCGGATTCAGATTTCTGTGAATGGCTTTCTTGTCGTATTAGCTCTTAAAGCGTTCGCGCACCCATTCCAGGCCTTGATGTGCAAGCCTGCATGTTTCATTCAACTTGTCCCGCAACTGAAGAACGTATGTATATGTTGTCTTGAGATCTGATGCAATCTCCTTATCAGCCCACAGCTCCTTGAGTATTGTATGTGGACCTCTAACGGTTCTCTCATACAGCATCTCGAAGAACGAAAAACCAAGACTCGTTTGCGGTACTTCGCGCGAAGCGAACAAAAGAGCTGAGAGATATCTATTCCAATCAGTAGGTCTCTCCTGGCACATTTTCTTGACTATATTTTTGAGGCTACCGTTGAACCGCTGTACAAGCCCATTACATATGGGATGGCAAGGCGTCGTCAGTAACTGCCTTACTGACAAAAGTAGGTTAACCTCCTTCATTAGTTCTGACGTGAAGTTCGAGCCCCAGTCACTCAAAACTTCCCTCGGGAACACTTAACGCGAAAACATTTCCACAAGACCCTCCGCCATATGGATACTGCCAATAGTCCTCAGTGGAATAGCGTCAGGATAACGAGTGGCCACGGTGACCACTGTAAGCACATATATATTGCCTTTGGAGGATGCTGGAGAGATTGGCCCCAGAATGTGAATAGCGATTCGTTAAAACCGTAGGTCGATGGCTGGCATCTTGCCTAGAAGTACAGGACTAACTCTTCCCTTCGGAACTGTGCGCTGGCACACGTCACATGAGTGAACAAAGCGTTTAACGTCACTCTGAACACCCGGCCAAAAGAACTTCTTAGTGATCATAGACACCGTTTTTTGAACATCCTGGCGCCCGGCCATAATGACGTCATGTCCTAAGCGTAGCACGGTCTGTCGCATATCTCTCATTAACACCAGCTGTTGGACCCGCCTTCCTTAGCTAAATATGCATTCCCTGTGCAGAAGACCATTTACCAATTGATATTCGAATGACGTACGACTCTTGTTTCTTTTCGCTTTTCCCCGACTCTTTCGAAGCAGGCCTTCAAGCTCAGGTCCTCGTTTTGCCTGATTGCAATTTCGCCCGGTGTTACGCTCAGGCACATCGTAATAGGAGTAGAGAGCGGACGCTGCGCTGCTCGAGCTGTCACTTGAGCTCTTGTCTCCACGGCCGACGAGAAACTGACTGCACCCGTCTGAGCTGTCGCGGGTCTTTCCTCCTTTGGATGTTCTTCAACGTCGAGCATCCTCCACTCGGGATCGTGGTCTTCGACACTTCTTGAACCCGTAATGTTTCCCTAGATGAGATCACAGATGGGTTGGTCTACGCATTTTGCCACTACCTGCCCAGTATAATATGGCGTGGGCACTAGAATTCTAGCTTTAGGAACGTACCTTACTGTGCTATCTACAAGAGTGACGACCGACGCTTCCCCAGTAAGATCCTCGTCCATCACCAGGCTTTTCTGAACCAAAACTGTGTTGGCTCAGCTGTCTCTAAGCAGAAGTATAGGACGGTTTCCTATTTACCCAACCACCACCGGCATTGCTGCTTTTAACATGGGTGTTTCACTCACCGCCTCATTTTCCAGCGGCGTTTGCTCTCCTTTCAGCTGTAGAACTTCAGGTGGAATCACATGTTCTACCCTAGGGTTGACAACGCATGCAGCTCGATCCTGCGTTCTGTATCGGCACTAATCCAGAGTATGACCTCTCCTCTTACTACCTTGACACCCAACCTACATTTTTTGGCAGCGTTACTAGTTCGACAGTCAGCTGCACGGTGTCCCACCTTGCCGCAGAGGAAACACCTTACTGGCACCTTAGATGCACCGCCAAATGCTCTTGGTTTTGCCGCATCTGTATCTAGGATCTTTTAGGTTTCCTCCTTTGTTTTACTCAAATTTCTTAGCCCTTGAGCCTCGTGGAATTGGTCTGCAGTGTCGGCGAACACTTCCAATGAACACAAGTTTCTTTCAGGAATAGCGCTAGCTTTGAGCTGCAACACGCTAAAAATTGATATGTGACCAGCTTGTCATGCACCCCTTCAAAAAGTCTTTTCTGTGTTTGATATATCAAGACACCTATCAAAATAGTTGGTCAGCCTGCAGGAAAACTGCTTAACGGTTTCCGAATCCTGAGGTTTTCGCGGTGCGAAATCTCACACGAAAACCCTCTGCCGTAATCCTGAATCTTTGGAGGAGCGCCTTTTTGACCTTCTCGTAGTCCATGGAATCAGCAGCAGGCATCCTTCCAAACCCATTCAGCGCCTCTCCGTTAAACACATGCTCAATGCCGTGGCCCATTCACTGCGCTCACAGCCTTGCCCCAAAGCTATCCGCTTGAATCGTTGCAGATATGCGTCTAGATAATCTATTTTGTCATCGAAAGTAGCCATCAGCTTCCTTGGACAACTATGGCGTGTCTAGGAGATTTTCTACCCGTTATGGAGCGCTGATTACTGTTCATGATCTCCTCATATCTTCTCGCGAAATGCGCCTTTTTCCTCCATCCTATCCTTCTTTTCGCCTATTCCTCTGCCTCACGAGCTCTTCTAGCCTCTCGCTCTTGTGCCTCGCGAGCTCTCTCATCTGCTTCACGAGCGTCTGCGCGTGCTTGCGCCCTTTCCTCTCTGTGCCTATCTGCCTCCTCTTTCTACGGAGCTACAGCGAACACGGTCTACACGGACACCGCGATGTACCCCGGAGACGGGGAACAACGGATCAAAAAGTCGTCGCGACTGTAATACGCTCAGACTATAAGGAGATCACTTGCGCGTCCGCACGGGTCTGCACGGTAACTGAGGGAGAGGAAATGGCTGTTGCTCTAGCGGCCGCGGAGGGTTATCGCGCGAATAAGTCCTTAACAATCCTCACAGTTTCGAAAGCGGCATGCCGAACTACATTAACGGCAGAATAGGTCATAAAGCACTCCAAACCCTCCTCCGCGCAAGCCTACCCAAAGATCACATTAGACTACATTTTCTGGATACCGGGACACACCGAGATAGAAGGCAACCAAAGGGTCGATAGACTCGCTCGCGAGTGCACTAACCGAGCAGTCTTGAACGAAGACCCGGAGGACTTCTTAAGGGTAACCCTGACGTACTCCGACATTCTAAATAATTACAGAGGGACGAGACTAAAGTATCCTCCGCCTCACAAGAAATTAAATCAACAAGAAGCAGTTTACTGGAGGAACCTGCAAACCAGAACCTTCCCCAATTTACACATCCATAGCAAAATGTACCCGAACCAACACAGGGACATCTGCCCATGGTGCGGTGCAACACCCACCCTATACCATATCACTTGGGAATCTGACAGAAACAAAGCATTCCATGGCTTAGAAAATCCGGGTGCGGAGCAGTGGGAGAGTGTGCCCTCCAGCGGCAACCGAATCCTTCAAAGAAGACTGGTCATCCCTGCCCAGCGAGCGGCCAAACTCAGCGGTGCCCTGGAATAGGGGCGCAGAACTCTGCAAGACGGAGGGAGACATTTGCTTGAAGATGAAGGCCTCTGTCTGACCGAGAGACCTTGTTAGAGCATTAAAGTGTATCCTTTCCTATCCTCTTTCTGCCTCTTTCCCTCCTCGTCATAGAGACGCATCGCCTCTTCCATGCTTAACAATAGCTTGAGCACCAGTTCTAAACATTTTGCCGAATCCATACTTTCTGCCGTCGAGAGATCGGAAAGATCCGAGACAAAGCAAAAAGAAACAAGGATATGAAACCTGGCACAGGCTTGCCACTTATCTTTGTCACGGGTGTCCCCGGAGAACACTCGGACCGAAAGAATGGACTAGGCGACAGGTGTACCCACAGAGACGCACATTTAATATACAGTACATGACACACACACACTAGCACACAAAACTAAGAAAACTAAAACAAAACACAGATTATAAA
The DNA here is from genome assembly GCF_052857255.1 of Amblyomma americanum. Lineage (NCBI taxonomy): Eukaryota > Metazoa > Arthropoda > Arachnida > Ixodida > Ixodidae > Amblyomma > Amblyomma americanum. The sequence goes on along the minus strand of NC_135498.1, from coordinate 136,260,243 downwards.
TTGACACGACCCGGCAGCACCGCTACCAGCGTCTGCAACTATCGTTCTGTTAGTGGACGGCGTTCGTGCTCACGGTTGGTGCGGCGCGGCTGCGGCGTTGTATGGGTCCAGTAGCCGGCGTGGAGATGGCGTTCGACGTGCTGAGGCTGGCGTCGCTGGCGCTGTCGCTGGCTGCGTCGTATAAGCTCCCGATCCGAGCACCCGTGGAGGTGATGCCGGTGTTGTTGGCGCTGGGGCAACCACCCGGATGGCTGGCAACAGCGCTGGAGACGCCCCTGGCCGTAGCAAGTGGTAGCGTCCTCCGTTGACTCCCCGGAACGGGCTCAGGAGCGGCAGGAAGTCCACGATGCGAAGGCGTGGAACGCGAGCTCACCGGAGCAGTAGCCGGCGTCGCTCTCTTCCAGCCGGAGCGTCCCTGACCCGCCGGAGCCTCCGCTTTTCTGTTCTTCCCCACGTGCCTCGCTCTCACTCGCCCGTTTATAGCCTTGGCGTTAGTCCACGTAAGCCTTGTCGTCGTCTTCTCTTTCTTCTCTTCTCCACCAATCATCTCTCTCCACCTCACAGAATGCTTCTTCATCTTTATTCTTCGGTTAATCCACGTCGTCTTCTTCACACCTCTTTCCTTCATGGTTTTATTTTAGGCTCCTTATTATATGTGACAGTAGCTTTGTACATTGGGCATCACCTTCCGGCAATTTATAAACCACTCATGCAATCAGCGCCTACGTTTTCTGAACCTGTCAACTTCTTCGATTACAACGACAGATGACGCTTGTACGGTCCCTTGGGACGCATGCTCTTCGTATCGCTTAACCATTTGATGTGGAAGAGCTTCTTAGTGTGGCCCAAGTCGATCCAATAATCCATGACCTTCTTTTTTTCACAAACTATTGCAGACCTTTCTACTGCATTAGCAGTTTGTTGTGGCTGCTCGGGAAAAGAATGAGGGCACGATCGCCGACCCTTAAATGTCGCTTCTTGCTGTTCCTCTCAAAGTATTTGTTGTGAGACTGTTGGGCACGCAAGAAATTTTGATGTGCCGCTCTCACAGTTTTCTCGAGACGTTTGCTTAGATCGAGAACGTAACCATATGTCGTCTTCATGTCTTCTGCCAGCTCGTTCCAGGTCCAGATCTCTGTGAGAACTGCGAGCGGTCCTCGCACGTGTTGTGCAAGTTTAGAATAATATGGTGAAAACCCAAGACTCGCCTGCGGTACCTCTCTGCATGCGAACAGAAGCGGAGCGACATAATGATCCGAAGTTTTCGACTGCTCCTTACTGAGCTTCCGCAGCATCTGCTTGAGTGAGGCGTTAAATTTTTCCACCATCCCATTGCACATCGGATGGAAAAGGGTCGTTCTGAGATGTTTAACCGCCAAGAGATCATTGAGCTCTCTCATCAATTCGGAAGTGAAACAGCAGCCCTGGTCACAAAGGATCTCTCTCGGAAAACCTATTTTTGAAAACACCTCTTCCAAACTTTCTGCCATGGTCGCTGAATCTACCTTTGGCAGGGCCACGGCATCGGGATACGGCGCGGCAAAACCGACGAGAGTGAAAACATATCTATTCCTTTTTACCGATATGGGCGACTGCGGACCGACAATATCGACAGCGGCTCGATCAAATTGAGTGTCGATAAGAGGCATGCGTCCCAACAAAGCCATGCCTGCTTTGCCTTTCAGGCACGTCCTTTCGCAAGTGTCGCACGACCTGACATACCTCTTAATCTCTTTCAGCACTCCCGGCCAGTAGAATTCTTCAAAAACTCGATCTGCAGTCTTCATAATGTCCTAATTCCCCGCCAATGGGCTATTGTGGGCAAGCCTTAACACATGTGATCCACAAGAACTGGGAACTACTACCTGTCAAACCTCTCCGACAGAGGCGAGATGATAGAGGCGGTACAGAATACCCTTTTCAGCAGAATACGAGTGCGAAGTGCCGTGCTTGCCATGGAACACCTTCCCTACTTTCACTCAACACGCCTTCAGTGACTTATCGTCTCTTTTCTCTGCTTCTAGCATTTCCTTGGTGAACCTCATGAGAACAACGCTTAAAGCAGTTCTTTCCATACTTAATCCAGAAACTTCCTTTCCAGCCAACACCACTTTTGGGCCCTCGCCCTCACCATTTTCTGTGGCGCCCTCGTCATTGACTATGCCAGGATATAATTTAGCAACGCCCTCCGATTTCTTCCAATTAGTGTCTAGATTTCTCTGCTCACGGGCCTCCGGTATATTTCCAATTATGACATCGTACAACGGTGTCTCCATGCATTTCACCAGGGCTATGCCAGTGTGATAAGGGGAAGCGATATAGACTTCTGCCCCCGGAACGTCCAGACTACTGTATCAATAAGGAACTCTGTAGATCTCGAGCCGGTGAGAGCTGAGTCAAGAACTAGGGCTCTCCGCACCACCACTGTATTGCTCCTCGTGTCCCGTAGAACACGTACGGGTAGGCCTTGGAGCTCTCCCTCTAGGACAGGCTTGTGTTGTACGTCTGAAGGGTTTTTCCGGAAAAGTCCGACCACCACCTTATCCTCAGATGGTTCAAGCCTATCTGCTGTTGTGGACGCAATTTCAGGCGAAACACTCTCTGGCTGAACACAACAGGACGACTGTTTCTGGTTTTCGTGCTTTCTTGAGCAGGAGCTTACATCATGCGCTCTAATCCAACTATAAACGCAATAAACCTGTTTTGGCTTAGAGCGACTGTCGGACGCCTTATGTCCAGGTCGATTACAGATGAGGCACCTTCCTGTCTATCTGATGGAACATCCTTCTCTCTCAGAATGCTCACCTTTAACGATTCTTTGAACGAAGACAAGTTGTTTTGCCGCTGGGCCTCTAGAAAGTTGTCTGATATCTCAGCTATTTGGTCCACCGTCTTGCACTCTCTTTCTCGAAGTAAAACCGCCAGACCACTATGACAGCTCCTCATGGACTGTTCGGCTACCACCAAGTCACTTAAATTATTGTACGTTGTGGCCGTTCCCGACATCTCGACCCAACGATCAAGAAGGCTGAGCAAACGTGCTGCGTATTGCTTGCCTGTTTCTTTATCAAACGGCTTACTTTCACGAAACCTTTCACGATAACCTTCTGCTCTAAAACGAAAATTTCGGAGCAGGGCTAGTTTTGCCTTATCGTAATCCATTGAATCTGCTGGGGACAGTCGACCGAACACACGGAGAGCTTTCCGAGTTAAAGACGTACTGAGTGCTGTAGCCCATCTCTCCTAGGGCCAGCTGTGCTCTTCTGCGATACGCTCAAAACGTTGAGGTAGGCATCTAAGTCATCCCTGCGATCTTCGAAATGCGGGATCAACTGGTTTGGGCTAACCGCTACTGAGCGCCCCGGTGCGGGTTTTCGATTACCGTCACCAGCTTCTGCGAGACTTCATTGGAGCTGCAATGTACGCTCTTCAGCTTCTGCTAGCGATATTGCATGCTCGCGTTCGGCTTCTGCTAACAACTTTACATGCTTTCGCTCGGCTTGTGCTTTGCGCTCCTCAGCATCTGCATGCCCCTTGGCGTGCTCCCGTTCGGTTTATGCTCTACACTCTTCAGCCTCTGCTAGCGCCTTTTCATGCTTGCGTTGAGCCGGGCGTTCGGCTGCACGTGGTGCGCGTTCCTTCTCTTGCTCGACAGCGACCGTCGTGCGAAGCCCGGCGTCTTTCAACCGCATGCGTTCGGCCAACTAGACCAAATCTTTAGTGTTGCCGTCGTTTCGTTTTACAGATGCATGAGAGACAAAAAAAGCCACGGCTTCGTCCTGTCGCACAAATGCCAATTGTCGCGAATTGGTAGCGCTTCCGACTTTCCGAAGGGGAAGGCTATCGCGTGCAGGTTCAAAAAAGACGAACAAAGAGAACAAACAAACCAAAACAAAGCCGTTTTTATAATTTAAAAGAACAGAGCCGATACGGAACAACAACAAGGAACACACTCTCAACACGCGTACAACACTACAGGAACAGAGGAAAGAGTTCACCGGGTACTGAGCGTCCCAGGTGAAGCGGGGATGCCTTGCAGACAGGGCGGACGCTGGTGGATGTAGTGCGATGCGTCGCTGGCGTTGCGTCGATGAAAGCGGCGGTAGGGAGCCAGGTGGTGGTAGGAGTGGAGAGGAATACAGGGAGACGCCGGTGGATTCCCGTCAGCAGCCTGAAGACATGGCAGCAGCAGAAAGAACAAGCGTAGCCGAGATCCGTCGACGGGGCCCGAAATGCCAGAGGCTGAAAGCAGGCTATCCAAGGATGCCTTTAGGCAGGACGGACCCTCAATCCGATATCGGCTGCCACCTCCACGGTTGCAAGGAACGCAGGAGGCTTGCGTCGGTGATCCAAGAGAGGTCCCGGCAGTACGGACCCAACGTCCAACAGCTGCCACCTCCACGCTTGAATGACCCGATCTCCGCTGCTCTGTCTTCCTTTACATTTTCGTTTCTGACACGTCAGCTCTCCGCTCCTCGTGCTCGCCACGCTCTTCGTCGCCGTCGCCTCGCACACACCCTCCGCACGCACACACGCGCAACGCTGGGCTGGCACGCGGAGCGCTCCGCTGTCCGACGCACCGCGTTCACAAATCCTCCGAGGATCTTTTGTGCACGTCACACTTATTTATCTTCCCACAGTGTTGCAAATTTGCACGCTGCCAAACGCAGCAGCTGATTCGTATACTACAACCTTCGGGAAATGGAGAGGCCCAGAAAAGGCGTCTTTGGCAACAAGAAAAGAACCGTAAATAAATCTGTTACCAGTCTTCGGGTTATGATCGATGACTTCCTTCTCTCCGTGCTGCCTGGTCATGTGTCTGAACAAAACAGTATCGCATTTTGGCTTAGCGCGGAGGGAATCAGACGGACGCTTAAAGAAAAAGAGAAAGGCGGGGCAAGCAAACTTCTGAAAGGGACTCTCCGTCCAGTCTCAAAGAAAAGCAACAGCACCGAAGGCTCTAATACGCTTCGAGGAGCCGGCGTTAAACAAAAGCTGTGCTGACCCTTTCCAATTTTAACACTAGCTGTCAGCAGTCTAGCAGTGTATACAAGTGGTCTTCGGCGTCTGCTGATGACGTAAAACAAAGGAGAACAGTAACTTAAGAAAGCATTGAAAGGCAGGCACTTTGGTGTCAACCATAAGGAAGCGAAAGTGCCTTTCTTTTTTCTAGCTGAGCAGAAGGAGACAAATGTTGTGGTAAAGGATGGGGTTTTGGCGCTTTTAAATCACTCAGGGCGCGTACTGCAATAGTAAATGTTGAGAAAAGGATAGCTTAAGCATACCAGGTACTGCTTCATACGGCAAACTCTGCAAGCATATTCATTAATTGTTGCTACAGACATGATTTAATAATGCGTTTTGTAGTGATTAAATAGTTTCATCCCCAAATAAACGAATACTATGCTTAATGTAGAGAAGTGCTGTTGTTTTGTACCTCTGTTACCTTGTTCATCTTTCTTTAGGAAATGATCTCGCCAAGAGTGGCGCAGAAATTTCATTTGAACAATAATATAACAGCGCTAGTTTTGAGCAGTAAGTGTAAAGCGCCGGCTTGAGCTTTCTACTATCTTTTTTTCGTTTCCTTTGTTTTGTGCACTGTTTAGAGTTTGAATATTTATGAATTGCATTACGATTTGAAATGGTACTAAAGGCACATGGTGGCGAAAGAAGAAAAAACAATATCTACGTGACCTTCAAACATGAATGCACCATTAAGATTGAGGACATCATCATCATCATCGTGCGGGACAACCATGCCGATGTCGTAGGTAGGGCAATCGGACCGAGAGGTATATATGTCAAACCAAGGTCCAAATATGATGGAAGTTCTTGCATTTCTGACACCACTCGAGGCGCCCTTCCAGGATCAATTCTGGAATCCACGCTTCGCGCGTAGAACGCCATTGACGGTAAAACAAGTAGTTATCAAAGACAAACTTCTCAATACGTATTCGTCTTTCAGCGAACACTATCCGAAGGTAAAGGATGAGCAGCTTATCTTGCTGAGAAGCGCGCCAAATATGTCAAACGCAAATGCACACATGGCTCAAATATCAGACAAACAAGTTTTGCTGCACCTGGTAGGGGATACAGGCGTCAGTGATGGGTCGTTGAGAGGCGTCTCAATCTTCTGGGAAGCGTAAGCATAGCGTGTTGAAGCTTGAGCTCTAGGTGCACTAAGCGCGCTTTTCTTACAGCATGGGCGCATAGACGCTTCCACATGCACCTTGCTTTCCTTGATAACGTAACTTACGTGCTAGTCATTCTTGGCATGCTTTCGCAGAATATGCTGCCATTTTTGCGGCTCTGGATAGTGAATTCGTTGACGTTCGGCACCCATCCGCCAACAGGAACACTTTAATGCACAATATAAGTGGCAGAAAACTACTTATATGGCCTTCTCTGCCCCCGCTTTAGTAGTGGTAAGTGCAACAGGAACAAAATCGCTCTTCAGAAATCACCTCTAGAAAAGTGAAGAACATACGGGGCTATTACATTACAGTCGCGATGCAGAAATCAGCTTTTACAACAAAACTAATGTTTGGAGGAGTTCACGGCAGTCTACCGTTCCGTTTCAAAATAGCTAAATCTCCTGGAATTAAGGGCGCCTTTGGTGTACGCTTATTTTGGCCCCTGGTACATGTGGTACGAAAATATTGCCAAATATGTGCTGCTTTCGATTCTGCGGTTGTGAAGAAAACACAGTGCTTTTTTAGTTGTTACCAGTCAGACAAAACTAAAACGTATTGCTTATACACTGTTTACGCCCCGTGTCGTTGTTGTTAAATGTCTTGATGGTTTTAATCTTTATAAGCTGACAGCCGCATTTAAAAAACCACAATCACTCTCATTAGGAGGAACACAGTCAAACCAAGCCCTCGAAAAAGACAAAAAAAGAATTATGAGTGTTTTTTTTGTTGCAGTCAATTGAGAAAATAACTCAAATTCTGCTAAAATGAAATATGTACCGATCAGACACAACTGGAAATCATTCAAGAAAGTATAGGGCATTACAAGACAACACGAAAAATGAATTAACAGAAAAAATGCAAAGGCAAGTCAGCTGAACGAAGTTGCTCAAAAGAGTTTCTGTTCTGCTAAAAGGAGAGCCGGGGCACAGACTCGGTGAAAAGTGAAGAACTGCGCGAGCGAGACACATACGGCGAAAAGCCAATAACGCGCACCTACGCAGAAGCATGGCGCTGACACAGACATTCTTGGAATAAGTTAAAATTTCCGGCGGGTAACTACTCTATTAGCAGGCGTTTTGTTTTCCTTGGCTTAGAGTCTAGTACTCCCCCGTACATAAATTTTCATGCAGCGCTAGCGAAACGAATGCCTTTAGTTTTCATTACCCTTTCTTAATGCAAAAAAAGTGAAGATTGTCAAAAATTACTAACCCGATAGTGTCAAAGGTGCCGTTCAGCAAAAAACCCTGCGTAGAGCTGTCGTCTTCGCTGGCGATGGCATGAGCGAAAAATACCCAGTGACAACCTATCTGGCAGGTCACGTGACCATGTGACGTCATGGCAATCTGCCCACCGGATTGCAAGGAAACTGCCCTTCCTGGCATGTGGCACTTCCGTCGTGACGGGATGCTAGTGAAGGTAAACATGGGTCTGACAAGCCCCACCGGTGGCTGTATTTAAAACAGCCATCTTTCGGGTCAGTGGCGCATTGCTTACCCGCTGACCACTGCGCCATGAGGGGAACGAGGACTCCCAGCGGTCCATAAATGTAAATCAGAGAATGATCAATTCCCCCTATAAGAGAATTCACCAATTGACGCTATCGCGGCATTTCCTAAAGTCAGAGCATTAGTGTCCCTTCCAACATTTTTTTTTTTTTGGCGTCATCATTCCGCGTCATTCGGGGAGGCCTCGAAGTCCTAATGCTGTTAGGAATTGTAAGTTATTTGTTTCTTGGCAACCAACTTTCAGAGTGATTCTTGTATTGCTGCGCAGTGGACTTAATTATTCCTCAAGCGCACATGGCATAGGGCAAATATCCTGCTAAAAACGCTACCTTTTAGAAATTTCGTACTGCGAAAATCACGGCATACCGATCACCAATGTCTGCTCCGAGCCTTACACATGTGTACCATCACAGGTACCAATTGTCCATAGCTGCATATCCTACTACGAGCCTCCAACCTCTTTTATTTTTATCACCACAATTATTTTTTTTTTGCATTTATCATCATCATGTATAAAAACAATTAATAATATGCAATTTTTTCAAAGTAAAATATATATAAGAAATCCTTATTCGTCCTCATTTTGTGAACTGAAAGCCCGACTGATGTCTTCTTGTTACAACGCAGACATTAGGTATGAGGATTTTTTCTCTTGCCATATACTCTCATAAAAGCACTCTCTTCATTTTCTTTTTCTTTCTTTTTTGAGTGACGAAAGACTTCTTATGCCCTCCTTTGGGGAAATTGCAAGTATTCAGATTCAGAAGGCGTCAGCTGAAATGTTCGAACATATCTGGCTGAAACCATATACTAGAGCTCACGTTATTGTATATGATATAAACATTGAAATCATGCGCGAGATTTCATTTGTTAGTCTCGCAGCACTCAACAAGGAAGTGGATGTCCTATCCCCTAAATGCAGCCTCTGTATATGCAGCCTGGAATGTATGCAGCCTATCACAAACCTGCCGCTAACAGGCAGGCGTTTCGAAGAGCCGCAGTTTTGCCTTAGATGTAAACTATTAATTTCGTGGCGAGCATATACTAACACGGCCTTTTAGAAACGTAAAAGAACATATCATTAGTGAAACAATTTATTAAAAGCACCTTTGAGCAGCCTTTGACGAATGCCTTTAAACAAAAATACCTCCCAAATGATATAAAGGAAACATTGCACGTTTGAGCAACCTACGAAAATGGACGTCTTTCGGAAACTTTACCCTAGGGAGAGATAGCTGACCTGACCACTTCTATACCGTTGGGTCGTCGGTCAAGAACGACTCAATGATACCAGACACATGGTGTGAAGTACCCAGTGCTGAAAGGAGTAGTTTAAGGTTCTCTTTGCCGGTAGATGTGGGCTGAGGGAAACGGTCGATCAGTACGCTGAGCCCCATCCTCAGATAGCCGTGTGCCTAGCGACCCTTTCCAAACGTGGTGGCGCCAGCTGCACCAGACGGCCCAGAGGATTGAGCCTCTCCGCTTTATGTTATCTCTGTTTTATTCGGGGATGCGGAGCTCGAATATGACGATGGGTGCTCTCGGATGTACCATCAGCCTGCGTGGGACCCGCTTTCTGTGAGCCAATTGCTGCAGATAACGTTCGCCTCGAAAGTGATTTGTACTAAGAGAGCTACCCGTACGCAAAATGGTCGTTCTTTTTGTTATCTGCATGCTCCAGCCTGCAGGCAGATTCCCATTTCCTTTCGACAGTTTGCTTTTACTGCCTAACATGTTCCTTATACACCATTGACACGCAGTTCAATTTACTCTTGCTTATGCCAAAAGTTGTCTGGTTATCTTACATTATTTCTTGATATGAAAGAAAAAAATGAACCCTTGGGATACGCGAAGGATTCATGAACGGTATGATGTTGTTTTCAATAGTGGGGAGAAGACAGCAGCACACTCAAAGACTGGCACTTGCTTTCCTCTTCACGCGTGTGTTCAGTAAAAACGTGGTTTCATATCTAACTGTTTAGATTAACGTGTACCAGCAAAGACGACTTCTCAGCAAACAGAAAAATGAGAGCATGTGCTTACGGTTGTCTAATGAAGAAACATAACTACTCGGTCAAATAATGTTTCCTTCACCAGAAATCAGCCATACAAAAAGTGCATGAGTTCCGCTGGAGGGCTCTCAGGGAATTATAATCCAGGATTTTCCTTTTTTTGAATATTTGTGCCAAGAACTCGAAACGTCCTGTGTGTTTAGCCTGTAATTTTTCGTGACGCACTCTAAGTTATTTTGAGAACAGAATTGAATTGAAATACTGTGCGAATTTGACGTACACAAAACAAAATGATCCGTGGTGTGGAGCTTTGAGAAAGGCACATATAAATACCCGCTGCCACCAAGACCAAACACCTGCATAAATATTCCTAATTGCGTGCAGTATTGACTGGACGTAAATTATTGCGCATAGGTGCTTATTTGGCGAAAAATTATTTTTTTACATTTTGATACTCACTGTTTCACAGCTTGATCAGTGGTATTACTATTTATTTGAAAAACATTTTTTCTATCCTAGTTTATTTAGTTTAGTATTTGAAAATACGTAAATTTCAAAGTCTAGAGAATTTCATTAGGTATTTTTTACATGTTGTTGGGAAAATGTTCTATAAAAGCACAAGAACTGCGCTTTTTGTAACTACATTTAAAGCTTTTGTCGTGCAATACCAATCCTAATTATTCCCGGTGCACAGCCGTTAGCGTCATTTGTTGAAATTGTTTTATAAAACCTTTTCTAGCACATTCCTTCATGTTTCACATTTACCATTCGGCAGAGCCACAAAAGTATGTCCTTGTTATCATGCTGCTGTCGATGTGGTTCTGCACCTGATCAATAAATACATCTGTTATAGCGCACTGGTTTGCTCAAAACTTGCGCTTCTCGCGTGGATTGGCAGATAAATTAGGCACCGCTGCCCTCAAAGTGTATTCAGAAAGGGCCAAGCAGTTTATAGGATTTCTTAAGTCCAATAACTAGGCTTCACCACTAACAAATATAACTGATGGCTGTTCAACAGTAATAAATACCGCAAGCAAACAGAATTCATACTATTGAAAAGTAGAATCTATTTTTCCCACTATGATGTCTCTAGTTTATATTAGGTACACACTCTTTTTTAAATGGTCTCTTTATTTTAAAACACATGAAGCTACGCAAAGGCATCCTGCCTGAAGTCGGGCTTCATTTAAACAGGGAGTCATCGGGGTTGGAACCATTCTGAAATATTTTGCAGCAGTCATACGACCACTCTGTTTGGAGGGCATGTTTTTTAGAAAGTCTGGCATTATTAAAGAGTAAGATCCAAAAATCTTACCTTTTCGTCAACTTTGCCAGCCATCGTCTATTAAGTGTCATGACGAGGAACCAGACGTGAAATAGCGCGGTGACGTATTATGCGAAAGTGTTCGGACAGTGAGGCGCAGAAAAGTCGGTGTCGGCGTAGCCGTCGGTGTGGCCGAAAATTTAAAACTAGCCGATTATAACAGGCTTCCAGAGAAGGCTCCAGCCATATCAGTACTGTTAGCACACAGCCAGGAAGATTTCCAAACTGTGGTCAATTGTTGTGGAGACAAAGAGACGCTCGAGGATTCAGTTTAGCGCAACTAAGTCAGGTGCTATGATTTTTAAAGATACTTATTATCTGGTGCTTAAATTACAAGCCTATGAAATGCTCAGAGTGGCCGAATAGAAATATCTCAGAGTATGGGTGAACGAAGGGCTGATATTCACGGAAAAGCAGGAATAATCTCTTACACTCTGAGCACGAATACGCCTACATGGTAGCAAAGAGGGATTAAGCAGTCCTCTAGCGCACTCCTGTTCATAAAAGAAAGTGGGCTATAGAACAGCTTACTCCCTTTTTACTCCTTTCTGTTTAGAGTGTAGAGCAGAAGGGCGAAGGAATATCGGGTTAATGAAACATAGGGCATTATAGGGTACAGCAAATATGAAGTACTGAGAGGTATTTGGAAAAGAATAATGGTGCTGGGGTGACTTTTTGGAATGCGGTTCAGTGCTTAAGGGCAGGAGTTCAGCCGGGATTAGACGTAAATGACACAGCTGTTGGAAGATTAGCACTAGGTGCCCAGGGAAAAACCACAAACGATGCTGTACAGTGGTATATGGTCTGGACATCGTTAGAAGCACGTGAAGGACAAAGTAAAATAATATATAAAGAACACTTCATTAAAATGGATGATAACAGGTGAGCAGCTAAGATATTAAAATACTTATACAGAAAGAGCGCTGACTTACAATGGCGGCAGATAACAAGGAAACTGGCAGTAAATATGCAGGATACGAGGACGGAGAAAGACAGACATTTAGATGACAGGTAAAAAACGCGGAAGGTAAAAACTGGATAGCTTCAATGAAAGAGAAGCATAGTTTAGAACTTTATCGATATTGTAAAATGCATATCAGGAAGGAATGGTTCTATGATAGCTCAAGATGCAGTTTGAAGTTAGGTCAGGGTTTCTTTGAACGCGCGGCTACAAAAATTAATTTTACGGAAAAAAAATAACTTGTGTCCTCTGTGTGGTAAATCTGCAGAGCCAATTGAACACCTCAAGTTTAAATGTGATGGTGTCCGTTCGGATGTCGATGAAGGCACAGTCACTCTCCCTGAGGCCCTATGGTTTAGAGATAACAATGGTGACGCAAATAAATCTGAGGTGGCTGTTACCAAAAAGTGATTGGAAGATTGATGGCTCGAGAGCAGAGATGTGACATAAGGTTAAAAGTGTAGGAAACGTATTTAAAGAAAATTGCGAATGTTGAGACCAATTTCCAACACTGTGAAACAAAAACAAAGAAAAAAGCCGAGCATGGTGATAACTAAAATGCGTACAACTTTACGTTGTACGCATTATTCGACAGCTGACGGAAGCCTATGTGTCGGTAGTCCGTTCTCATTGAGTGGTTTTAGAGCAGCGCACTAAATCGCCTGAGAAAACAGCAGCTCCCTCGTCGCTTGTTTTGGGGAGTGATCGTGGCATCGAAAAAAGAACATGTAATAAATAGCACCTAACTCTGGCTGCTGCATGGAAGCCTGGTGTTCCCACGTCTCCACAAACTATGTTTCCTTACGGCAACGTGGTTTGTGTTCAATATTCAAGCAAACCGCAATAGGTACCATGAGGCCTTCAAGAGAGCCAATGAGTTCACGGGGAAGCATGTTCACAATGTGGTCGTAAGCACACTATAAAACTTAAGAGCCGATTTCTTTATCGCTTCCGCAATGCCCCACAAATCTGGAAGGGAAATCATCGTCCCAAGGTTCATATCAGAAAAAAAGTGGGTTAAAATCGAGCAGCGACAGAATCCCGAGTTTTTCTCTGGTGAAGCAATAACTAAGGACATAGACGTCAAACGACTTGTTACGGCGCTTTGCGACAATTTGGAAGGTTGTTTAGCAACAAACTGTTTACTATAGCTTGTTTTATATGAGAAATACTTTTACGAAACGTAGTTCATTGTCATTTCGGAGCTTAAACCGTGTGTATATCATCTTCCACACTGACAAGCAGAACAGCTACCGCTGAAATCTGCAGCATCATTGACGATCAAATTTTTTTCTTTTTTTTTAAGTTGAAACACCATAAAAGCAGGAGGGGCTTTCGTTGGAAGCAGATGTTTCTGAGGCCTCTCTCGCTGCACAACGGGCTTCAGAAACATAAGCACGCTGTGGGAATAGGTGCTGCGAGCATTGCTCTCTTTGTTCTTATTTGTTGTTATAGCGCTCTTCATATGTCTTAGAAAATTGAAGCCTTATCACAGATCGCGTACAGGAACCGCGCTCGCCAGGCAAACAACGCACACTAAAACGTTAAAAGTAAAAAAAAAGTATTGTAACAGCGAACCGCGACTCAAAGTGACTGGCTTTGGTAGGGCTTTCGGAAGAACTACAAGCGCCCCTTTCACTGAACGTTTCTTTCAGCGAGAGTTTTAAGTGCGCCTCAGCGCACCTTCTGCAGATGACACTAGGCTTTCAAACGGAGACGGAGATGAAGTAGAAATACACATTAAAGGTTTGTTTGTGCTCTCCGAAAGACGCCCAGAGTCAACTTTTTCACAGAGAGACGTTTTGACTTTCGTTTTTCGAACGACACATTTGCTTTTTTTCTGAGAAGCTTTCCAGCCGGCTCGGAGCAAGCAAAATAATGACAGTGTAATTATAAACAAGATAAAAATCCCCAGTGGCTTAGTTTGGCGAAATTCGAATCAGGCGGTGTATCAATCCGTGTCGTTTGACATTGCCAATGTTAGACCGAAATGTTTTTCTAGTGCTAGGGCACTAAACAATTATTAAGCCATTGATTTGGGTGGGTTAGAGCGAGCGAGCGAAGTTAACCGCAAAGAAGCACAGGGATGAAGCGGAGACAAGTTCACTCTCTCCTTCTTTCCCGTCGTACCAGGAGCATTCAACAGCGCCTCAAGGTGTCCGAGTGAAACTGTACCGAGAGGAACAGTCGCTTTCGCCATATGCACTGACACTGGCGGCCTTTCTGCTGCGGGGTCTTTGTTTAGTTCCGTTTCGGAGGCACGCGTGGCCGCTGCAGCCGGAACTGAGAGCCACCTACTTCCTCTCCTCTTCTGACACCGCGTTCTTCCGCATGCATTAATCTGGGAAGGGGCGCCGAGGTGGGGGAAAGAGTTTCCATGATAACCAGCGTTCAGAAAGAGGCTTCGCACTGACAAAGGCGAAGTCGAGTTGTAGGAGTCCTAGGGCTAGCGCACTAAAACATGAACTTTTCACATGGGCTTGCAGCTGTTCGTAGTAGAAAACACCTCACAGCTCGTTGAAAACCACGCCAGGTTCATGTAGCATAAATTACACTTCAGCGGAGAGCTGCAAGTTTCGCTCAAAAAGCATGAAATCAGTAACCTTGGATCCAACGTGTTTCGGCATGTAAAAAAAAAAAAGTCGAAATAGAGAAAGTACCAAGCTGCTTCGTCTCTAGATAGCTTATTTCTGAAAAAAAAATTCTCTCTGAGCTCTTTTTCTTTTCCGAAGCCACATGGAGAATTGCCCAAATTATGACATTCCTCGTTCAGTCCGGACGGCAACAGGAAACACTCAGCAACAAGCAACAATATGTTGCCACATTTGTCAAAGCACACCTGCAGTTAACAAAACATTGCTTTATGCGCCCATAAACTTAGTCCAATTAGTATTTGTGGACAATATGCAAACATCTATGTATGCGCTTCTTGCGGCAGTGGTATCTTACCACTATTACTGACGGCTATTCGTCGTAGACCATATCGCGTAAAGAATAGAATTCCAGCAGCAGTTGGATGCTGAAGAATGCAGGTGCGAAGAGGGCGTGTAGTGCACCGGCATTTTCGTTCATTTGTGCTTTTCGCGTTGCCCCTCTTGCCTGTTCAGCGGAATATTTCTTCCCGTTTAAGCTAAGTCACATGTACACACTGTAGCTGCTTTTACCGCACTCCTCTTCGCTGTCGGTTTTCACACCGGTTATCTGCAATGCCTACACGCAATGCTCTTTTTTTTGGATAAAACAGGCTCCATCTGTCGACTCTTAGAAATGCTTCCGGAATGGCCAGGGCAAAAAAAAAAGTGGTAGAAGTTTAGCGCGGTTAAAATTATTACTTTTGAGAAGGCAGAGTATATATAAGCCCCGTCTTAAGGGCTTTAATGGATTGATGAATATGTGTGCAGAATTGGTCAGTCTCTATTTAATATTAATAGGTCCCGGCGAGTCCTCATACCCTAACAGCGCAGTGGCGCAGCCGTTAAGCGATGCGCCACTGCACAGGAAAGAGGCTGCTTCTGTGACAGCCACCGGTAGAGATTGTGCAACACATGTACTCTTCCCGAGCAACCTCTGGCGACAATAATTAATTTAAGTGCCACCTGCTGCTGCTGCTGCCGATTGGCTGCAGGTCGCGCGACGCTCCTCCGAAGTAAACGTGAGCATACCCTAAACTAACCCTAGTTTACCCAAGTAACTTTTGGGCAAGCCAGGGTTAGTTCGGAGAACAAGACAAGATGACGAGATTCTTGCTCAGGGTTGGTACGTCTGAAGCAGTGCTTGCGCACTAATGTTGTCACGTTGTGGTATCGGCAGGCAATCTAGAAGGAAGAACGAAGGACATCCGTCTAAACGTAACACATTTTATTGGGAGTTCCCGCAAACAGAAACACCTTGGGAAAGGCGTTAACAGCAAGTGCGCAATTTGTTTGGCGAATATCAGAATCACCGCCACTGTCGGCTGCGCTTATTTTAAACACAGCATCGAAAATTCGAGATAAGGGGTTGGGAAGAACTAGCCTCGAGATTATTCCAATCGGCGATTCGTATCAGGTTTTCTTGCTCCAGGTTTTCTTGTCAATGTTCTTTCGTGGTGTGTTTTCAGACAGTTAGCAATGCACCATCTATCCAAGACAAAAGTCCTGATTGCAGAGAATGTCCGTCTCCTCCCAGGCGGCTTGCCCTGGGTTTTCGACATTTTGAAAATAAATCGCCGAATAATTGTTATACCTCTGAGACAGACTAATGTCTAGTTTCGTGATGTCACGTGGGCTCACGTGGCAGTTCCCGGTGTGACCAGAAGCGTGGCAGACTAAAGCACCGTTTCACATGGCGAAAATTTCATTATGCACAGAAGAGTGCGTTTGAATAGGTTGAACTCTTATTCAAACTTAGATACCAAACATTTTTACACCTCAATAAATGTGCAAGTATAACAATATCAAAACTTTACCGTGTCATTTAACCATGGGTCCATTTTCACTCTCAGCGCAACACGAACGGGACACAAGACGAAGGACTAGCACAAACAGCGCCTGTTTGTGCTATTCCTTCGTCTTGTGTCCCATTCGTGTTGCGCTGAGAGCGAAAATGAACACTTACACACTCGCCCAAATTTCTGCCTTGCTGAATTTAACCATGGGTCGCCTGCGGAAACGCTAGCACCCTTGCCTGTCGATTGGATCGAATAAGCCGGGCATGTGTAGCGCATCAAACTACTGAGCGAAAGAGCAAAGAGATCTCAGCCATTACGCCGGGTACATTTTCACTTGACGGACTACGTGAAACCGTCTTAAGAAAACGGCTGAAGCTTTTATACTCCTAGGGCGTCGTGATGGAACTGGAAGTTCCCTAGTTATATCTTCTGCCTAGTTTTTCAATCCTTCGATATCTGCTGTATGACGCACTCGAGTAAGCGAAATAATTCTCTCGGAGGCGTATTTTGTTTACCTCTTTCGGCAAAGGCTGCATGGAGGATGATTCGGAATAATAGGTTGTCAGCAACAACGCTTGGTACCAACTTTATCTTAGTCGGCTTTTAAAGCAGTGTGCGGCTTGAATCCTAATGACGTTGCATACTGCAGACATCGACAGCTGCTTGCGTATGTGAGCCTATTGAAAACAAGTCTGGTTTCGCACAAATCGCTCTGAAGATGTGTTTTATTTGTTATCCTAGCGGTCATCGACATGGCTTATGGTTTACAGTTTATGGAGGTTTAACGTTCCGAAGGCGCAGGCTATGAGGGACGCCGTAGTGATGGACTCCGGAAATTTCGACCAGATTGGGTTTTTTAAAGTCCACTGAGATCGCACAGTACAAGGACCTCTAGAATTTCGCCTCCATCGAAATTCGACAGCCGCGGCCAAGCTGCAACCCGCGTCTTTCCGGCCAGCCGTCGAGCGCCATAACCACTGAGCCACCGCGGCAGCCGGCCATCGACATCGCCGTAGCACATTATGGCCTCTTAAGAACCTTATCCTGCTATATATCACCGAATATGGCGTTATCCCGGCAGGTCATGTTTGAATATGGAAAGTCATGGCTCTTATATTTAGACAGCTGTGGTCAAGAGATATTTATCCAAAGGCTGTCGGCGTGCATATGGTGCACTCAGAAAAAGCTTGGTGCCGCTCTTGCTTCCGTTTTTTTTAGTCTTACCAAAGCACTACTTCACTAGCAAATCCTGAAAAAAGCGGTGGGTGTCTGAAGCCTCGCCCTTTAACGCTTGACCTTTGACTTTTAGGACGAGATGGCGTGGATACTGCGTGGCAAAGTAAGGTCAACGTCATACGAAAGTTTAAAGAGGATATGTCTCGGGAGACAATGTAAGGCATTGTCTAAGCAAGCGTCTAGCGAATTCTAAACGTAGTGCTTTCGCATAAAAACTTGAAAATTGTTTTTTTTTGGGGGGGGGGGGGAGGGAATGTTGCAGTATCCGTCCACATATCGGCGGACACCTGAACCGCGCCGTAAGGGAAGGGATAATGGAAGGAGTGAAAGAAGGAAGAGGTGCCGTAGGTGAGGGCTCCGGAAAACTTTCGACCCCCTGGGATTTTTAACGTGCACTGCATCGCACAGCACACGGGAGCCTTAGCGTTTCGCCTCCATCGAAACGCAGCCGCCGCGGTCGGGTTCAAAACCGGGAACTCCGGATCAGTAGCCGACCGCGCTAACCACTGAGCCACCACGGCGGGTCATAATTGGTTTTACGGCGTTGAATCTCAGTCGCTTTTTTTTTTTCGTCCTGGGCAGAGCGACCTTTTTAATTCATGAAATGCGTTACCTGGTTACGCTTTCACTCGCTGACTTACTGTCGCCGAGTGTTTTCAAACCCGAGTACACAAATTTTCCTCCGTCTGTCCAGATACGCAACATAGGTGAGCAAGTAAAAGTTCACTCAATCACTGCTCTGTACCAGTGTGGTTGTCAAATAACATTAAACGTGAGAATGCCCCTTCTGCAGCCTGCATTGTTTTACAAGGGTTTCAGAGTGAGTACATGCGCCTGTACAAATGCACGCTCACTAGTACTCACCTGCAATATGGAAGAGTATTCTTGTGTTTGCAAGCGTAAATAACAACCTAGATGAACGAATGCTCTTCAATTCGAGCGAATTAAAGGTTTTGAAGCGAAAAGGTACCCTCGTGTATGGAGGAATTTTTTTGCTAATATCACGCAGTGATATATGCTCGGATCAATTTACAGAAACACGCATACTGAAAGGAAAGCCTTACTAGATTAATACGCTAACCCACAGTTGATTAAGTCAGCTTGAGAGGTACTTAACTACACGGAACAAGTTATAAGCAAAAAAGAAAGCTTCAGAATTTTTGCACCATATTTTACAAACAAAACCAATGATAAGAGACGTTTTTCCCTTCTAAATATATAATCAGGCAGCAAAAATTGCTAGGGCTGTTACAAATCGTTGACACTAGGTTCGGCGACAGCTGTTATGTAATTTATACTTTGCGATGTATTGTG
The DNA here is from genome assembly GCF_052857255.1 of Amblyomma americanum. Classification (NCBI taxonomy): domain Eukaryota; kingdom Metazoa; phylum Arthropoda; class Arachnida; order Ixodida; family Ixodidae; genus Amblyomma; species Amblyomma americanum. The sequence goes on along the minus strand of NC_135498.1, from coordinate 136,241,268 downwards.
GTATAAATGTAAGAGTGAATTCACGTCTCTACCGTATCTAACAATTCTGGAGAAAATCTTTTTTTGAGCTGGAGAGCGTTTATAATTCAATTTTTTTTCATAAAGTTTAAGAGATTACTGTAGCAATCAATATATCTACGGATCACCCGATGGGACTCTTGCATTTTTTCTATAACATTTTTGCCATCATTCATCATTGGTTTTCTAAGGCAGTCTTAACTGTTCAATGTGGTCGATGGAAACGCTTTAAAGGGAAGATTTTACAGTATCTTACAATTCTCAAATTTTCAAATTGTTTGTCTGATAATGCTGGACATGTAGTTCTAGAACGCCTTTTTTATTTTTCCACACACAGTAATCTTTCGTATGCGTGCTCTATCCATTACGCTGCTCTAGAAGCAGAGTGCCGCAGGCGATCCTCTCCTTGGGCGCCGCGTTTCACAGCAGCTGCCACAGATGGACCGTGTTACATTCCTTCGTTCTAGCCATACTCTTCCTGCTCCAGCCATAGTATCCACGTTCCAGATGTGTACCATGGTACGCCTTCCTACACTCTCGCCATAACCCCCTCTTTCAACTGCAACCCTCATTTCTAGGGAACTACATTCCTGTTGGTTCCCATGACAACCACCTACCAGTTGCGCGTTCTCTCTCTCCCCATACCCCCTCCTTCCATGGCGATTGTCCTTCAACTGGAGGTTTCTCCGTTTCCGTCACGCTAAGCTAAGGCGTCCGTGTGCTGTGCGATGTCAGTGCACGTTAGAGGTCCCCAGATGGTCGAAATTATTCCGGAGCCCTCCACTGTGGCACCCCTTTCTTCCTTTCTTCTTTCACTCCCTCCTTTATCCATTCCCTTACGGGGCGGTTCAGGTGTCTAACGATATATGAGACAGCTATTGCGCCATTTCCTTTCCCCCAAAACCAATTATTCTTACTATCTCCTCCTTCAGCAGTAACCACCTTCCGGTCGGTTACCGTTGTAACCATCCTCTTGCTCCACCTTCCTACGCTCGCGCCATAAAGCCTCATTTCATAATAATCCTCTTCGTCCTTCCAGGTTAAACACCCTCCTGGTGGTTTCCGTGACAACCACCAATCGGTAGCGCCTGCTTACGCTATCGCCATTACCTTCTCTCTCCAGGGTAACCACCCTCCGGATGGTCATTGTGGTGACCACGCGCCGGTTACGCATTGCTCCGCTCACGCCATGCCTTCCTCCTTGCAAGGTAAACACCCTCACTGTGGTTCCCATGTAAACGCACCCACCGGTTACGTGACATCTACGACAGACTACGACAAACATACTACGATGCGAAACCAAAGACCGGTCGCTTAACAGCTGTGGCTGCGAAGCTCACACATTATAATAGTGTTAATCTTCTTCCCCATGTGTGGTGTGGTGCTGCAAGCGCCATTCTGGAAGGAAAAAATGGTACTGTGAATAAAATTTCTTCCATATTTGGGATTTCATTCGCACAGAGGAATATTTACAGCACAATTTCAGAGTCAAAGCAATGAGAGGGAACGCAAGAGCGCCCCATGCGAGGTACCAGACGCCAAAAGCTCCTCCACCTCGCCTCATCTAGGAACTTACCTAAGTGTTTCAGCCTTCGCAGTTACCGGGAAGTAGCACCCGCTGTTTACCATTTTGAACGCACCTAGATCGCAGGTGTTACTTTCAGTTTTGCCAGCAGCGCAAACTTTATTGCTTTCAATCCGCCACATTCGCAGCACTATCGAACCCCGACAGGTTCACAGTTTACGTGTTTCATAGCGCTGGTGTACCTGGCCGTAGGCGCGTGGTCACGAGGGATTTTAAAGCGATAGCGTTAAAGGCCTCTTTCACCGGATATCTGCCGCCGGCGTTGTCGGCATCGGCTTTGTGAGCGAAAAATCACGGGAATGCCTCGGGGAGATGGTCTTTAGAGAGCCACGTAGGCGGCAGCTGGGCCGCCTACGTCACGTAAACTTGTGGCGTGATCACAACCGGCCCAGCGGATAGAGAGTAGACTGCCCACCGTGGCAGGTAGCAATTAAATTTATGATTGGACGGTCCGTAGGAGCAACCTTCGCCCCACCAGGCCCACCGGTGGCAGCACCTACCATCGCAGGGCAGTGGAGCATGCTTAAATGCTGCACCACTGCGCCAGGAGGGGTATGAGCACTACTAGGGATCCATGAATGAAAAGTGGCAAATGATCTTCTACAACTATGGGAATTTTTCGATTACGCTATCGCGTCATACCCTTAAAGCGGAGCTTGTGTGTCCCGACCAATTTTAACGCGACAGCGTTAAGGAGCTCGTGTCGCATAAAATCCGGCGTCGCAGTCGGCGTTGTCGTTGGCCGGGACCGAAAATTTAGGAAAAATTTCCAGATAGCCTAGATAAAATTTAGATGGCCCAGCTAAGTCACGTGAACTTGCGGCGTAATGTAAACCTACCCACCGGATTGTGAGGAAACTGCTCACCGAGACAGGTGGCAGTTAAGTTAATGATTGGTCGCTCTAGAAGCGCAGCCTGGGTCTGACAAGGCCCACCGCAGGCATAATCTGCCAACGTAGGGGCAGTGCCGGATGGCCTAACCGGTACACCATTACGCCACGACTGGTATGAAGACTCCCAGGGATATATGAATGTAAAGCAGATAATGACCGATTCAATATATATGGGCATAAACCCATTGCGCTATGGCGTCAAATCCTTAAGGTGGAGCTTAGCTGTCCACTTCAATTTAGTTTTTCGTGTCTCCTGGGCGTTTTTATCAAACCCGTATATAGCATATTAAAAATGAAAACCGATGAATTAAACGTTCTCGGCGCACTATACAATTCGCTACTGAATTTTTTTTTCCGGAAGCACACAAGCTAACTAGCTATTTTTAAATTTATTTATTATTTATTGAAAAAAAGTACAAAGTTGGCCTGACTTACTACACAGAGTTGTGAACATCATGATTGAAAAGGCCCGCACCTATTATTCTGTGGTGCATATTAACACTTTGTCGCAAAGTTCAGCAAAATATGCAATGTATAATAACTGTAAGTGTTTTGTTAGGTAATTTAGCTAACGTAAGCTCACAGTTAACATTCTTCCACCTGAATCATCAGGTTCCTTTGCCTGGACGTAACCGTACAGAGCAAACGTACTGAATGTCGTCCTATTACCGTCACAGAGTCAAGCTTCAGCTCAAAGCCAGACTTTACCATAATTCGGGAGAGTGCTCTTATGCTATCGCTAATTCTCTCCGGCTATATTAATATTGTTTTCGTAGACTCCAAAAACTATTCCGAGATAAATTGTGGACTTATTCAAAATATAATGCTTGTATAGAATTCGAACAAAGCAATGCGACAATAGATATTAATTTTTTTGGCATGATTCGACTCCGTTGTCTTCCAAAAGTTGCCATGATATATTATTCGAAAGAGCCCTATTGGATTTGTTAGAGCAGTAGAAAAAAATTATATGAGGACATGATCCCACGTGCTACATGCGATGTTTGTCGCATTTCTTAAGGCACTCCAGTCAACTCTTATAGTTGCTAGTTTGCATACCAATATGGCAGAGTAAATGTGCAACCGTTTAATGCCATGCCTTTTTGGCGCTCCTATCAAAACTGGCAACTGCCGAACGTATCCATTACTTGCATTCGCATGATAGCTATTTCACTTCTATCAAGCAAACTACCACGTTGCGAAGAAATTGTTAAGAGTAGTTCAGCTTTTTCACTTGTTCAAAGCGTAATTGAAACAGTCACTTAGAATTTCTTTAAATCGAACGCCGCAGTGCTATGTAATTATTCATCACATACAGATAATGTGTTTTATTGATCTCGTTAATGAACTAAGATTCCATGACAATGATTGGCAACGGGGAGTCCTATTTACATGATAAAGTATACATGTTCGTTTTATTCTTTGTACTCAGACAGTTGACTCGGCACGCATACAATCTCGCCGTTAATCATCCACCGTAAGCAGCACAAAAGCTACCTTCAGTGACGGAGCCGAATGATTAGTGGAGCCAAGAGAGGTTCTATGGGGGCAACGTTAACACACATAAAGAAGCTAACGAGGTGCTGACTCAGCAGATTCGCTTCCCAACTTCATCGACCACATGGCCAGACCTATTGCGAACGTTAGGCGTACTCCGTCACCATACACGCCTTTTATCGTCTGGGAACCAGCCAAGTTCGTGAACAGCTGCCGTACTGATGCCACTTCAAGATTGGTTATTCGCTCCAGGCCACAGGTATGTTCGTTAGAGTCGAGCAACTGCTGGGCATTTCGTGAGAACTGCCGTTCACAGTACTTGAGCTTGGCCTACTATAGTTTGTCTGGGGCACTACTTGCATCAAGACGGGTACTTGTGCCCACTTGCTCTGAAAATAAAGTTACGCTCTGAAGAGGGATGTAAGCAAAACCTGAGCGGAAGGCTTGCTAATGGTTAGCGTCTTCGACGAATACTTCAGTGTGCTATTTACTCGCAGGTAGACATGGAGGTTGTAGATCTCTTGGCGGTTTGATATCACTTACAGTAGTTTAGCTGCGGACAAACTTCAACGGTACTAGATTTTGCGTACTCCAAACATGCAAAGAAAACTACACCTATTCAAAATGAGTTTTTCCTTAGTACGTGACAGTTCCTAATAGAGAGTATTCAGCTTGTGGGCTCATCGCTGTCAGTAAAATTAATACTTCATAATACAAAATAAAACATTTAACCCAGCAGCAATCTAATGCGATGCGCACAAGCAAGCGCGTACTGCAGAAAGGAAAAGAAGGTTGTAAGGATGACTGGACATGACGTTTACAAGCACCTCGGTGGTGAACATTGCGTGAGCAGTGGTATGCTGGAAGTTTCCGGATGTTGCGGCTTAAATGCAGAGAGGAGCGTTTGGTTTCCCTTGTTCCGCTTATGACACTTCTGTTTTTAAAAAAAACATTGTACAACACCACTTCAGTTCTGTTTAGTTAAGTTGAGCAAAATGGAAGTGAAAGGAGTCCCGGTGCGAAACAGCAATTAGGTCATTTTTTACAGCCTTGATTCTATTTGTACGTGATTGGTCTTTTTGGTAAGGCCTTTTTTTTACTTTTTCTTGTCACTAGCCTTTTTCAATCTGAGTTTTCACGTAGCTCTCTACTGCATTCTCATCCTTTAACAGGACTAGATCACACGTAGCCATTATTCTTCCCAACTTTTTATGATGTTCTTTTAGCTTCATCACGTTTCAGTGCTGAACTTCTAAAGCCGGCCATTTGAACATTTCTTCTGACAACTCTTACAAGAACAGTCCATCAAATATAATGATTATTACAGAGACGCAATACATGACGAAGTAATATGACCACAGTATTAAAAATATTTTCTAAGGCGGGGGTTTATTTAAAAGAGCTGGGAGGAAGGGAGCAGCGGCGAGAACAATCCGAGAGCAACCAGTTCGGTCACAGACACACATGGCGATAACAATACGGCTGACGAGCAGGGCCATCTTCTTCGTTTTCACGAGTCATCTGCTTTGTCTGGGTCACCTTCTTCACAATCAACCCCGGGACGAAGAGGAGCCATCCTGGCGACTTACGGCGACTGCAATATGGAGGGGTTGTAGTAAGGCTTGAGACGCTGGATGTGAACTGTCTCGCGGCCGCGGCGGCGGAGATCGGGAGATGGCGTGAGGGGTTCGACGACGTAATTAACGGGAGATGTGCGCTCCAGGACACGGTAGGGGCTGTGATACTTGGCGAGAAATTTCGAGGAGAGTCCAGGAGTACTTGATGGTATAAGAGCCACACAAGCGCACCAGGTGAGAAGTGCATTGTGGTGTGAGCGTTGTCGTGGCGGAATTTCTAGCGATACTGGCGGTCAGTTGTGAGTGACCGGGCTATTTGGCGACAATCTCCTGCGTGTTGCGCGGCTTCGGAAACAGGGGTATATTCGGAGGCGTCAGGTTGGTAAGGCAGAATGGTGTCTATGGTAGCAGATGGATGACGGCCGTAAAAAAGAATAATAATAATTGGTTTTTGGGGAAAGTAAATGGCGCAGTATCTGTCTCATATATCGTTGGACACCTGAACCGCGCCGTAAGGGAAGGGATAAAGGATGGAGTGAAAGAAGAAAGGAAGAGAGAGGTGCCGTAGTGGAGGGCTCCGGGATAATTTCGACCACCTGGGGATCTTTAACGTGCACTGACATCACACAGCACACGGGCGCCTTAACGTTTTTCCTCCATAAAAACGCAGCCCGCCGCGGTCGGGTGCGTTTTTATGGAGACGCACCCGACCGCGGCGGCTGCGTTTTAAAGAAGAAAGAAGGGAGAGAAGCCAGTAGTAGACTGCTGGGCGGTGTTATAGGCGAAAGTCACATAAGAGAGGATGAGATCCCAATTCGAGTGGTTGGATGCGACGTAAATAGAGAGCATGTCCCCGAGGGTGCGGTTAAATAGCTCGGTGATGCCGTTTGTCTGCGGATGATAGGCGGAGGTGGTACGATGGATTATGTTGCACTGGCGGAGCAGGGGCGGTGACGACATCGGACAAAAAGGCGCGTCCGCGCTCGCTAAGCAGTTCACGAGGTGCACCGTGACGAAGGACGAAACGTTGCAAAAGGAAGGCGGCAACGTCTGTCGCTGTGGCAGACGGAAGAGCGGCGGTTTCGGCATATCTCGTGAGATGCTCAACCGCACCGATAGCCCAACGGTTGCCGGCCGCAGTGTACGGAAGCGGGCCGTAGAAATCAATTCCGATACGGTCGAAAGGGCGTGTTCGGCAAGGGAGTGGCTGCAACTCTCCAGCAGAACGATGAGGAGATGGCTTGCGACGTTGACAGGCGACACAGGCGCGTACGTATTTAAGTACGAAGGTGTACATGCCGCGCCAGTAATAGCGCAGCCGGATGCGGGTGTATGTCTTGAAAACTCCCGCGTGGCCGGATTGTGGGTCAGCGTGGAAATAGGCGCATATGTGCGTGCGCAGGTGGCGAGGAATAACGAGTAACCACTTGCGGCCGTCGGTGCTGTAGTTCCGGCGATAGAGGAGGTTATCGCGAATCACGAAGTGGGAAGCATGGCGGCGGAGAGCACGGAATGGAGAAGCAGCCGTGGGGTTGGAGAGAAAGTCGAGAAGAGAAGCGATCCAGGGGTCAGTACGTTGCGCTGAGGGCATGTCGCTAATGTGAAGGGACGACGGGGAGACGTCAGAGGTGGAAAGGCTGGCGATCTCGGCCGGAAGTGGGCAGCGGGACAGGGCATCAGCGTCTTGATGCTTGCGGCCGCAACGATAGACCCCGCGGATGTCATATTCTTGCAGACGAAGAGCCCACCTGGCAAGGCGGCCGGATGGGTCTTTCAAAGAAGAAAGACAACAACGCGCTTGATGGTCCATTACAACGTTAAGAGAGTGACCATAGAGGTACGGGCGGAATTTGGCAAGGGCCGATACGATGGCCAAACACTCTTTTTCGCTTACGGAGTAATTAGTTTCAGCCTTCGTAAGTGTGCGGCTTGCGTAGGCAACAACGTATTCATCAAAACCACAGATGCGCTGGGCGAGTACGGCGCCGAGGCCGACACCACTGGCGTCCGTATGGACCTCGTTTTTGCCCGGCTTTGCCCGCCGCCGTCTCCCAGTCTACGCGCCACCTCCTCCAACTCCCGTGTACTGGCCTTCCACGAGTCAGTATTCCGGATCTGCTGAGCCGCCGTCTAGTCGTCCTTTTTCTCCTGACCGTTCACAGCCCTTTGCAGACGCCGTTCACCTTCACCGAGGCACCGCTCCGTTTCTCCTATGCGACGTCGCCCCAATCTCCCTCAGGAGGAAAACTAGGTGCCGCAGTTTCTGAGGCGAGAACTGCGTCCCCCGTCGAACTTTCCAAGGCCTCACATATTCCCTGCTAATGTGATCGAAATTTCTGTCGAGGGCATTACTGTCTTGGCCCTTGTGGGCACCGGTGCTGCGATTTCTGTTGTGGGACGAAAAGTTTTGTAGTTCGTTGAAGAAGGTAAAGACGCCGATTGCTGGATTGTCGCTGCGTACGGACAGCGCTGAGCACATCAAGCCGTCCGCAGCGTGTACCGCTCGAGTTGTGATTCAGGACTCCCTCTACACGATGGAATTCGTCGTGCTTCCTTCCTGTTCCCATCCTGTTATTCTGGGCTGGGATTTCCTTTCCGCCCATGAAGTTTATCATCGACTGTGCTCGAGCGGAGTTTGGGTTCTCTTCTCTGCCCTATCCTTTCTGGACACTACACCTCCTATTGCCTTCGCCGCCGAAGACATCGACATTCCCCCGGCACCTCCACCAAATGTAAGGCGGGGGTTTATTTAAAAGAGCTGGGAGGAAGGGAGCAGCGGCGAGAACAATCCGAGGGCAACCAGGTCGGGCACAGACACACGTGGCGATAGCAATACGGCTGACGCGCAGGGCCATCTTCTTCGTTTTCACGAGTCATCTGCCTTGTCTGGGTCATCCTCTTCTTCAGAATTTGTTTTTTGCGCCAAAACTATGCAGGCCAGCTCTTTCTTATTTACCACAGTAATGAAAAAATAACCGGCACTGCCGCCCCGTCATGAAAACTAACTTCAAGTATGAATCCGAATGAATTCGGACCCTGAAGCCTAGGTATAATGAATGCGCCATTGAACCACGGACTGCACCTCGTGCCTTGAGATGCATAGCAGGAAGCTATGGTGACGGAAATACGTCGGTTGGTCGAACAATATAAGAACGTTTCAGAAAACTACAAAATACTGGTCTCTAGTTTTACGTCAAAAGACAAAAAACACATTTCTCGCCGTGAAAACTAGCCCCTGTCTCATCGCCTATATCCTGCATCGCTAAGAACTCATAAGATTGCTAAGATCTTATTGTTGAGCTAGTCAGGCTGTAGAAAGAGTAACCGCCTAACCTTGTAATTTAATTATAATCAACGCACCCTTTTCCTCCTGTCCTTCCATGGCGCATTCGTTTATCTCAAGCCTGTTATAAAGTTCGGAAGTAATGATTTCGTTTATAATTGTTTGTGTAAACTTCTATAAACAGCAAATATCGGTCTCTGTAATTTTTGTTGGGTATTGCACTTCATGTAGAAGTCTACAAAATATCATTAAGCTTCTTGCTTTTACCCAGGAACATATTTGGTTCGATTCTCTGCTGCATAGGTTCTGTTATATAAGCATACAAATGAAAAAAAAACCTCTCCCAGTGAAGTACCTGCTATCTTTGCTTCGGAAGATTTTTCAGAAGCGGAAATGCTGACACGCCACATTATATCCTCTGGTTTTGAAATCTCGCCATCTCAGCAGTACGCGATCAGAAAGGCAACCCGTAGAGAACCCATTTGTGGTCGCTTAAACACATGCTGCTTTTTATAGGCAACTTATTCTTTACTGAAACTAGAGCTAAAGTGAGGCCCAGAAGAGTGCAGTGGAAGGATTTCGTTCTTCTCTCAATGCATGCACCTCGTAGGGGTTCATACGGTCACGAGTTTAAATTGAAGATAGCTTAGCGAATAGCATTAGTGAAGAAGTCCTGCAAGCACCAGAGACGCCGAGTCTGAACTCAAATGTTTCCTCTCGCTCGTGTGCGGAAAGCAGGCGTAGCTGAGAGGTTTAGTCCTGCAGGCTTTTTTTCTGTAGCCCTAAGCTGTTGTGACGTGCCTTTCTTTTTTTCTCGGACTCCATGTAAAGCGACGTGCAGAACTCTGTAGTAAATGTGATTTCGTTTTTATTGTTCTAAAAGCGTGTTAATCATTTATGTGGTTTAGCGGTTTTCGCGTCATTCAGCGAGTGCCGCAGCGACTGTACCGTGCATACAAGAAGTGAGATATTAGCATTGTCTTTGAAGAAATTCACAGAAGTGGAACTCTAGGATATCATTTAGGCAGGCGTTTATGAAGTGTTGTGCATTTCTCTGTCTAGATAACCGGAATCTGACGGCCACAACGAGCAAAGCATTTTCTTCAGCGTGATTTACAAAACTATGCCGTGTAACACTGTGCATCTAGTAAATGTATATTTATTGCCATCAGAAGAAAAGGCCGACATTACAAAATACAACCGTCTAAGCCTGCGCGCAGATGCCACAAAAATACGCAGCCAGGCAGTTATTTCTACGTTAGCTTGAAATAAATCCCGAATCGAAGGCAGGAAAGGAAAATAACCTTAATGTAGCCCTTCTGCAATATAATGTATGATAAAAAATTCGAGGGCACTTAAGCTCTACCTTCAAGGTATGACGCTTTTGCATTAATGGCTTCGTTCAGCTGCCTGGGGTCGTCTTTAAACATAAATTCGCGGACACTGAAAAAAGGCCTCCTTTTAACCAGCTGCAACAAAAGGGCCTATTTGCTCCAGGGTTAGCGTGTCTAACACGGGATTCAAGCGAAAGATGCTCTATTCCTCTCTCACCTGTTTTCTTTCCTGTGGAGTTATTTAATTTATATTTTTATGCGTCATAAGGACGTTTTAGGCATGCTCCGAGCTTATATCAATAAATTATGAGACGTTTTAAACACTTCAAATTCAGCGCCCTACCTGTGACGTCCTTAAACCTTTTCGACTTATCAGCATTTTCTTTCATGCCACGAGCTTCTCCGCTGAACGGCAGCCTTAACGCTATCGCGTTAGAAATACATGGGCATTAATGAATACGCTTTTAATGCCCTCATAGCTGGCACACACACTGCCAGTATTTTGTTCCTGCATGAACATCCGAAGCTTTTTGAGTTTTGACGGGAAGTACAGCATCGAACAGGAAGGAAGCATAAACTAAGCTCGGGGGCCGTACTTGGCTCTCTCATAATTAAAAAGCATGCTTATTTTTAGAGGAGTTTTGGACTTTGTATTTTCGAATTTCTAATTAGGCTATAGGCTTCAAGACTGGTCGTGCGCGCCACTTTTTCGTACTTACGCAAAGACACCTGCACATTTGCTCGGCGTAGGTGTTTGAGTTGGTGCACATGCGTCCGCTAATGAATTGGGAAGTATGTGTAGTTCTGCCTCTTTACAACGCACAGGAATTTATTTTCGTTGTATGGAGATCAGACTGCCTGCGTGAATAGGCCCGGCATACGGCTCACAGTGCTCGTCTTTGTGTTTCCTTGTTCTTGGTATTTCGCCCTTTTGCGCTGTTTTCTAACCGCAATAAATACATACCAACTAGCCCAACTATTCCTTACACCACAGAAAAGTAAAATATTTTTAATGCATCATATGCAGAAAAACCAAATTTTGTCTTTCTATTTACCTTCGCCTCACAAACCCGCCAGTAAAATTGGGTTTCCTAAGTCACCAAAGTCATTGTCGGGTATTTCAACATTATTAAACTCCAGATTCTGCTGATCCGCTCGTAAGAAGGCACTTCTCAGGTGACGATGAAGGGGACAGAATAAACTAGGCCTATGCAAATAGAATTTATCTGCTCAACATATTTTTATTCACAATCAATTATCACTAAATGCACTTCGCGGATCACTGTGGCGTTCATCATTGTTGAACTCACTGAATATTGTTGACAAGGTACTTGTTAAAACCCAGTATTTTATGTGACCCTTCTTTTAAACGGCAAGCAAAAAATACACAGTGCCAAAATAAAAGAAACTATACTAAACCCGATCTCTGAAGAGTAATGCAACCTTTAGTTACAAGCAACCTACAATGCCACCTGTCGTTTACTCACATTAGGAAGTCAAATAACACATTCAAAGGAGGACGTAATATTTACTCACTACCACGACGTCCAATGTAGATGTCGATGGCGAAGCATTTACTTTCATACGCACCAAACTGCAACACATACCCATAATAAGGACACATAGCGAAAGCACACGCGACAAAGTAGAACATACAATGAGCAAAACCCCTTGCCGTAAGCTGGCGACATTTGTGGGGCAGCAGCCGAGACTTAAGAAGAGTGTGAAGGCAGGAGACGTAAAAAAATTGAGACCAACTGGTTGGCTAGGAACTGGGTTCGAGTTTGTGAGGTTCATCATCCGAAAGCGACTCTAGCTATGAGGGACGCCGTAGTAGAGGGCTCTGGAAATGTCTACGACCTGGGGTTCTTTAACTTGCATTGGCACCACAGTTCGAGGGCCTCTATAATTTCGCCTCCATCGAAATTCGAGTGCCGCGGCCGGGATCGGATCCGCGTCTTTTGAGCCAGCAGCCGAGTACCATAACCACTGAGCCACCGTGAAAGTCCTGGCTAGGAACTGATTTATCGGGCAGAGATAGGGGCCCAGAAGACAAACCTGAAGAGAAGAATCTGCTCAGCTCGAATAGCAAGCGGCAGCATCATCGACTGGAGCCACTGTGCAGCTCCTGCAAATGAATAGAAAATATTCAGGGGAGTGACATAGGAAGGAAACGAGGAAATGCAACCACGTCACCTCTCGCCGATAGCAGCAGTGACTGTTACTTCTCAGTCAAAGCGCTCGTTTATGAAGAGTGCGGTGAACAGGGAATGTATGCACGATATTTTAATACTTGAGAACTACAAGGCCAGATGCAGATTGAAAAAAATATGCAAATATGTTTTTCAAAAATATGTAATTATGTAAATCCTTTTTTATCCCGAACTATCGGGAATGTCTTCCAAAGCCAGTGATAGTAATCTTTAATATAAGATCATCAGCATGTATGAAAAAGAAGGGCACGCATAAAAGTTTGCAACACCGATTGTAAATTCATCTAGACACAAGCTATGAGACACAATATGAAAAAAGGATGAGGAATAGGCGGCAAGTTACATTATATCGGTAAGATAAAAATCGGTACTTGTACCCGATCGGTAAGAAAAAGGCACCGAAGTGGTCAAGGCGAGTCTACCCTCTTTTTTATTGCATCCAGGTACAAGCGCGACAGAAATCAACGCGATCATCTTAGCAAGGACGCAGCTCCCTGTTCCCATTGCTTGTTATGGCAGCAATACGCTCTGCTTTCCCCAGACTGTATACTGTAGCTCTGTCAGAGCACATGCTATGCAGCCTGAATTTTTTTTTACAGCACTTAATACGCGTACGATAACTCAAGCATGTCGCTTAATTTAGATAGACGGTTCTGGAATGCTCCTTTCAACGGCACGCGCAACTCTGCAACTCTGTCAGCTCGCTGTTACCCTGGCCCCGTCTACAATGGCATTAGGCTGTCGAGAACAAAGCTGACGAATAATATTTGGCCTTCTGTATCATGCGGCGTTAACTTGCGGGCGATAAAGACGGCAGATGAAATCCCGACCGCGCTTCGATGGAGCCAGTATGCAAATGGAGTCCATGTGCTGTGAGATGTCTGTATCTGTGATTGGTCTCCAGGTGGCAGAAATTATTCGTCAGCCCTCCACTGCGGCCCCCCTTTTTCTCTTTCACTGCTACCTCTTCCTTTCTCTGACGGCATAATTGAGGTGTCGATAGAGAAATTAGATGGCCAGTGCAGCGTTTCATTACTTCAAAACAAATTTCTGAAAATTTTCTTGCCGACAAAGAATTATAAAAATATAACACTTTTCCTCATCAAAAATTCGTTTGTCTTTTTTTTCGTGCATCTCTCTGCTTCATGTCCCGGATGTCCTCCTGCGAACACAGACATGTCCGCTCAGCTTCTCCACAAATTACTATCGTCATAACATGGGACCACTTCCATAAGATGTGAACTGTGTCTTTAGCGCAACAAAATGACCTAATTGTGACTGGCTCTGTGTCGATAGCAGCGTCATGTTGCTGCGCGGCAGATGTCACCTGCGTGGTTCCAAGTTTAGAGTATGCTACGTGACATGGCTGCCCGAGACAACATGAGCACCTTTGTCCACTTTAACATTTGCTGCGTATTTCACACGGGGGCGTGTAGAGCTGGAGCGACCTTGTGCTGTTTAACCACGTTCACCACTCCTCACCTCTGTAATATAAACTCATGAAGTTAAAATGAATGAAAAGAATCGTATTTCGCTACAATATTGTAATAATTGTGTAAGGTCCCAGATTTAATTCAAGCAGCTAGCATGTTAGAACTCATCATGATTGTTCCAGTATAGGCGTCTCAACCCCCCCCCCCCCCCCCAACCCCCTCTAATGATACGCAGACTCGCGACTCAGGGCCAGTTACGAACCAAAAAATTCTTAGCTAGCACATTTTTCAACTGCAAGTTGTTTATTATCCGGATTTTTTAATATATCATAAGGTTAATCGATAACAATAAATATATCCCCACATCACCGCTCAGTAGGCTTCCATTTTTTTTCATTAATTAAGGTGTTTCCTATATTCAAACACGCTCCTTATTGGTTTTCTGTGCCGCATTTTACTCGAGGCGAGTGACACACAGACTGTAAAAGATAGATTCTGCTACGCTTCAGAACAGTGGACCATTGACCTCCCTACATACACGACATATCCATGTCCGATATTCCTGGACAAAAATTTTAAATACTCGGAAACTGTGATGTCTTGATATCTAAATATTGAAGATAATGGTCCATTCTTCCGATACGTAGCAAAATCTTTTGCAGTGTTTCCATCGCTCAATCTAGCAATTAAGACGGCCATCAAAAACCAATGTTGGAACGCTTTCGAGGATAGGAAAACATTAATAGCAAAAAAATTCAAACCCGCTGACGGGAGATCTGCGGATATATTGATCGATACAGTGAAAATCTTACAATATAAGAAAAAAAATTCGGTTGTAAATTTTTTCACTCTCAAAAATACTTTTGTCAGGGATTTCTGGGTTTGTTACAGTAATGTACATTTCCCTACATATAATACTGATTTCCAAGTATCCAGGACTTGAATTTGCTCTTGCATATAATATAGGTTGTCTGAATTCGACCTCTTATTAATCCAATATCTTGCCCAGTTCTGCATGATTTTATGGAAGTTCATTGCGGCTGCTACTCATGGCTACTACTTGTCGTCTCTCCGACAAGCGGAAACAATGATCGCCGAAGAGGAACGAAGCCTTCCCTCAGGTATTGCCACTGGCTTTCGATTACGCCTGATGTTTCATATGGAATTCGACCCGCCACCGTAACACAAATGGTGATGGTTTAGAAAATGGCAATGTCGTAGGTAGCCTCGGCAATCTAAAGCCGTTTTCTGTTAAGAATCAATGCCGTTGTTTGTGTAATAATACCACAGGAATTTACCTACTGTGCACATATACAGGATGTGCACGTAACTTGAACCAAAGATTTAAAAAAAGCGCTAAACCACAGCCCGCTGAAACTAACGATACATTGTTTGTCATTATGTGGCGTTCCTTAGAATATTTTTTTTACATTGCGCTTCATTATTTAATGAGCAAAGATGAATTATGCAAATTTTCAAATATTCACTTTAGTTCCTAGAGCGTTCGTTAGGTTGGTGTGCAGGTTTAGAAACAACCGATCTGGTTTATTGTAGCATCGTATCTCCTAAGGGGTCCTTTTTTCCGACATCTAAAGAAGGCCCGCGAAATATGAAAAAATACCACGTGACTGCGCTCATGCTCTACCATATTGACGCGCTTTCAACAGTGTTTCAGGCAAACGGAGCGTGCTGGGTGACCGTGGCGAAGTGAACGGCCGCTGCTCTGAGCAGTGGCTTCACAGTGCGTCAGCGCTTCCCGCAGTAGCGCGTGGAAAAGACGCGCCGCAGTCTCTGATAAGCGACAGACAGGCCACGGACAGCCGGTTATTGCGAGAGCTCTATTCCCAGATAGAATGAAAAAACTGCGAACAATGGTAGCTATAATTCACCGGAACCGCCGGATTCTCGCATAGACGCACTGCCCTCTAGTTCATTATGTGTTTTAACAATCCGCCACCGACAACTATGCAGTTCTTACACCTCTTTATCACACTTGCGGACGCAGCTTGCACTATCCTATGAGCAATCTGACGACAAACTTGAGTTATCTTCGTCTTCAGCGCTTCAGACGTTGCCGTATTTCTGTCGTACATCCGGACCTTAATATATTCCTATAAAAAAATGCAAAGGTGTGAGGTCTGGAGATCGAGCAGGCCACGCCACAGGACCGTGGCGACCAATCCAACGGTTGGAGAAGGAGTGATCAAGCCACGCTCTGGCTTGGCTGTAGCTGTGCGGAGGAGCCCCGTCATGTTGGTACCACACGTCGGGGAGTCGTGCGGGAGGCAGGCCGCAGGATAGTTTACCCACTGCTCCTTCGAGGATCTCAGAAACATCGCTGTACTGTAAGCGATCCATCAAAAAATGCAGGTCCGATTAGGGTTCCATCATAAATCCCATACCACACGTTAAAAGACGAATCGCACTGGTTGGGGGACCAAATAACCCAATGGGGATTTGCGTGACTGTAATAGCACGTCTTATGAAGGTTTACCTGCGCATTCCTCGAAAACTTTGCCTCGTCAGTCCAAATAACCTTTTTCACAAAATTCGCGTCTTCGTCCGCCTTGTTGAGCATCCGGTTTGAAAAGTCCAGACGGTTTTGTAAGTCTTGGTCTTCAAGCTGTTGATGCAGATGGATGTGGTATAGTCGGAGGCCTGCGCTCTTCACTGTCCTCCATGACGATCCTACAGTCTCTGCACTTATATCGCGTACGCTTGCGTGACGACGGGAAGCAATGATAGAAAGGACATCCGCGCGAGCAGCTTGACTTGAGGAGCTTAGCTTATGGCGGTTTGAGGTTAGTCTTCCTGTCTGCTTGGCGGTCTCGTGGTGTCGCACAATGGTTGAGCTTTGTTTTTCCGGAATGCCAGCTTTGAAATATCCGAGCGGCTCGTCTCCTGACGACGCCCGCTGCACCCACGTCTGGCACCAGGTCTGCTTTTTCTTCATTCAAGAAACGCATTTTTTTCGCTGTGAGCTGTGAGAACACATTGCTAAACTCCAACACTTGGGTAAGACAGCGATGCTGATTGGCTGCACTGTGATACAATTGAGCAAAAATGCGAAGGCTGCCTTAAAGACCAGACGAACTCTTGCCCTTGAATGATTTTTTAACTACCGAATTAAAGAGTAATAACGGTTGGCTATAAGTGGTCTGCCAGTCGCTTATCAGAGACTGCGGCGCGTCTTTGACAGTGAGTCCTTGCGGAAACTGCTGAAGCAGTCAAGCCGCTGCTAAAGAGGAGGCCGTTCACTTCGCCATGGTCAGCGAGCACGCTCCGTTTGCTGCAAACGCCGTTGAGAGCGCTGAAATATGGTAGCGCGCGAGTGAAGTTACGTGGTATTTTTTCATAATTCGTGGGCTTTTATTTAGATGCTGGAAAAAATTACTCCGTAGGAGATACGATGCTACAATAAACTAGATCGGTTGTTTATAAATATGCTCACCAACGTAACGTAACGCTCTTGGCACTTAAATGAATATTTAATATGTTGCTCAAATCATCTTAGTTTATTAACGAGTTAAACGGAATGTAAACATATTCTGAGGAGTGCCACATGATGGCAATCAATGTATCGTTGGTTGCAGCTGGCTGCGGTTTACCGGTTTATTAAAAATCTTGGTGCATGTTACTTGAGACACCCTGTATACAGTTTGATTACACAATTGGTTTGGTCCAAACTGCCGCTTCAAAAACGCTCGATTGCTGCGATGGCTAAAATAGCCATTCTTCCAGGAAACAGGACTTATAAAGCGCCACCTAATTTCGAACATTTTAGATTTCACAGTTTGCTTCTAGCTACATACTGATTGACTGCCATGTTGGGAACAGCGCTAACACAGAACAGAGCGAGAGCGCAACTTCAGCGCCTGTGTTGTGTTCTCGCTCAGTTCTGCGTTAACGCTGTTAACAACTTGATCAGAAAACAACAAGCCCAACTCCCCACTCTTTTGATTGAAGGCATCAGAGTATGCTATTCCTGAGACGGTTGTGAGTCAGAGTGGCAGTCTTCACCTCTCCACACAAAAGTGCGTTAGCTCCTGTAGTCGAACCTTTCAAGGCAGATTGTTCTTTGCACCGAAAGCATTTAAAAATTCAAGAGGGCACTTTGTTGACCTAAAGTGCGTTGAAGCGAAAGCCTTTAGCGCAGTGTTGCTGCTTATGTCACTTATGTGTGATTAAGATGTGAAATAAGTGTACAATTGTTTTCGAATCTTTAATGCTGGAAATGCTGGACGGCGTTTGGGAGGCATCCGTCTTATTCGACGCCTTTCTGCAAACACTCTCCAGCGTCCCAGACAAGGAGAATTACATGTGCGTTGGCAGGAAGTAGGTCTGTGGAGCGGAGAGATGGTGGTTCGAATCCCATCGTACACAAAGATTTTATTTCTTATCGAGTTGAAGAGCGTAACGGACGGACGGACAGATGAGGGCAAGCAAGAGCCATTAAAGGCTTTCGCCTTAATACAGCGTTATAATATCCCTCCTTATGCCTTTATTTGAAGTCGCCTTACAGGGGTCGTAGCGATTTCTGTTGAGCTTGCGCAGGCTGTGTCAGTTGACTTCCAGCACGCTTTAATCGCGCATAGAATTGCCTATTGGTTTCAATGCCCGCAATGTTGAGAGCCGCCCCGTTTGTTTTGCCTCCTGGATGAAAACTTTTTCTATTAGAATCCTTAAGATCTTATTTTAATATTACCTTATTATCTGAAAACCTTCTTTTCTGCAAAGATAACATTTCAGATTACTTGTGCTACCAGTCCAATTCTTTGACATAGCAATATACTTAGAGAAAAAGCACCGTTCTATATTTCAGCATTGATTGGGATGATGACGCCGCCTGCATTCCGCCTGCTGCGTGTGCCGTGCTTTTCTGTGGGGACTCAGGCAATGGTTATCGTCTGACCCTGTCTTCCTGCGCCCTTCGAATCTTTTTTTTTATTTTATTACGCGTGTTGTGCCTCTGAACCCATTTCAGAGCTGGAAGTAATCACCCAAACAACTGCGAATTCAAATTCCAAGCCCGTGTTACCAATTTGGCTGCGCGATTTCAGGCTTCCACTGTTTATTTATTCATTCAGAATACCCCAAAGGTCGTCATCACAGTTATTCCTTTTTTTTCATTCAAGGCGCGTTTAAAATTTTCAAAATTACATGTTTTTTTTTAATTAGCATTGCCCTCGGGGCATGTGAAGACTGAAAAGAGCAGCGAGTGAACATAGAAACAAAACAGAAAAAGCCCAATACAAGTGTGTACACCAGAGTAAATGTCACAAGAATAGAAAAATGCAGAATGTACCAAATAGAAATGAAATATTTCTACCCTTATCCAATATTAGCTTATGCATGGAAACAAAAATAATTATTTGTGGTAAAAACAATCTTGGCGGGAGTGTGATTCCAGTCGATTCAAAGAAGAAAGATTGCAAGAAAGGTTATGTATCAGACCTCTCGACGACAACATTGTAGCGATGGTCGATGAGATGTGACTGGTAATGTGTTCCTAGACTGAATTTGTTATGCAGGGTTGTTTGGAGAACGGGTGTAAACAAGATATTTTGCAGCTCGATTCTAAGTACGGGGATCATTATGCGTTTGCCTGAAATCTTGCTTATGCGAGAGACTTTAAGGGCAGCTTGTGAGAGCCGCTTTGTAGTTTTACTGTGTATCTATTGCACGCCGAGGCTGTCGAAGTTTTGTATATGCGCGGGAATGCTTTCATACGCCGAGCATCGTGGTAGTCATCAAACGGATAGATTTAACTGTGTCCAAAGCGTTTCCTTGCCAAGTCATGTGTAGGCAAAATGTCAGAAAATCGCGGTCACTCGCATATTAAACCGCAAGCTGCTGCAGTATTGGAATTTAGTTCCTGATATGATTCTGGCATTTGCTTCTCTCTGGTTTTGAATTTACCCTAAAAGATGCTGGAGCTGCAGCGAGAAGAAATGTAGACAATGCGAATACTCGCGAACGTTATTACGTGCGTGGGCACGTGCAAGGTGGCAACTAAATGTGATTATACAAATGCTTAACAGGCCACCGGTGTAGTGTGGTCACACGAAAAAGGAAAGCCGTTTTACGAGGTGACTTTTGCTTTTCACTCCTAGTGAACTTAAGTCTCATTTGAAGGTGTCACGCACCAATCAAAATGAAATTCCCTTCCATTCATTTCTTTAATTACCATAAAACTGGATGGTATCCAGGGATAAAAGTTGCAGGCTGCAATTTGACTGGGCCCTGGAGCCGTTTACAAAGCAGCAGCAGAGATTGGTTGCTGAGTGCGGTAACAAAATAATTACAACACTCTATAGATAAAAGTACCAGGAAATAGAGACATGCTAGAAGATTCATCGTGACAATTGATAGTGATAATTTTACAATTCTGGGAAGTGTAATCGTAACTGTTTTGGCGAATATCTCCGTTGGCAGGTTTTCGCCAATATTACTCTGTGCATTAAGAAGCAGGGCTTTTGGCTTCTAGAGGATAGTGATTTTCGCCTTCATGGAACACTGTTTCATCTGCTTTTATTTCATTTTGCCAAAGGAGAAGCCGAGATATTCGAAGAGTACTCAGATGTTTTTTGCGCATGCTTCATTCACGTGAAAACACCGATCAGCAATAAGCCAGCTCCAGCGATCCCTCTCTCGAAGCTCTGTGTTGGAACTAAGGAAGTCTGATACCACAAGAGTCCGTAACCAAGATGTAGGCTTTCTTTGCACAGCACTCTTCAAGACTATAATTGTTATTCTCGACTTTTTTGTTGTTGTTTCATTCATTAGGCAATCGAATTTTGTCATGCACATTCTTTTGGTGTTTTCGAGGCAAGACCTTGCAAAGATTATCCGCTGATAAGCAAAGCATGTATTTCGGCAAATGCAGAAGGAATGCAAGGGCCGAGATGTAAGCTTGAAGTCACATAATTTGAGAGAAACCGGAAAGGAATGCTCCTGTTAAGAAGCACAGCATACATAACACACTCAAGCAATATTAGACCTTTAGCATAACGGAGACGAGGTATCGTGCATGTATACCGGTTCGCGGACGCCTATACCAAACGCGCATTAGCATTGGTGGGGTCAAGCGGAACCAATGCGCGTTCATAGCATACTTCTAAACAACAGGTATACGTCTACGATACTACGACTCCGCTATGCTAAAAGCCTCTAAAGCACCAACTGTCAGTACAAGTGCCACTTGGTGAAAATGCCTGCGCCGTCGTTCTGAACCCGGGGTAAGTGAATCTTCTTCCATCTAGAAGCGCCACCCACCAACAATCTACCTAGTCCACCCTCCACAACGCCTCCACACCCTAGAAGCTTACGCAGCAGGCGAAGGAAAAAAAAAATTCGCCACCGTTTACATGGCTAAACTAAATAAAATGAAATTTTTTATTTCAACATCATTGATACTGGAGGCCAGAGTCAAAAAGCCAGTTGGTGACTTGAACGATACTATGCCCCCTTTAAAACGCAACGGTAACTCACAAATAAAAAAACAATGTTTTTTACTCAGTATAAAAGCAAAGTACAATATATTGTATACAAACATTTCAAAATTTGAACAGAATATCTAAAAGATATGGTTCCAACATCCGTGCTTCACAATAAATTTAAAAATGAGCGAAATACAAGCATCAGATGGAATACGGTTACTCTGAGTGATTGACTGTGCACTATATGAGATGACTGTGGCGAATTTGTGATGGCCTGGTTTATTATTCTGGGAATACGATATCGAACCATCTGTCTGCCAAAATCAGTACGAGTATGGAGTGTGTCATGCGACTTACGTGCCGACGAATGTTTGCACTTGTTTAGCTTTGCATAGCTTTGTTCAGCTTATTATAAAGTCTAAAATTTCAGTTGCGCCCAAATAATCCTGCAGTCGTTCCTCGGCTTTCCTTCTGCTATAAGACACCTGAGATACTCGTTGCGATTTCAGTCGGTGCTCGCTCAGTTCCTCAGTCTCTGAGGCACTTGTACACGCCTCTTTGCTGCACGTCACTTTGGTGACTTTGTCATTCGCATCTCGTTTCGCAGTTTCCTTCGCGCTTTTCGCTGTTCATCTGTTTCCGCGTCGCGCTTAGGAAACTTAAGACTGTCTTCGCCTCTCTGTTTCGGTTTGCCGCCTCGCTAAATCCGCTGGATCGGTTGACTAACGTTGGCGCACTCTCCTTTTGCTTTGCTGCTCAGCTCGCTGTGCAAGTCGTTCAGTTTACGAATGTGTCGAAGGAGAGGCTTCATTCATGATTCATTGCTGTTGTTAGGCTTACTAATGATGGCATATATTGATAACGAGGGAATAGCCAAAAAATTTACCGTTCGCTGCACTGCACGCTCCCCTGGGGACCACATCGTTCGCCTGTTCTTTCTGTCATAAACATTTGCGCGCAGCCGCGTTTCTCGCCCTTCATCTTCACTCCCTCTCTCCACTCGGCTGCAGCTCGTGCGACGCTCCTTCGACTTTCTCCCGAGCTTACTCGAGCTTTCCTGAGTTACTCAGAGCTTCACTTGGACACAACGGCTTTTTCTGTAGTGAGCTATGTAGTTGTATCAAAATAAAAGCAGCAGAGAAATTGAATTCAAAGGCGCCGTGGTAAAGCCAGCCACGTAAAAGAAGCACCAGGCATGTCCCCACCTCAGCCCCCTTGCTAGGAGGCTGTCCACCCATTAAAAGCTACCCTCTACCAAGCTTACCACTCCCCAAGGTGAATATGGTTGATACGAAACAATGACGCGGATAATTGGCATACACATATTTAAAGCCTTCCTGCACCAACCTCAAAGCTAGAGAGGCCAGAGTGACTAGCTTGTCTTGTTTTATTGCCACAATTTATTTTTTATTTTCGAGAGACTGGAAATGTTAGTGCCAGAAGGCGAACATTGAGCGCAAGGCAATACCGCTCGGCCAATTCCTGCAGATTTTGAGCCGATTGAGCGATAAGGTTAAGACGGTAGCGTTGCTGGGCGAGAGTAGAATGAACGCAAAAGTAGAAAGATCTGCTGAACGCAACTGGCAAAAAATTGGGTGCTCCAGAAAAAGGAGACCCTACACTCCCTTTTCCCTGTGCACCCACTTCCAGCTCCATTTCATTCATCCCCATTTTTCTCACTGTCCCGACCGAGAACGTAGACAGCTGGTCTTTCCCGCTGCGGAGGCGACGCTCTGCAGTTGACCATTGCACCATGAAAAAATCTTTGTCTACCTTTGTTTATTTCCCTCGCTTCTTTATTTTTATCTGTTACTTCATAATCTGGCCTTCTTTTGTTCAGGTATTTTTCTTTCGTTCTTTATATTTTTCTCTCTTTTGGCCCTCCAATTTTCGTCTTGTATTTCTGTCTTTCTGTTTACCTGTTCTTCTATATATTTATTCTTTCATCATCTTTGGATGCTTGAACGTTTATCTCAAAAAGCAGGAATACAGATAGTTGCTGGCTTTCTTATTAAAACTTTGTCCTCCCTTTTGAAGCAAAATAGGCAGTGTGAATAGTGGATAAACTGTTATCCTCGGGAATATGACTTAAACAAAAAAAAGGAAAAGATGCAGGGCATCGCCGATGCAGACAGGCAGCACCAATCTCGAACGTGCATAGCACATCAGTCGTTCGCATCATGAAATGGTGGTCGTTACATGTCCCTTTTGCAGAATGATATGTACAACACCGAAAAAACACCATTGTAATTATTCTTAGGGTATATATTAAAACAAGCAAAGTGCAGTGCCCGCACTCAAGGGTGTGCATTGCCGGTTGGCTTATATAGTCTTGCAACACCACTCTGAATACCGTCATTTCGTCAAAACATTGGCATGACAGCACATTTTCCCCTTCGCAGCGTGTGCGCCCAAGCCCTAATAAGTCTATTTGAAGGGTCTGCACCAGTTTACTGTTTCCCTGGACCCTTGAACCTTTCGCATAAAACATCACAGAGCGGTAAACATCGCTCAGCCGGGTAAGCTCTTCCCAAGACCATTCCTTCCACTTTAGCGCTTCTGTAGAAATTACCGTTCTCTTCGAGGATGAGGTTGTTGAGGTTGAGGTGTTGAATGTTACAGGTGGGGTTAGCCTTGCTTTATCTGCCGGCAATTGCTCCACCGCGCGTCCCTTCGATATTAACAATGCCGCATCTACCCCGCTAAGCGCAGTCTCTTATAATAGCACACATTCTCTACCGCAGTCACCATCTATGCACAAAATCAATCCACACAGTTCACATCACAGTCCACTCCAGAAGTCACCGTCTATGCACATATTCAGTCACACTAGAACATAGGCCATTGTAGTGCCACACTCCATACACACATTCACTCACAGTATAAAGTAGTCCACTCCGGAAGACACCATCTACGCACGCATTCAATCACAGTAGGCCATAGACCGATCCTGCTGTCACCATTTAAAAACAAGATCCGTGTTCTGCAGAAATGTTAAAAGAAGGCGTGCAGCCTCCCTTCTGCATGTCTGGTTTCCACTCGGGTAGACAATGTCCTGCACTGGGCTGTGACGCGTTCCTGTCTTCTTGAAGGAAGCGAACATCATATGCCTTTCCGCGTTGTACTCTGGGCAGTACATAATATAATGTTCGATATCCCGGCACACTCCACATAAAGAGCAGAGCGGAGACGATGCTATGCCGGTCTTATGCATCCATGCAGGAGTGCAAGCAGAGGCCGTTCGATTTCGATGTAGAAGGGTCGCCTGATATCTTCTCAGTCCCTTGGTCAAACATGGCTTCTGGGACGCACTCCACAGGGTACCGAAGTGATCAAGCACCGTTTTCCTGCAGAGACTTTTCCCATCTTGAGGTGCTTTTTTTGATGGAATCCTTGAGAGAGCTTTATGGGCGAGACTGTCTGCCACCTCATTACCGTTAACTCCTATGTGAGAGGGCACCCACTGGAAATGTAGAGTAAAGCCTCTGCTGTGCAGATTCTGCACCAAGCGCAGAGAGCTTAGAGACAAGGCGTCAGTAGGGAATCCGCGCTCTAACCTCTCAAGGGCAGATTTTGAATCAGTTAGGATGACAACAGGTTGAGCCGAACAAGACCCTAACTTCCGTAAAGCCGCGTCAATAGCAACACTTTCAGCAGTTGTGGAGGATACGACGGCAGTAAAGCGTACGGACCACTTACAGTCCAAAGAAGGAATGTAAAAATCCGCTGCGCTAGCTTGTTTGACCTTGTCCACAGAACCATCCGGGAAAATTTGAAGATGGCAGGCATACTCTGTTTCCAAGTATTCCAGTACAAGCGAGGGCGTTGCTCCCAAAGGAGAGCTGCGCTTTGCGCTCACATGGGGAATTTTTACCTTCCAGTCGAGGGTCGGAAAAGACCAGGGGGGTTTCAACCGTTTCCTTTGCCTTCGGACATTAATGCCTAAAGAACCAAGAGTATTGAGTGCCAAGTAAACCTTCGACTCATATCTCTTGCAGAGTCGCTGGAGAAGGGATCGCCCAGCTACCGTTTCTCCTAATAGGTCAAGATGCATTAATAGTCTCTGAGAAGCGATAAGGCTAAGAGGTTTCGATAGGGACTCATGAAGTACTGCTTTATTCGCAGCCGCCTGGAAAAGTCCAATGGCTCTTCTTAGGCCCTTTCTGTGGACAACTTCGAGACGCTCAAGTTGTGATGCCGAGGGGGAAATTAAAGGTAATTTATACATTATCCGGCTGACCACAAGCGATTCATGAAGTTTGACCATTGAAGAAGGATGGTTTCCCCATTGCTCACATGCAATTCTACGGATCACATTGAGACGAGAAGATATAGATGAAACAATCGCGTTTACAGCTTTTCGCCACTGTAGACGGGAGTCAATAATGACGCCCAGGAAACGCGCGTGGTTGAATTGACGGATGCAAGAGTGACCGAGGTTATCTTCAACCGCGCTTGACGTCTTCCTACACCTGGAAATAGAATAAAGCCGGATTTGTCCACTGACAGAGACAACCCTACACCTTGAATGTAAGCTTGTGCCGAATGTATAGCCTGTCGAGCTATCAGGGCTAATCGCTTGTGTTGGTAGCCAGTAATCCAAATACAGATGTCGTCAGCATAAAGTGACATACGCACTTGCCTGCAACTTCTTTTCAACGAATCGGGTAGGCCAGCCATTACGGCGTTAAAGAGCGTGGGCGAAAGAACACTTCTATGAGGCACACCTCGTGATAGAACCCTTTCGGTGCTTAACGTACTCCCTAACCATACACGAACCGCGCGATCACTTATAAACTTGTAAATGAATCTTAACATATGGCCCTGTATGCCCATATCTTCCAAACTATTTAGAATTGAGCCCTCAAGCACGCTGTCGTAAGCTTTCCCAACATCAAGAAAAATGGCTAAGGTGGAATGGCCGAAAGCTCTCTGGTGATCAATGTGACTGATAAAGTCTAAGACGCTGTCTTGTCACTAAGACGTCGGCGGAATCCTGTCATACATGATGGCAGTGCCTTGCTGTCCTCAAGCCACCATGATAAGCGTTCATTTACCAGATTCTCCATCAACTTAGCTACACAGGAGGTTAATGACACAGAGTGATACGAGGCAAGGTCTGTCATGTCTTTGCCAGGCTTCAGTACTGGAACTACATGTGCCACCTTCCATGACGCAGGAACATCGCCAGTCTTCCAAACTCGATTGATGAAGTTGAGGAGCTCGTTCCTGAGTTGCACGAGCATATTATTCAGCATTTGATTGGTGATGCCGTCGGGACCTGGTCAACACCGGCGCCGCAGGCCTCTGAGCGCAGTCTGAAGCTCACGAAGCCTGAACGGGACGTCCATGATAGACCTGAACGAAGCAGGTGGTGTATATATATCTATTCCAGAATCAGCGCGTACGAGTGCGTCTGAAAATTCCTCTGCGAAGCACGCAATAGGCTTTTCCTTGCGTATTGCAAGAGCCTCAAAAGGCTTCGAAGGGTGATATTCTCCAGCAAAGCTGCCAATAACTCGCCATATTCTCGTTATCGGTGAGAACACAGTCAAACTAGCACAAAATGAGGCCCATTGGGACCTGTACCGCTTGTTCGCGTGCCGTCTAATAGCAGAATTCAGCCTATTGAAGGTCGTCTTCAGTTGCCTGTCGTCCGTCTTCCGCACGAGTTGGCGCTCCGCCCTTCTCGCTGCGCAAATTTCCTGAGTTTTGAATCCGGGGCCGGAAAATTATCAGGTAACTTGACCGCCGTAGTTGCTGCTAGGTTACTAGAAATCATTTTGTCAACAACATCATCAGAAACACGTTCTAGGTGCTTTATGTACTTGTCCCAGTTGACCACGTTGCTAATTTTAGGACCATGCATACGAAAGTCGGCAGCAAACACAAAAATCAGATAGTGATCACTTCCCATGCGGTCAGGCGCTGTTGACCAACTCACGCGGACGTCCGGTGAATGCAGTGTCAGGTGCATAGCTGTCGCTGGGGCTGGAGGCCGGAAAAAAGTGGGGCTTCCGTCATTGGCAACACAAAGGCCCAACTGTCAATAACCTCTATAAGTTTGCGTCCACGGGAATCCTTGTTCCTGTCACCCCAAACGGCATGAGGGGCATTGAAATCACCGCAGATGATTCTAGGTGCTGCACAGTGGTCGCAGAGCTGCTGTAGAAACAAATGTAATGCGACCTTCTTCTGCAGAGACGCGTACACGGATGCAATAGAAAGGGTTCGAGAGCCGAGCTGTTCTCACGGCCGTTACCTCAATGTCATCCGTGCAAAGATCGGCAACGCTTAAAGAACCATGTGGAATTTCTCTTCTTATATAAAGCGCAGCACTTCCTGCAGGAAATGACTTTATGCTGCTGTTTTTATGGGCGACATATCCAGTCAAACATCTCCCGCTTGGCATCCCAGCTTCTGACAGGGCCAATACTGGAACACAGGTCTGATTCAAGAATAGTTTTAGTTCAGCTAACCGACTTAAAATCCCAGCGCAGTTCCACTGCAATATAAACGGCACCTTTCGGTGCATATCAGATCCACGAGGTTTAGCCTCATCCATTTTAGTTCGCAAGGACGTTTGCTGCGAAGGTGGAAATTAGGGACTCAAAAGAAAGCACCAGCTGTAGGAAGTTCTTCAGGTTACCAGGTGCCATCGCTGGAACATATGAACGCAGGGCCCAAACAAAATATGAACAAGGTCGGACATACCTTGATTTTTGAGCTCCTTATTTTTCGCAACGCACTCACTCACAACACCGACAAAAGATGCCGACGGGGACACACTCTTGGCCGCAGTAGCTGGTTTTTTTGTTACTTGTGCATATGAGAGTCCCCCTTGCCGTGGAGTCTGGCTGTGATCCGGCCGCTCTGGAACATGGACACTTTTTGCTGGAGGTCGAAAAGTCGACTCGCGCGCACTGGGCTTTGGCCTCTTGCTGGACTCAGGTCTCTTAGGGACATTGTTGGGCAACGCAACAACATCAGACTCCAATACTGGGACCTCGTCTAATCCTGGGACCGGCGTCTCACTCCGTGGGGTTTTGGACCAGCAATAAAGGACATCCGACGGTGCAGAGCTCTCACACGGAATGGGCAGCCTCCGAAACTCGCTGGATGATCGCCACCGCAATTGGCGCAAGCAAAATCTGCCCTGCAGGTTTTAAAGTCGTGATCGCCTCCGCACCGCTTACAGCGTCGATCCTTTGTGCAAACTTTGGCCACGTGCCCAAACCATTGGCATCTAAAACACCGTGGAGGAGCTTCAGTGAAATGTGCAACTGCGTGTTTTGTGATTCCCAGATCAATTTTTTCGGGGCGCACTGAGTTGGGAGTGAATGTCAACAAGATAGAGTTGGTAGGTTTCAAAGCCCATTCTTTTCCTGGAGGCTCCACACGACGCACAAGTCGTTTCACGTGCAGCAAAACCTTGTGGTTTCAGATAATCAAGTTGGTCGCATTCTGAATACCACTTTGGTACACTTTGGCACTCTTCGAGCCACTTGCGTCCAGAAGAACCGCAAGAAAAGAAGTGTGTGTTCTGAAGTCCGTGAAGGCGCCGCGTTTGTCTATTTAAATAGGACTGATTTTGCATCGGGGTGTTCTTCAATTACAACAGGAATCTTCTCAAACATATAAATGACTTCTTTTCTGGCCCATATTGTTCAGGACTCTGTGTTTTTAGTTTCTTTATCCTTTATCCTTCCATCATTTCCGCTGCTTTTTCTGGCCAATAACGTTCAACTGATCTCGCTTCGCTAGGTGAAATGCGCACACTGAGTACAGCGGAGAGACCTTGGTCCTTAACAAGGTCGCCGTTATGTGGTGCTCCCATTTTCGAGCAAGAGGTGCTTATCTTATGGTCCTTGAGAGGTCTCCTGGCGTAAATTCTAGCGACGCCATCGAAGCCAGTCTGCCCAGGGAGGCTTAGCATGCCAGCACCAGGCACATGGAGATACGTGTCACTTTTCGACGCCTCGCGTGGGGTGGTACTTCGAGCCCTTGCGACGAGTACGGCCTGATGTGTAGAACCACCAGGAGCGCCCGAAAATAGAATGACACAGGTAGGACACCGGTACTAGCAACAAAAAACCAAGAACACAACCGAGTTTAATACAAAGCCCTCGCTGCCCGAAGCTTTAACCTGTTGTCTGCGAGGCAACTCCTTTATTCTTCCGCATGGCCAGTGGTCCACCCTCGGAGTGCTTGCACAGCGCGCGCGGGTGGGTGGCCAGAAGTGGGTGGGTGGGAGGGGGGGGGGGGGCGTTGGCTTTTAAATAAAACTGGCTCCACATGCTTTATTTTTCGGGAATGTTCATACATCTATAGCCAGGATGGGTAACTGGATGGAGAGTGGAGGCGGTGGCGCTGCCTGCCACCTAGGGGGCTAAGGTGGAGAATTGGCCGGTGGATGAAGCTTCTAGAGGACGGAGGCTTCAGCCTCCGCTGTATGTTGGGAATGGCACTTAGGCTGCTCACGCAGTGAATTACAAGACAGACCTAGTGAGTCTATGTCTGGAGCACCCTACATCTCCTTATTGGGCCGAAATTTGAAAATGTTAGTTTATATGTGTATGGGTTGTATAGGCGCATTCACAATGAAAACGCGCCTTTGAGAAAGGCTTGATAGAAAAAACCTCTCAAAAGCACAGGGAAACCAGAAGGACATCCTGCGTTGACGAAGGATTATAGTTATATGGTTGGTTTAGCATAAAAACATACTGCGTTGACTAAGGGTCACTGTTAAAAGATGGGTTGGCGTACGCACATGCTGTATTGACTAAGGATCACTGCTAAATGATGGATTTACTGTAAGAACATACTGCTTTGATTTCGTTTCGTTTGTGGGGGTTTAACGTCCCAAAGCAACTCAGGCTATTAGAGACGCCTTAGTGAAGGGCTCCGGGAATTTCGACCACCTGGGGTTCTTTAACGTGCACTGACATCGCACAGTACACGGGCCTCTAGAATTTCGCCTCCATCGAAATTCGACCGCCGCGGCCGGGATCGAACCCGCGTCTTTCGGGCCAGCAGCCGAGCGCCATAGCCACTCAGCCACCGCGGCGGCACCATACTGCTTTGACTATGTATCATTGTTAACAGTAGGTTTAGCGTTAGGCCATACTGTGTTGAGTATAAGGAACATTGTTAAATGATGGGTTTTACGTAAGGACGCGCTGTATTGACTAAGGATTACTTCTTAATTATGCGTTTAGCGTCATAATTTGAAAACGCGTTTAAACTCTCGTTTTCACCTTTGGCTCGTCTGGGTTAATTGGCGATGAGTTTCCAGAATCTATTAAAGGGGCTACTCAATTTTACACGCTGTGTGCCGTTGTATTTTACGGACGCGACCTGAGTGGCCGTTATCACACGGGCAAAAACGTAACTGCTGTTGGCTGCTTGCATAGCGCATGTTTATTAGTGAGCTATAACTTATTGACTTCACTCAATGCACAGTTTTGTATTATATG